>NC_061508.1:36013729-36114645 GCF_022539505.1 Lolium rigidum | reverse complement strand
GATTTTAGCGAGTTTCGAGGCGAGTTTTCGCGCTTTGCATTAGAAGTGGAAACATTGCTAACACCAATTCTTTTATTAGTATGAGTAGGAGGTGCAGCAACATGTGTAGCATTAGCATTACTAGTGGTGGTAATAGTCCAAACTTTAGCTATATTCTTCTCTTTAGCTAGTTTTTCATTTTCTTCTCTATCCCACCTAGCACGCAGTTCAGCCATTAATCTTATATTCTCATTAATCCTAACTTGGATGGAATTTGCTGTAGTAACAATTTTATTATGATGATTCTCATTAGGCAAAACTTTTGATTTCAAAAGATCAACATCGAAGACAAGACTATCGATTTTAGAAGCAAGTATATCAATTTTCCCAAGCTTTTCTTCAATGATTTGTTAAAGCAGTTTGTGTACTAATAAATTCTTTAAGCATGGCTTCAAGTCCAGGGGGTGAATTCCTATTATTGTTGTAAGAATTTCCATAAGAATTACCATAGCCGTTGCCATTATTATAAGGATATGGCCTATAGTTGTTACTAGAATTATTCCGGTAAGCATTGTTGTTGAAATTATTATTTTTAATGAAGTTTACATCAACATGTTCTTCTTGTGCAACCAATGAAGCTAACGGAACATTATTAGGATCAATATTAGTCCTATCATTCACAAGCATAGACATAATAACATCAATCTTATCACTCAAGGAAGAGGTTTTTTCAACAGAATTTACCTTCTTACCTTGTGGAGCTCTTTCCGTGTGCCATTCGAGTAGTTGATCATCATATTATCAAGAAGCTTTGTTGCTTCACCAAGAGTGATGGACATAAAGGTACCTCCAGTAGCTGAATCCAATAAATTTCGTGAAGAAAAATTTAGTCCTGCATAGAAGGTTTGGATGATCATCCAAGTAGTCGAGTCCATGGGTTGGGCAATTTTTAACCAGAGATTTCATTCTTTCCCAAGCTTGAGCAACATGTTCAGTATCTAATTGTTTAAAATTCATTATGCTACTCCTCAAAGATATAATTTTAGCAGGGGGATAATATCTACCAATAAAAGCATCCTTGCATTTAGTCCATGAATCAATACTATTCTTAGGCAGAGATAGCAACCAATCTTTAGCTCTTCCTCTTAATGAGAAAGGGAACAATTTTAGTTTAATAATATCACCATCTACATCTTTATATTTTTGCATTTCGCATAGTTCAACAAAATTATTAAGATGGGCAGCAGCATCATCGGAACTAATTCCGAGAAAATTGATCTTTCATGACAAGATTCGGTAAAGCGAGGTTTAATTTCAAAGAATTCTGTCTGTAGTAGCAGGTGGAGCAATAGGTGTGCATAAGAAATCATTATTATTTGTGGTTGTGAAGTCACACAACTTAGTATTTTCAGCGTTGGCCATTTTAGCAACGATAAATAAAGCAAACTAGATAAAGTAAATGCAAGTAAACTAATTTTTTTGTGTTTCGATATAGCAAACAAGATAGCAAATAAAGTAAAACTAGCAACTAATTTTTTTGTATTTTGATTTAGTGCAGCAAACAAAGTAGTAAATAAAATAAAGCAAGACAAAAACAAAGTAAAGAGATTGAGAAGTGGAGACTCCCCTTGCAGCGTGTCTTGATCTCCCGGCAACGGCGCCGAGAAAATATGCTTGATGGCGTGTATTTCACACGTTCGTTGGGCAACCCCAAGAGGAAGGTATGATGAGCACAGCAGCAAGTTTTCCCTCGAGAAAGAAACCAAGGTTTATCGAACCGGGAGGAGCCAAGAAGCACGTTGAAGGTTGATGGCGGCGGGATGTAGTGCGGCGCAACACCAGAGATTCCGGCGCCAACGTGGAACCTGCACAACACAACCAAGCTACTTTGCCCCAACGAAACGAGTGAGGTTGTCAATCTCACCAGGCTTGTCTGTAACAAAGGATTAACCGTATTGTGTGGAAGATGATTGTTTGCGAGAGAAAACGGTAAAAACAAGTATTGCAGTAGATTGTATTTCGAGTAAAGAGAATTGGACCGGGGTCCACGGTTCACTAGAGGTGTCTCTCCCATAAGACGAACAGCATGTTGGGTGAACAAATTACGGTTGGGCAATTGACAAATAAAGAGAGCATGACCATGCACATACATATCATGATGAGTATAGTGAGATTTAATTGGGCATTACGACAAAGTACATAGACCGCCATCCAAGCTGCATCTATGCCTAAAAAGTCCACCTTCGGGTTATCATCCGAACCCCCTCCGGTATTAAGTTGCAAACAACAGGACAATTGCATTAAGTATGGTGCGTAATGTAATCAACAACTACATCCTTAGACATAGCATCAATGTTTTATCCCTAGTGGCAACGACACAACACAACCTTAGAACTTTGCATCACTTGTCCCAGGTGTCAATGCGAGGCATGAACCCACTATCGAGCATAAGTACTCCCTCTTGGAGTTAAAAGCATCTACTTGGCCGGAGCATCTACTAATAACGGAGAGCATGCAAGATCATAAACAACACATAAGCATAACTTTGATAATCAACATAACAAGTATTCTCTATTCATCGGATCCCAACAAACGCAACATATAGAATTACATATAGATGATCTTGATCATGATAGGCAGCTCACAAGATCCGACAATGATAGCACAATGGGGAGAAGACAACCATCTAGCTACTGCTATGGACCCATAGTCCGGGGGTAGACTACTCACTCATCACTCCGGAGGCGACCATGGCGGTGTAGAGTCCTCCGGGAGATGAATCCCCTCTCCGGCGGGAGTGCCGGAGGCGATCTCCGGGATCCCCCGAGATGGGATCGGCGGCGACGGCGTCTCGGTAATGTTTTCCGTATCGTGGCTCTCGGTGCGGGGGTTTCGTCACGGAGGCTATTTGTAGGCGGAAGGGCAAGTCAAGAGGCGGCACGGGGGCCCACACCACAGGCCGGCGCGGCCAAGGGGGCCGCGCCGCCCTAGGGTTTGGCCACCTCGTGGCCCCTCTTCGTCTCTCCTTCGGACTTCCGGAAGCTTCGTGAGAAAATAGGCCTCCGGGCTTTTATTTCGTCCAATTCCGAGAATATTTCTTTACTAGGATTTCTGAAACCAAAAACAGCAGAAAACGACAGCGGCACTTCGGCATCTTGTTAATAGGTTAGTTCCAGAAAATGCACGAATATGATATAAAGTGTGCATAAAACATGTAGATAACATCAATAATGTGGCATGGAACACAAGAAATTATCGATACGTTGGAGACGTATCAATGGGCGGTTGGTTCGCTTGTTGGCTCTACTCTGGATGTTGACCTTGTCTCCCTTAGAAGTCAGGGGGTTGTTCGTCTTCTGATTGCTATGAGAGACCCTTCGACTCTCGAGAAAGATAAAGATGACGACAATGTCCCATGCCTGGAGGTTGTAGCCTCGCTCAAGCTCAATGGTTATAGATTGAGGTTCCGTAGACAGTCACCCCAATATGTTCCTGATCCTGGGTTTAGACCTTTCTTCTGGAAGGATGCGGGTGGTGAGGATGGTTCCGATGGTTTTGGTGATGACATGGTTCAGGATCAGACCTTGGGTGCACAGGTTGATGGTGCGATGGATGTCGATGCGGCTCCTCAAGGGCCTGGGAGTTCGAATGGTGGTACGGCTTCGGGGGTTCAGCGGGCGATCACTCCCTATAATCACTCTCCGTCCACGCCGAGAGTAAAAGAGATTGTTGCCAGAGTGCGAGCCTCGTCACCCTCTCTGGTGGCACCGACTCGTTCGGTTTCGCCTTCTCGAGTTCGCAGCTTTATGCAGGGGCGTACGCGTCCGCAGTCGTCGGCGTCATCATCGCCGCCTTCGCCACCTGTGACTGCGGAGGCTGCGGCAGTGTCTCAGCTGTCCGGTCTAGTTTCGGACGACCCGGACCCCGTCGCGGTGGCTGCTGCCACCACGCTAGCTTCTGCGCCGCCTGTGGAGGGTTCCGAGGTTCTGGCTGCTGACGCCAAGCGGGGGACAACGCCGGTTTTGGATGGCGATGCGAGACGAACGGGAGGTGCAGCGGCGTGGCGGGCGCGAGGCCTACCGCAGCGCCTACCACCGCTTCGTCACCATCTATGTCGTCGAGGGCTGGGGCGACCGCGGCTATGGACGTGCAGCCGCGTTCTACACCTGGTCTCGCCGGAGGCGTGTTTGACAGCTGAGGTGGCGGGTCCCTCTGTGGAGGTGAGGACCGCGACTTCGGATGCACCCTCGTGTGTACAGCCGGACTCGGCTGTCGACTCTTCGCTGCCACCCTTTGTTGGGGCTTCCGCTGGCATTTCGCGGGCGTCATTGGGTTCTACCGAGAAGGTAGGGGAGTCTACAGCACCGCCCTCTCCCCTATCATCTTCGGGAGCCCAGCCGCATGCGTCTTCAGACCGAGGTCAAGGGGGGTCTACACCACCGTCTCCCTCCTTACCTCGGTCGTCGACGCTTCTAGTTTCTTCGGCGCAGTTACCCCCGCCTGGTCCAAAGCCTTCCCACCCGCTGCCTCCTCCTAGTCCTCAACCCGTGTTGAGGAGGAGTGGGCGGTATGCGATGGAGGAAGACGGGGCTGGGGTGACGGATGAGGACATGTTGCAGAGGGCGATGCGTCGTCAGGCGGCTAAGAACCTTGACGCGGCAGGTACAAAGCTTCCCTCTACATCCTTTACTAAATTTTCTGATTCCAAGATATCTTCCACGTTGGGTAGTGTAGGTGTTTCTTTGGGTCACACTTCGGAGGAGATATCGATATCGGCTAATGTCTTAAGGCATTTGGAATATGACCGATTGACGGTAATTCTGAAGGTCTCGACAGGAGCTGAGTTATCTTCTCTAGAGGAGGAGGAAGACGATGTCATCTTAGATGGTCGTCTTCTTTCTACTTTAGTAGGTAGTATTTCAGAGGTGGACTTAGAACAGTCGGGACTAGAGTCATTTTATGACCTAAAAGCCTCTCGACGGTCAGGTGTAGCTAAAAAAATCTAAACCAGTTTCAAGAACTCCGCTGAAAAGAAGAAGAAACATAGGTCAGGTGTAGCTAAAAAATCTAAACCAGTTTCTAAATGAATGGCATGTTTAGGAATAGCAGAGGTCTTCGTGACTTGGCTAAGCACTCTCATATTGGTGATTGTTGTAGAGACTATAATTTAGATTTTATTGCTATTTCTGAGACGGGGAAGCGGGATTACTCTCAGAGTTTCTTAAACCGGTTATCCGGTGGATTGGACTTTGAATGGTTTTCTCGCCCACCCAGGGGTAGGTCCGGTGGTTTGCTCATTGGAGTACGATCGGAGTCCATGGAAGTGTTAGCTAATTCTGATGGTGAATATCATATTAAACTCACTATTCGGAATAAGGCGGATAACTTCATTTGGAGTCTCGTTTACGTTTATGGGGCGGCACAGGATAATTTTAAAGCCGACTTTTTACGTGAGCTTGTGAACCTTGCAAAGGATGATCCTAACCCTATTCTTATAGGGGGGGATTGATACGTCTCCAACGTATCCATAATTTCTGTTGTTCCATGCTTGTTTTATGACAATACTTACATGTTTTGCTTGCACTTTATAATGTTTTTATGCGTTTTCCGGAACTAACCTATTAACAAGATGCCACAGTGCCCGTTCTGTTTTCTGCTGTTTTGGTTCCGAGAAAGGCTGTTCGGGCAATATTCTCGGAATTGGACGAAATCAACGCCAAACCTCCTATTTTTCCCGGAAGGCTCCAGAACACCGAAGAAGAGTCGGAGAGGGGCCAGAGGGCCACCACACCATAAGGCGGCGCGGCCTGGCCTGGGCCCGCTCCGGCCTGGTGTGGGGCCACCCTGTCGCCCCTCCGACTCCGCCTCTTCGCCTATTAAAGCCGTCTCGACCTAAAAACGCCGTACCACTTGACGAAACTCCAGAAAGACTCCAGGGGCGCCGCCACCGTCGCGAAACTCCAATTCGGGGGACAGAACTCTCTGTTCCGGCACCCTGCCGGGACGGGGAAGTGCCCCCGGAAGCCATCTCCATCAACGCCATCGCCTCCATCATGTTCCGTGAGTAGTTCCCCCATGGACTACGGGTTCTAGCTGTAGCTAGTTGGTATCATCTCTCCCATGTACTTCAATACAATGATCTCATGAGCTGCCTTACATGATTGAGATTCATCTGATGTAATCGGTGTTGTGTTTGTCGAGATCCGATGGATTGTTACGTTATGATTGTCTATCTACAAAGTTTATGAAGTTATTGTTGCTGCAATCTTGTTATGCTTAATGCTTGTCACTAGGGCCCGAGTGGCATGATCTTAGATTTGAGCTCTATAATTATTGCTTAGATTGTATCTACAAGTTGTATGCACATGTCGCTGTTCGGCACCAATGGCCCCGAAGTGACAGAAATTGGGACAACCGGAGGGGATGGAGGTGATGTGAGGATCACATGTTTTCACGGAGTGTTAATGCTTTGCTCCGGTGCTCTATTAAAAGGAGTACCTTAATATCCAGTAGATTCCCTTGAGGCCCGGCTGCCACCGGCTGGTAGGACAAAAGATGTTGTACAAGTTTCTCATTGCGAGCACGTATGACTATATATGGGAAACATGCCTACATGATTAATGATCTTGATGTTACTGTCTTAATGCTATTTCAATCCTATCAATTGCCCGACTGTAATTTGTTCACCCAACACTTGTTATTGGAGAGTTACCACTAGTGTAGATAGGCTGGGAACCCCGGTCCATCTTTAATCATCATATACTCGTTCTACATGTCACCGGAAGTAGTATCAACTATCTTACGGTGCCATTGCTCTCGTGTTACTATTCTACTGCTGTCGTATTCTTGTTACTACTTGCTCTCATATCACTTGCTACTTTCACATCACCCCTGTTGCTAGTGCTTTTCCAGTGCGAGCTGAATTGACAACTCAGTTGTTAAGGCTTATAAGTATTCTTTACCTCCCCTTGTGTCGAATCAATAAATTGGGTTTTACTTCCCGCGAAGACTGTTGCGATCCCCTATACTTGTGGGTCATCAGGGATTTCAATTTGCTGAGGTTCCGCCATGAGAAAAGTAAAGGCCCTTTTCCAGGTCATTGGCCTTTCTTGTTTAATGCTGTCATTGACAGCTTAGATTTGAGAGAGGTTAAAATGACTGGCCGACAGTTTACGTGGGCTAACAGTTTACCTGACCCAACATACGAGAAACTAAACCGCGTACTAATGGACACCAGTTGGGAGGATAAATTCCCGTTGGTGTCGGTGCGTGCGCTAGAACGTATTGAAAAACTGTCAGATCATGCTCCTATTCTCTTAACTACCGGATTACCAAGACCGCTGTCGAAAAAACCATTTAAGTTTGAACTTGGATGGTCACAGAGGGAAGGGTTCCATGAGATGGTTAAGAATGTATGGGAAAGACCAGTATATGAAAGTAATCCGGTTATAAGGTGGAATAAAAAGATGCGATGACGTGGGCATTACCCTTCGGGTAACCAATGTTACCCTATCCTGTATTTCCTAGTTGGAGGCCCATGAAGGCACTTGACGGCAAGATGGACCACTAGGGCGGTGCAACGGAAGATTCCTTCAAGTACAAGACGCGGAAGGAGCCGAACAAGGAAAGTCTAAAGATAGATCTATTGTAAACCTAGTCGTACTCGATCAGACCTCTTGAGACCTGCCCTCCTATATAAAGGCCAGGAGAGGGGCTGTCGAGGGACACAATCAATCTTAGCAATCTTAGCCAACAGAAGCTTAAAGCTAGGTCACCTTAGCGCTTAGCTATCTCGACGAGATCTTAGCCAAACTATTCGGCACCCCATTGTAACCCATTATCATCATAATCAAGAACAGACAGGCAGGACGTAAGGGTTTTACCTCATCGAGGGCCCCGAACCTGGGTAAATCGCTCTCCCCGCTTGTACGCGAACCGATGTCTCGTGTCGGCTTGCGGGATTCCATCAACCCTAAGCCCCAATCGGAGGGCATTGCCGAGGAGCACCCTCGACAATTGGCGCCGTCGTAGGAAGCTCTGTCGGCACAAGGCGGGTCATCGGCGGTACCGATCACGTCCGCGGCGTTCTTACTCGAATCACCGACACCAGCAGAACCAAGAGATTCGATCCGCTGTGGGTCCTTCGGGTTCGTGCCGCACCTCGAAACACTTCACCCAATCCCTGCGAGATCACCTCGTGACATGGATGCTACTTTCGGTGTGTCCACTTCATCATCGACTCTGGAGGTTTTCTTCGCCTCCCTAGGGACGGCGCATCCAATCCGAAGGCCGCGGCTTTGGAATGCGTTCCTCCGACAGCAACCCTAAAAGTTCCACCCAGGAGCATACAAGAAAGCAACCCGGGAAGTTTCGACGCCATGGCAGGACAGAGGAAAAGACGAAAGGGCTCGCACCGCGAGGAGGAAGGGAGAACAGCAGCTCACCCTCGCCAGTTCGAACAAGGATGCCACGACACGTCATCAATCAGAGGCCGCACCCGTTCTCCGTACCTTTTGGCTACGGAGCAACTCGAGGCACTGTGTTACCTCCACTCCTACATTGATCCGAAAGATGGTCGAGAGAAATCCAGCCACCTACTAAGGAACTGCCGACACTTCCTGGAGATTCGACAGTTCTGTGATGATCTTAGAGCCGAAGCCATATCAAGAGTTCACGCAATGGAGAAGAGGGCAAGATCTTATGGCCATCCGCCAGAACCGTATGTTCCAGAGCCGTACGAACCAATGGAAAGAGACAAGTATGTACCAGTCGAAGCATTCCCAGAGCCACGCGGACAGGTCAACATGATCCATAAAACCAGCTTTTCAAAGAGGGAAATCAAGAAATTCTCGCGATAAGTGAAGTATGCAGAAGTGGCTATGGTTGACACACCCGAATTCATCGACTAGTCAGAACAAAGCATCTCCTTCGACAGGACAGACCACCCAAAAGCCGTCCCTAGACCAGGTCATGCAGCCCTTGTCCTTGAGGCGCAGATTGGAGGGTACAACATGAGCAAAGTATTCATGGATGGAGGAAGTGGCTTGAACCTACTATTCGCCAACACAATGAGAGCAATGGGTTTAACAGTCGACATGCTAAGAGAGTCCGACACGGGGTTCCATGGCATCATACCGACTCGACCCGCTTATTCCCTTGGTAAAACATCGTTGGATGTAGTCTTTGGTACGCCCAACAACTTCGGGAAGGAGAAGATCGAGTTCGAAGTAGTCGGCCGGGAGTCTCAATATCACGCCATCCTTGGCAGGCCCGCGTTTGCCAAATTCATGGCCGTACCTCATTATGCGTACCTAAAACTGAAAATGCCGGGCAACAACGGGACCCCAATAACCGTTCATGGGAGCTTTGCTCGATCAGACACCTGCGACAGGGAGTTCCAGAAGATCGCTTCAAAGTTCGGTGCCAAGGAAGAACTCAATGCAATCGACGCTGCCACAGATCATACACAACCAGCAGCCGACAATCGAAACGTAAGATCCGATGAATTCGATGCTACAAAGGAAGCCAAGAAGCTGCAGGTGCATCCCACTGACCCAAAGAAAACGGTCAATACGTCGGCTGACCTTACGGTCGCATAGGAAGGCGCGCTCATCGAGTTCCTCCGTGAGCGCTGGGAGATATTCGCATGGGAACCATCCGACATGCCAGGTATCCCCAGGGAACTCGTTGAGCACGCCCTTAATGTTGACCCGAAAGCCAAACCAGTGCAGCAGTCAATGCGCCGATTTTCCGAACCCAAGAGGAGAGCAATTGGCGAGGAAGTCAATTGACTCCATAAAGCAGGATTCATCCGAGAGCTCAAGGAATCTGAGTGGGTGGCCAACCCTTTCATGGTGCCCAAAAAGGACACCAGCGCTCTGCGTATGTGTATCGATTACACCGGCCTCAATAAACACTGTCCAAAGGACCACTTCCCGCTGCCTCGTATTGATCAGATAGTCGACTCCACAGCCGGATGTGATCGCCTCTCCTTCCTTGATGCGTACTCCGGATACAATCAGATCAAGGCTGAAGAAAGAAGATCGGGAGCTAACCGCGTTCATCACCCCACACGGCGTTTTCTGTTACAACGTCATGACCTTCGGGTTGAAAAACGCAGGAGCAACTTATCAATGTTGCATGCAGGCCTGCCTTGGAGAGCAGATCGGGAGGAACATCGAAGTCTACATCGACGATATTGTGGTGAATACGAAGCACGCTGCCACCCTCGTCGATGATTTGCGGGAAACCTTCGACAACTTAGATAAGTATAAAATCAAGTTGAATCCCAAAAAATGCTTCTTTGGAGTGCCAGGGGGGCAAGTACTCGGGTACTTCATCTCAGCCAGAGGGATTGAAGCCAACCCCTTGAAAATCAAAGCCATCCTCGATATGGAGCCGCCAAAGAATCTGCACCAAGTGCAGCAATTGGCAGGACGATTAGCAGCGCTCAGCAGGCCTTGAAGGAAGAGATAATTGTTCGACTCGAGTCCGCACCCGGTTGCAAGCACCCGTGCCCAGACTCGGGGGCTACTCCCATCGGGAGTACTGGACGCGCACCCGACAGAAATTTTTCGCACTCCAGAATCATGCCCGGGGACTTGATTTTGTGTAGGGTAACGTTGTTTTGCCATCGGCAGTTAACCAACAAAAGTTGGGCACGTTACTCATTATCCCTTGCATGAGGAAAGTATATCGGATGACCCACGAAAACTCGCGGAAAAACTTCGGCAGAGCAAAATGTTCGAGTGGTACAACTTGAGTCTACGCACGGATTGCAAGCATCCGTACCTAGACTCGGGGGCTACTCCCATCGGGAGCGCTGGCGCGCACCCGACAGAAGAAGATGATGCAGATTCAAGAAGAACAAGAACAATCAAGGAGAAGAACATTGGTGGAGGCATGCTTTAGTCTCTACCCGAACTATCTTCGGCTAGACACTCGGGGGCTACTGACGTGGGCATTACCCTTCGGGTAACCAATGTTGCCCTATCCTGTATTTCCTAGTTGGAGGCCCATGAAGGCACTTGACGGCAATATGGACCACTAGGGCGGTGCAACGGAAGATTCCTTGAAGTACAAGACGCGGAAGGAGCCGAACAAGGAAAGTCTAAAGATAGATCTATTGTAAACCTAGTCGTACTCGATCAGACCTCTTGAGACCTGGCCTCCTATATAAAGGCCAGGAGAGGGGCTGTCGAGGGACACAATCAATCTTAGCAATCTTAGCCAACAGAAGCTTAAAGCTAGGTCACCTTAGCGCTTAGCTATCTCGATGAGATCTCAGCCGAACTATTCGGCACCCCATTGTAACCCATTATCATCATAATCAAGAACAGACGGGCAGGACGTAAGAGTTTTACCTCATCGAGGGCCCCGAACCTGGGTAAATCGCTCTCCCCGCTTGTCTGTGAACCGATGTCTCGTGTCAGCTTGCAGGATTCCATCAACCCTAAGCCCCAATCGGAGGGCATTGCCGAGGAGCACCCTCGACATGCGAGCTCTTCGCAAACACCTTTCTGGATGGGCTAGTCATACAGCTGGTATTCTTAAGAAAGAGAAGCTTCGCTTATCGAATATCATTGACGAGCTTGAAGCGCTCGCTGAAGTGAGACCGTTGACGAGTATTGAATTGGAGTTGAAAATGCAGTCCAATAATCAGATAGCGAGTCTTCTTCGGGAGGAAGAGTTGAAATGGTACCAGCGTTCTAAAGCCCAGTTCATCTTGGAAGGAGATTCTAATACGAGATATTTTCATGGGATCGCCAATGGCCGTCACAGGAAAAAACGTATTCAATCTCTGGTACAAGATGAGGGTTTAATTGAAGGCCATGATCAACTCAAATCTTACATTACTAATTATTATAAGAATCTATTTGGTCCACCTGATGAGAGTTCTTTTACTCTCGATGAGACTCAAATAGATGATATACCCCAAGTGTCTCAGGAAGAGAACGCTATTTTAACAGCTCCTTACAATGAGGAGGAAGTTAATAAAGCGATTTTCCAAATGGAACACAACAAAGCCCCTGGTCCAGATGGTTTCCCTGCTGAATTTTATCAGATTTTCTGGGTTACCATTAAAGGTGACCTTCTAGAAATATTCAGTGCTTTGCACGATGGACAACTAGAATTATTCCGTCTAAATTTTGGTGAGATTATCTTGTTACCTAAAGTTAAAGAGGTAGAAAGGATCCAACAGTTTAGACCCATTTGCCTCTTAAACGTAAGTTTCAAGATATTCACGAAAGTGGCCACCATTAGACTGAATACTGTGGCTGAGCATGTGGTAAGGCCATCGCAGACTGCTTTCATGCAAGGATGCAATATCCTAGATGGGGTTGTAGTTCTACATGAGACGGTCCATGAGCTGCATACCAAAAAGTTGAATGGGGTAATTTTAAAATTAGATTTTGAGAAAACCTATGATAAAGTTAATTGGTCTTTTCTTCATTAGACGCTCCGGATGAAAGGTTTTTCACCGGAGTGGAGGGCGTTGATCAACAATTTTGTGCATGGAGGAAGTGTTGCCATTCGTGTCAATGATGACACGGGACGCTTTTTCCAGATGCGAAAAGGTTTACGCCAAGGCGATCCTCTATCACCACTTTTATTCAACATTGTGGCGGATATGCTCGCTATTCTGATCGAAAGAGCTAAAATGGACGGCCAAATTGAAGGAGTGATCCCACATTTAGTGGATGGGGGTTTATCAATCCTTCAATACGCCGATGATACAATTTTATTTATGGAACATGATCTTGATAAAGCTCGAAATCTTAAGCTGATTATGGATGCCTTCGAGCATTTATCAGGGCTCAAGATTAACTTCCATAAAAGCGAATTGTTCTGTTTTGGTAATGCTCAGGACTCAGTTGCCGACTATTCGGAACTGTTTGGTTGTGGGCAAGGACAGTTTCCTATCAACTATATGGGTATTCCGATTCATCATCGGAGATTGACGATAGCTGAATGGAAACTAGTCGAAGAAAGACTACAGAAGAGACTTAGTAGTTGGAAAGGTAAATTGCTATCTCTTGGAGGAAGATTGGTTCTCATTAATTCTGTACTCACCAATATGGTGTTGTATATGATTTCCTTCTTCATCCTGCCAAAAGGTGTCTTACACAAACTCGATTATTATAGATCGAGATTCTTTTGGCAAGGGGATAGTGAGAAAAAGAAGTATCGACTGGTCAAATGGTCTGTTGTATGCCGACCTAAAGATATGGGTGGGTTAGGAGTTCATGACCTCGAGGCCAAGAACTCAGCCTTATTGGGGAAGTGGCTTTTTAAACTGCTGACCGAGAATGGCGTATGGCAAACCTTGGTTAGAAGGAAGTACATAGGAGAGAAAGCGTTATCCCAGATCCTTTGGAAACCGGGAGACTCGCATTTTTGGGCTGGCCTAATGGCCACGAAGATTTTTTTTTCAAATATGGTACTTTCATTATAAAGGATGGATCGCAGATAAGGTTTTGGGAGGATACATGGCTAGGGAATAGGCCCCTCTCAGAACAATATCCAGCAATCTTCAGCATTGCCCGTCGCAAAAGTGATACCATTGCTTCTGTAATGGCAACCTCACCTCCGAATGTGACGTTTAGACGAGATTTAGTCGGTCTGAGACTTATTGCATGGAACGCCTTACTGCTGCGTTTGGCATCCGTTCAGCTGTCGAAAGGGCATGATGAGTTTCGTTGGAACTTATAGTCCAATGGGAAATTCTCTGTAAGTTCGTTATACAATGCCATCCTTCAACCAGATATACCAGTTGATAAGAACAAGAAGATTTGAAAGATGAAGATACCGCTAAAATTTAAGATTTTTGGCTGGTATCTGCGTCGTGGAGTAATCCTAACCAAAGACAATCTTCTGAAACGAAATTGGCATGGGAATTCGCAGTGTGTTTTTTGTCAACAAGATGAGACAATTAAGCATTTGTTCTTCCAATGCCGCTTTGCCAGGTCTATATGGTCATGCATCCAAATAGCTTCAGATCTGTATCCTCCAACTAGCGTGGCCAATATCTTTGGTAATTGGCTACACGGTATCGATCACAGATTTAGAACGTTTATTAGGGTGGGGGCGTTTGCCATGATATGGTCGCTATGGCTGAGTAGAAATGACAAAGTTTTTAATAACAAAGATTGTTCTCTTATGCAGGTTATTTACAGATGTACAGCTACTCTCCGTTCGTGGTCTGCACTTCAGAAGGTGCAGAACCGAGACCTATTTACGGAGGTCTGTACACGGTTGGAGGATACGGCGAGGGATACTTTTTCCCTACATGGGTGGCAGCATAATCTACGGATTGGACCTCCTACATCTTCCTAGGCGTTTTACATTTGCATTTGTTATGTATTTCGCCTGTTTTTAGTTCCAGAACATTGATAAGACTTGTTAAAACGGCTGTGTGCATCTTAGCTATGCAGAGGTCGGGTGTAATTGCTTGTTGAGTAATAAAGTGCCCATTATCTAAAAAAAAAAGTCAATTTTCCATTTGAAAACTAATTAGGCTTAGCCCCTTGAACGACGACCCGTTAACGTCCGTGGCTTGAGAAAAAAATCGATGATAAGACACGAGAAGAAATTCTAGCAACGTCCAAAAGGCAATATAGTGACGGCGTGGCCAAATAGCTGTTGCGTGACGCACACAAAAATCCAATTTGTGACACGCACGTAGGCCAAAATCAAAACCAAAACCAAATGTTATAGCTTATTTAGCAATAGCGACTTCCAGTAAACGAAATCAGTGAATCCACAAGTTGGATATGGGCGATGAGTTTCCAAGTTTTCTGTACGTTCGAGTGCATACCACCACAACACTTGGAGGTGGGGCACCAATTAACAAGTTTACGAATTTTATATCGAGCGAGCGTGAGAATTTCAGTCTCCCGAAGCGTATACATGCTGAGCCGTGTTACACTGCACGGTGATGACAATTCTTTTTAAAAGAAAACATCTGCACATGATAAAGTTGTCAGGCCCACTACCAAACGAGTGAACCCCAGAGCTCACGACGATTTCGTCCGAAGTTCAAGCTGGATCGATTTCTTGGACATGACGATGACAACATTCTGACTCTTGCCGTGCGTTGCATGCATGACTATTCCAAGCCTAAGATGCTCAATGAGAATATTTGAACTGAGTGATTCAATGGGCTGCCCCTCTCTACACATCTATTCCAAGCCTAAGTTAGTTTGAATGTGGAATGTGCCACAAATTGTTGCATTTTTCCAAACATACAAGTCTAAATTGTTTGTTTTGTGTTCTCTTGTTGCTTAGTTCGTGCATATGTCCCACATATGAATAAGAGACGATCTTAACATCATTTGAGAACTACCTTAAAGATTGTTGCTCATCATAAAAGGAAATATATGCCTCCATAGCATGCTCTTACGTATTACCTTGGACAATGTCATATGTCTTGAGAAACAATTAACTGCAGTAGCAACATCGACACGAAGACATCATGTCTTATCTTGGACCCCCTCCCTCAAATCCTCCTACTCATAAAAACCGAGTTGGTCGTCCGTTCACTCCACCTCCTCTCTCGGACCTGATAGGTGGGACCAGGCAAACCGCCGCGCATGACAGTGGTCGTTCAAGGGCACATGAGCTCATTTGAGGGAGGATCTCGCTGGCAGCGAAGGCCAAAGTGGCAGGCGGCAGCTCGGTCCAAGGTCGAAGTAGCGTCGGTGGCGGTGGTAGTGTACATGGGGCTGACATATGTGGATCGAAGAGAAATAAATGGAGAGAAACTTTGTATAGCTTGAGTGCCATACGAGCTCCAGGCTTCCAGCAACTCGGCTGAATCCAAAGTGTTGCTTTGGTTAGATTTGTAGATCTCTCCGCTGAAATGCTGGATGAGAAGACCAAGAGATGATGCTGGTGGCTTCTGGATAAGATGAAGTTTCTTTTAGGCGGAGACATGATTTGTTATTTCTCTTGAGTTAACAATGTTTGTTGCAAATACTTCTTCGTCCATAAATTGATGTCGAAGATTTTCCCAAATTCAGATGCATCTATAGTTCTATACGCTAAGTAGTGTCTACATAAATTTAAATTTAGACAAACTTTTAATATTCTTATATGGACATAGATAATACTAAACAATATGTTAGGCAGTGACCGACCAAATAAAGAAGAATTTATGTGAGTTTGATGGTTGCCGAACTTTTATTGGCGTTTCGATTGTTCATGAATTCAGACGCACACCTAAACTAAAATTACTAGGTATGTCAATGTCTAAATTAGAGCTACTCGTGAATCATGATACATTTCTATTTTTTTTACAGAAGCTTGATTACTAACTAATTGACAATTCGAGGCTATTAATAATAATTACTCATGTCTATTTCCTCCGTCCAAAAAATAGTTGTACGTTTAGAAATGCTTCAAGTCAAATTTTATTAACATTGACTAACTTTCTAGGAAAAAATGGAGCATTGATGATACTAAATTAATATCGCTTGATTTATCTTAACATGGCATAATAATATAATATAGTAATTTAATATCACATATGTTGCTATTTCTGTGTAAAAAATTGGTCAAATTTGAAAATGTCTAATTTTCAGAAAAGGAAAACATACACTTATTCATGGACGGAAGGAATATGTATACAAGTCCGCTTTGTATTCCGAAACAACTTGGAATATCAGGTTGATCCATAAATATATATTATGCCAAACAATACATTGGAAACATTTCTAATGCATATGCAATGATATATATTTGGTGACACGTAAACAAGGTGTACTTGTATACCCGGTGAAGAGGTATATATTATTAATAATGGACGGAGCTTCCGAGACTTTGTGCACTAAAGTCTTACGGTGACTTTGTCTATATAAGTGCTCTTGGATCGATATCCAACGGATACGATAGATCTAAATTTTTAACTCAAAATTCAAATTGTTCTGAAAAATAGTGTAACTTAATGGAGCTTCCGTGACCGGATCTTGATCCAAGAGCAATGGCATAGATAAAGTCGCCATGACACTTTGGTATACAGTCACTAAAGCTCTATCTATTAATAAATATTGAAGAATGAAATATAGAATGCGATGTTAAAAGCTCCACCGGTAGATCTTTGATTGGTATTAGCAAGTTATTAGTCTATTATTTTTGACTATTACTAATATATAAATAATATTAGAGTGGACAAACTCCACCATAACTTAGGTAAGCCCTATTCATTGGACGTGGCATTTTGGCACCCGGGAGCATATGATCCCGGTTTTTAAGATAACTTTATACATACTTTAAAATGTCAAAAAAATCTAGATAAAAAATTGATGCGTACATCTCGACATTATACATGCTCATAAAGTTGTTTCATGGAAAACCGACATTTTCTATGACGTGTGCAAAAAAGACAATTTGGTACTTTAAAAAGCTTTTTACGAGGCATTTCTTTATCCTTTTTTATACAAGACACAAAACATGTCAATTTTCTGCGAAATTTGGCGTGCACACATATAATATCGACATTTACACACCGAATTTGTGTTCAATTTTTTGTTTTTGATATTTTTAAATGATTATCATGGGTAGCAGGAGCATATGCTCCGAAGTTCAAAAGTGGATTTTCGCTATTCACTTGGTTTTCTCTCGTAGCGTAGCACGGGCAATTTACTAGTGAGGATAAAATTGCAAGTCAAAGCCATCCAGTACTGTGCGTATTATGATCAGATGCGGAATACATTATGTTCTTCTCTAGGTAGAACTAGAGAGTCATGCATCAAGATTTCATTATCTTGAACAAAAACAATAATATTTGTTCTATCAGCTGTAGATTGAAACAATCTTACTAAAGATGACGCAACCATAGCTCGAGTGAGACAAGGTGGTACATCTGAACTTCAGGGTATTCAGAGAATGCTTTCTTGTTTGACAGGAAGCTTCTTGTTGCTTCTATGTTCCTCTCCATGCCTTTCTCTTTTCTATTCCTTATATTCTCATATGGAGACTAAATTAGAATTTTTAGTCATTTGTTCATGTGAATGATGGATGGAAGGCTAGACATTGTTCTCTTAACCTAGTGAAGTAGGATATCCCAACACCTCCTGGAACGTCCGCATCCGCTCCAGTGAGTCGATCTCCTCCTCCGCTTGTATGGCCACAGGCACTGGCGGGCACACATGCATGTTTCATGGGTATTCAGCTCATCAGCTGAATACTCATTACTTTTGGCAAAAAGAAAATCATGCAGTAGTATTCGGCCCCACAAATATAGCTGCCTCCTTGGCCTATAGCACCTTCACTGAACTTTTTAGCCAACAACACTGGTAGCTTTGGCTCCAGTACTAGTCCCGTGAGCTTCAGTCCAGCTCCAGGCTTGCTGGGTGGCTGAACAGCGACACACAATCACACAAGGCGGCAGTGGCGGACGCAGGAAAGAATTGAAGGGGGGCACACCTCAAAAATTTTTTTTTTGCACATCCACAAAATGTGAAAAAACCTTTGCATAATGAAGTAATGAACTATATAGAAGACAAATTTGTTGTAAACATTGGAGTTCAATACATATACTCCGTCCGATTCATATTAATTGACTTCAATATAGATGTATCTAGAACTAAAATGTGTCTAGATACATCTATATTAGAGTCAATTAATATGAACCGGAGGGAGTATTAAAATCAAATGTGCACGATTAAATAGTTCGAAATATTAAAAGAGTCTTACATGAATGAACACCCATCGCTCGATAAATGTCACTAAGCAATGGTTCAAGAGCTTATCACCCATACTATTTCACAACTTGGTTTTCACTAAATTTATTATGGAAAATACTCTTTGTTTTCCACTAAACTCATTGCGGAAAATACTCTTTGTCATCGAAATCAAGCCCACCATCTTGGATTTCTACATCATGTATTACTAACTGTGTTGATGCAATCTTCTTTGTTTTTGATGCTTTGTTTCTAAAAAAAAGTAGCGCAATTTTGCTATCCCTCTTCATTCTTACACAATTAAAACATTCAAATATTAGAAATTTAGCAATTTTCTTTGTTACACAATACACACTGCGTCATGTGTACATTTGTAATTTACCAAAGCAATTTACCAAACAGACTAACAGAGAGGATATGTAAATAACATATAACAGAGGCAGAGAGGAGAGCGCGCGGCTGCACGGCAGCAGATCACCTTGTCGTCGGCGACTCGGCGGGAAGAGCAGGGCCGCGGGGAGAGAGGCGGCCGGCGGGAAGAGCGGCGCGGCTGCCGGCGGTTACTGCACTGGTCGGGGATGGGTGAGGGCAGAGATCGCCGGCCGGCCAGGCAGGCAGTCTAGTCGAGGGCGGGCCTGCGGCGCGTGCGGCGGCGGTGCCGGGGCCGCGGCGGCGATCGGTCAGGGCGGCGGCGGTTGGTCGCCGGTCGAGGCGGCGGCGGTCGGTCGCTGGGAATCGCGTCCTCGTGCTGGCCTTCAGTGGGAATCGCTAGTGTACGTGACTTGGTGCTGGGCTAATTGGGCTTTTTTCATGGGGTATCTAAAAAATTGGCTGGATTTCTGGGTGGGCCACGGCCCCCCCGGCCCCCCGCTGCGTCCGCCAATGCAAGGCGGGAGGCAATTTCTTTTCCAATTTCAGAACAAGCAAGTCAACAATTGCTCTGCGAGTTAGATTATTGATTGATTGATGACTCAAATTGATCCGATAATGATGTACTACCTCCATTCTTGTTTAATCGACGCAGAGTCGAGGCGAGCTAGTAGAGCATGTATGCATGTCCGGCGTCGACTAAACACGAACGGAGGGAGCAAGTATGCATGTACTGATTTTGTGGTGAGAACACACTAAAACAGAGATGAAGAACAGTGGAGAATCGAAAACATTATGGGAGAGACCTTCAAATACAAAGAAGACGGTTCCACTTCGATATCAGAACTGTTGTGTTCTATTGAATTTCTTTTTTACTTTAAATTACCCATTGCAAATATCCTAGGATGCGTCTAGCGGGCACACAGCTGCCCGATAGTAGTTTCTGGCACACACCCGATTTAGGAAAGTTTATCCGCTCCGATAGAAAAAGGAAAGATGCCGGCCTTGGCCCAATTTTCCGCTCTGGTCAATCGTCTTTTCCATTCCCGAATCGCCTTCGCCCAATTTTCGCTCCTGCCAAGAGTATCACCCCCGATCGCTGCGCGCGCCGCTCGACCAACCGTGCTCGCCGGCGGCCTGCCATCTAGACGAGCGCCTCCGCCGCCGGCCTCCACTCCAGACGCGCGCCCCCGCTGCCGGCTTCCCTCCAACGCGCGTAGGCTGCTGTCCAGGTTACCCATCTCCCACTGCACATGCTGCGAGCTTGGATCCCTGCCGCCGGCCTCCTCCCGCCCGCCGACAAATTCTCAACGCGACCACGCGCCTGTCCCAACCCTGCAGCTCGCGGAACCTTGGCTGCCATGCCACTCCTCTCGATGCAACTCCCGCCCCAGCACATGGCCTCTGGTCCGGAGCAACCTCACGCTGTGGGGCTCCACTCTCCCGGCCTCGAGCTCGGGCTGGAAAGTGGAAATTGAGAGAGATGCCTGCGAGGAAGAAGATAGGGTAGAGAAAGGGATAGACATTGAGTGGTTGGTCCCATGTAAATGAGAAGTTGCTACTTGTCACGTGAGATATAAAGAAGTACAGTATTTGTTGCCTAAAATCATATAATAGTTGCTAAAAATGCTAGTTTCTTGCCTAGCCATAGTTTGTTCCCTAAAAACCACGTATAGATGCAAATTTGTTGCCGATAATCACATAATAGTTGCTAAAAATACTAGTTTGTTGCCTTAAATCATAAAATATAATAATTGTTGACTAAAAGATTACGTAGTTGTAATTTTTCCTAGTTGTAGTATAGTTACAAAAATTTGAAGTTATGTTCCGATTTTATGAAATTGCCTAGAAATGTTGTGAAGTGAGCGTCGCCATCAGCATCGATGACGATCGATGTTTCCCGAGATGTTAAGAGCGACCCTCGGGAAAGTCCGGAGAGACGCCGGAGAACTCAAGTGCACCAAAGTTGCTCCATCGGCACGAAAGTCGCATTATTAGCACCAAATTTGCTCTGTTGGGCATCAAAGTTGCTATTTGGGCCACCAAAGTTGTGTTGTCGGACACTGAAGTGGCCCATCGGCGCTAAAAGTTGATTACCGCTCACTATAATCGCGCCGGCACCAAAGTTGCCCTTTCGACACCAAAGTTGCGCCGTCGAACACCAAAACTGCTTTGGCACGCATTAGAGAAAATAATTGCTTTATCGCGCCCCGGAGTTACTCTATTGGCACCAAAGTTGCTTTGACATGAACCAAAGTTGCTCTGCTGGGCATCGAAATTGCTCTCTAGGTCTTCAAAGTTGCTTTGTTGGACACCAAAACTAGGTCGTCACGCACCAATGTTTTGTCAACGGGAACCAAAGTTACTCTCATAGGCACAAAAATTGCGCCGTCGGGCACTAAAGTTGCTTTGGCGCAAGACACACAAGGGGAAGGGTGGCGGGATTGGCCGGCTCTATTTATTGTTTTTCTGAGATGGATTGCTCGTTGGAGACGAAAAGAACATGAGAAAAAACTAGAACATATAAAGAGAGGAAAAAAAGTCGCGCATGAGAATTGCACCATTAGGCATCAAAGTTTCTTTATCTCGCATCGGGTTGCTATGTTGGCATCAAAGTTGCTTTGCCACGAAACAAAGTTGTGTTTTCGGACACCGAAGTTGCCCTAGGGCGCTAAAAGTTGATTGTCGCTCACTAGAATCACACGCCGTCTACAACAAAATTGCCCTTTCGACACGAAAGTTGCGCTGTCAGGTACCAAAATTGCTTTGGCACGCATTAGAGGAAAAAAGTTTACCGCACGTGAGAATTGCATCATTGGTCATCAAAGTTGCTTTATCGTGCACTAGAGTTGCTCTATTGATTGGCACCAAAGTTGCTTTGCCATGGACCAAAATTTCTCCGTCGGGCATCGAAATTGCTCCGTAGGGCTCCAAAGTTGCTTTGCAGGACACCAAAGCTTAGCCATCACGCACCAACGTCGTGTCGATAGGCACCAAAGTTGCTCTCTCACGCACTGTAGTTGCTACGATAGGTACAAAAATTGTGTCGTTGGACACTAAAGTTGCTTTGACGCCAGGCATGCTAGGAGCAGGATGGATCCACGGTCTAGACACGGCAACGCTGCCGCACACACAAGTACGTCGCCAGCCAGTTAGCCACGGGACGACAGCTACCTCCATGCAGCGATGCAGACACACACACCCAACATCCCGAGCGACGATGGCGCTAGCGCAGGTCTGGGCTTCGAATCCTCCATCACCGGGACGTGGATGTAATCGATCTCCTCGTCCAGCAGCTGGGGCTTCTTCTTCGCTGTAGCCTTTTCATCCTCGCCTTTGGCCGGCTCCCTGCTTCAACTTAGAGCAGCCAATCCCGGCCGCCTGGTGGTCCTAGGCTCCTGGCTTCTCCGGCAAGAGGCGCGGCTCATACGACGACGAAGAGTAACCTGGCGATGCGACTGCACCTCTTCGCGCGAGTTGGCCCTCCGCGGCGGGCAGTGCTCCTCCTCGCCCGGCCAGTAGGCGGCGAGGCTGCAGGTAGCCAGCTGGAGTGCCGCTCGTGGCCTCGTGGGTTAGGTGGACCGAGGTAGGGGACGGGATGGGCCAGTTTGGGGTGCGGTTGAGACGACGGTCTGGGCTGCGCTCTAGACAACCAACTGACGCACGGGCGCCCCGACAAAAAAACGCCTGGCCCACCTCGCCCGGGAGCCGATCAACGGGTCGCCACCATGCGCGTGAGCGCTCGAGACTTCCGTTTGGCACGCGCGTGCTCGGAAGAATTCAGGAATATCCTATACCCCCCATGGCCGCAGGGGAGGGACGAGAGCCGGTACCAGAGCAGTGGAGCACACGAGCTGCTGGACAACAAATGCAAATGGTGCGTCGCGGGATCCGTGCCTCGATCTCCGTCGCTTGAGTTGAACAAGAGATTAATCAGAACACGAGTTGAGCCGTTGAGCCCTAAAAAAGAGAAGCAGCTAATTAAGCTGTGTCAGCGTCCACGTACGGCTTCTTGGAAAAACAAATTCGGATGATTCGGCAGACTAGAAGAAGTGCCAAGAGACCAAGGAACAGCGACGGCGTGCCCGCTGTCTTCATGTTAATTACCAATTTTATCAGCCGATCGAGTCGTCATTGTTCCACACGCTGGTAGCCTCGTGTATGAAGTACGTGGAGATCCATAAGACGACTTCTAATTAACAAGAACATGTGTGTCGCACACTAGCAAAAAAAAAAAAAAGAATCAAATCAAAGGAAAGCCACTGGGCACTGGCAAACAGCAGCGACATGTCCTTCCAATCGAGCTAGTAAATGGACGAATGGAATTTCGAGCCAACGCATGTGTCGGTTGTGCAAATTAATCTGGAGTATTTTTTTCTTCGAAACACAACACGAAGGTAGACGCTCACACATATGTACATACACTTATTTATACGAACGTGCGTACACGCATCCTACCCAATGAACACATTCGAGCAGGGATGATGCTAGAAATTTGATCTGATTGGTGTCAGCTTCACAAATAAATACTCGCTTTGTTTCTGAATATAAGCTATACAGTTTTTTCGAGAAAAATTTCAGAATATAGGCTTTAGTGTGACATACCACTTGTATGGAAAACTTTTTGAGGGATTTAATTATATTTTCTTATCTTATGCAAAGTCCTCTATTTTCTCATGTGAAATGTATAGGGGTAATCCCATCCAAACCTGGTGAAATTGTCTCTCAATATGCGTTCTTTAATTTCCATGCCAAAAACTATATGGTTTATTTTAGAAACGGAGGGAGTAGTAATTAATGTAGATTTAGTGAGAGATTTGCAAAAATCATTGGTGGCCAAATGAAGCAACTCCGTCCTTGCATTCGAGAGACCGAATCCAAAAAACTGATCTGGCAGGACTTGAGATTGACGAAGTCGTCACATGAGCTTGCTGTCAACGGGAACGTCGTCTCCCATTGAAAAATATTCCAACCTTATAAGACACCAAAGTATCAACCTAAACCTGCGATTTGAACTATGGCGGTGTGAAGGTGTCAGTGTCCTCCTAATCATCTGACTACATATTGGTTCTCAATCTAGAGTACTCCTATAAATGAATCCAACGTCTGTAACACGAATTAATATATAATACTACTAGAGAAAGAAAATCAAAAACATATTAGCAACAGCAACACACATTTCGTGCAAGTAAACCAAGGAATGGATATCCAGGTCAACACTCGGTTGTGCCCGGTGATGAGTTCCCATCGGCTCCGTTCCTGTGTATATGCTCCCTAAATCACTCTTTACACGAATATACTTTAAGATAAAGTCAAACAAGAGCAAAATCAAGTTCCATAAGGAATGCTTGGCTTGATGACCAGTTTTTAGCCTCTCCGGCTTGCCATCTTGGTTGCGGCATTCTTTCATTGTGACACAATGTTATGCTGAGATCAGCTGTTGGGAGTCTGCACAACTAGTGTGGTTGGGAGCTATCGTCAGAACGTTTTGTGGTCATGGGATTTGTAGGTAGCTCGTTTCGACTTTCGAGCTGTGTTTGTCGTTTAATGTCTTTTGTAACGGTTTTCACCTGATTTTTTGTTTGCTATATAAGTCACCAATTCTCTTCATCTTAATCAATGAGTGTGGTAACTCCTTTTCCATGTTTCAGAAATATACCGATAATATAATTTCACGTCGTTTTAAATTATGCGGCGGTAAACAATTCAATTTTTTTTCTCAAAAATAACTTAAATATTTTTTGTCAACAATATTTCCCTTGGAAAAAAATTAATGATAAATATTTAAACAAGAAACATCCAAAATACAGATTTATGAATGCTAGATCCATCATAATATACTGTCATATAACACATCGTTGCCTTTACTAACGAGTGTCGGTGTCAACATTCACTCTTAGGTAGTATCCTCACTACTACCTCCATACCGGTTTACATGGCAATCATGCATTTCGAGAAAACAACAAAATATAAGATATGCGTCACAAAAATTATACCATTAAATTCATATTCAAAAGAAGTTTTCAACAGTAAATTTTTATGATATATATTTTATATTTTGTTGACCAAATTAGTAGTCAAAGTTTTTCTCGAAATACGTATTTGCCATGTAAACCGGTACGAAGAGAGTACTATATAAAATTCCAGCTGCATGTGGTTTCCATAGGGCTCTCACGAGGTCAACAAAACTCCAAAATATTCTCAAACAAAAAATTAAGTATCGCGTGAGCCTCGTTTGACATGAACCAGTTTGGGGTTCTTGAATGATTTGGTTGAGTTGGAGAGCATGCATGCATGGCTGTCATTATGGAAGAATCAGACGCCAGCCAACGATTGTCAACGCGACGCGGTCCAAAACCTGGCACGTACGCACATGTTCACGATATCTTCTTCTGAGCACGAGTTTTACAGATGAAGTGGGGAAACAGAGGAAGACAACGGAGCGTGCGCAACAGCGGACTCCGAACGCCGAGCTGAGCGGTGAGCACTGAGCAGCCACGGAACATGAGAGCATAGGCGGACCTAAGAAAATTTTGAAGCCTGGACAAACAAGCTTGGTGTGCTAAATTTTTATCAAAATGATATGAAATTGGAGGGAAAATAGGCTTGCCAGCCGGCCGGAAGCCTGGGCGACTGCCTGGGCAAAAGGGATGGTAGATCCGCCTATGCATGAGAGGAGAAAGATAGCAGTCAGTTTTATCCTACGTACGCGGGAGTAGGGTTTTATTTCTCAGTCGGTATTTCTCGTCGCCCACCGTCGTAAGAAAATATCAGCCGGTATTTACCCGTATGTTTATAATTTTCTCAAATTCAGGTAAATTTGATAAATTTTAGATGAAGTTTTAATTCGTTTGAAGGATGCTAGATGGTATTTTGACCAGCATAACCAATATTTCGGTAACCGGAAACATAAGTGTCCACCGGTACTTTTCGATAGCGAGGAAAAAAACCTTGCGTTGGTTGCACTTAGCAATGGAGAAAAAAACTAAAGGCAAAGTTGCAACTGTAGGTAGAATTTCCGTAGCAAATGCAGTCCATAAGTCGAGCAATATTGGCAGAATTGTACCTTGTAAATTTTCGTCCACACCTCTGACCATAGCAGTATATAGGTATGCATATATGAGCTGCACCATTGCGCACAGCAGTGCAGGAGGTCGACAACAACAACAAGAGCCATGTCATCGTCGGCCTCGTCCTCGTCCTACCTCGGGCGGCCGACCTATTTCCTCATGGCCCTCGTCCTCCTACTCACTGTCCTTTGCGTCACCTTCCCCGCCTACCTGCGCAACCCGGCGGACGCCATCGGCTGCTTCACCGGTGGAATCGCACCACCGGCGGCATCGGAAGCCGCTGACGAGGAGCAGGATCGCCGCCGGCCGGAGCTCAGCATCCTAGTCGGCGTGCACACGATGGCCAAGAAGCACTCCCGGCGGCACCTCATCCGCATGGCGTACGCGCTGCAGCAGACGCCCGCGCTCCGCGGCGCCGCGCGGGTGGACGTCCGGTTCGCGCTCTGCGCGCGGCCGATGACGGCCGAGCAGCGCGCGTTCGTGGCGCTCGAGAGCCAGGCCTACGGCGACGTGCTGCTCTTCAACTGCACCGAGAGCGCGGAGGGGGGCAAGACGTACGACTACTTCGCCGGCCTACCGGCGATGATGCTCGGCGGCGGCGGCAGTGGCGGGGACTTGGACGTCCGGCCGTACGACTACGTGATGAAGGTGGACGACGACACGTACCTACGGCTGGACGAGCTGGTGGAGACGCTGCGGCGGGCGCCGAGGGGGGACATGTACTACGGCGTGGGCCTGCCGTTCATGAACAGGAAGTCGCCGCCGTTCATGCTCGGCATGGGCTACGTTCTGTCCTGGGACCTCGTCCAGTGGATCGCCACCTCCGACATGGTCAGAAGCGAGGCCAAAGGTACGCAGCGCTTCACGCTAATTTTCCGGCTTGTGATCTTCGGAACGTAGCAAAAGTAATGGTTTTCTTTTTCTTTTGAACTCATTAATAATGGTTATTTTTTGTTCTGTATTTCCACCAGGTGTAGAAGATGTGACCACGGGGAACTGGCTAAACATGGGCAACAAGGCAAAGAACAGGGTGAACATCTTCCCCAGGATGTATGACTACAAGAGTGCCCAGGCCAAGGATTTCTTGGAGGACACCATTGGTGTGCATCAGCTCAAGGAGGACATCAGGTGGGCACACACATTGGAGCACTTCAACGCCACCCAGTTGGATCCCTCCAGCAAGCTTCAAGAACCTACAGCCTTTTAGGGAGATTCTTATTCTGAACCTACAGCCTTTTAGGGAGATTCTTATTTTGATGTGAAAGTCTTGTAAATTTGCAGGGTTGTAAATTTAAACTGCCGTCCTAACAGCAGCCTGTTTGTGGTTTCACATGAATTTCATTGTACACAGTTCAATCACCGCAACATTCACTGGAAAATTCTGCACTTGCCAATAGGTATTTGAGTAACTTCCACGTAAGCAGCGTTTGATAAAAGCCAGCTAGAAGAATAAACATATGATGAAAAGCCGCCATCATTGATCGATTTCCATGATACACCAACATTAGCTCATGTTACAAATTACATGTGCACATTTCAATCTAAAACGGACCTCTCACCATCCTGAGGCATGCCAAACCAGGCTGCTTAGATCTTTCCTACAGGGAAAGGAATGCACCAGACAGCTAGTTGATCTTGTTAGCGACACATCCCAAAATACAGTAGTCCATCCTCAACATTTCAGTTTTTCTACTCAGTTCGACATGGACAAGTCTAGCCTCTGGTTCTTCTTTCCATGTTCAAGCGATCATCTTACGAGGGATTTGTGCTGATGTATGGTTGACAGATGGTCTGTCTCCAGCACACGCTGCATCAATTGGAAGCAATCAGCTCAGCAGTGCAGGTAACTACAAATTACAGTTAGCCATCCGTCCATTATCATCTGCCGCATGAATCAAGGTGATACCCGGTTACAAAGAAATGGAAGGAAAGACCTTTAACTCGGGGCAGGGGTCTTTCTAGATATTGTTGAATAACTGGCTTGAGTTCAACACCTGCCTCTTGCTGCTGACCTCTAGTTCTTGTGGTTTTGACCTGGCTAGGTTCGCTTGTTCGACGCTAACCGTTCGCTTCTTCTAGTTCCCATGCGCATTGCCTTCTCCGGCTTCAACTTTGCTCTGCCTGACCTTGCAATAGAAGACCCATGTGATTTATGCGTTAAACTTGCACCCTGTTTAGCCACCTGTTCTAACCCTTGATCATTACTTTCTTGGAAGTCCAAACAAACAACTGATGCTGAAGTTCCCTGCACAATGAAATATCTATAGGTATCAGCGAACTTGAAGAGGAAAAAACAACATGCAGAGAAGGTGCAAACACATTCAGATCATGCAGGAAAGATACTTTATTTTTCATCACAAAACAGTAATCAATTGATCATTTTATTAGCACAGCATGTGAGTATCACTCCAAGAAATACAATACCAATCGTACAAGACAAACCATGCTGAAAAAGCAGCCCAGTGCAATAAACATATTTGACATTTAATCATAGCATACCAGAAGAGTGAAAAATCACAGTACAGTGCTACAACAGATTCATGAACGTTATATATGTTAACGCTACAAGATGAAACACCAAGCATTACCTTATTTCCAGTCAAACAGGGTTCTGCATCCTTAACTTGCTCCTCTTCAGAATCATCAATTTCCTCACATTCAAAAACCACATGTTGGCTATCTTCCTCGGAATCACTTAATTCTTCTTGTTCCATTACAACGCCTTGCATTGCTTCTTCACTGGGCTCTTCAATGCCACGATGAGAACAAGCATTTCCAGGGTCTAGATTTGAAATACTAGCTCTGCCCTTGATAGACCCGTCTAGCGGAGTGCTTAATTTACTAATGGATTTCACGTGACAGTCAGATTGATTAGCAAACTGATGGCAGACCTCTTCTGGTACTTCCCCATGCATCTCAGCTTCTGTTCTTTGCAGTAGAGGATGGAAGTCGACAGTATTAGCATTTGCAGGAGCTTTCTGCTTATTACTTTTCTCAACCGGAACGTTCTCAAAAGGGAAAAGGTCATAGTTTCTTGAATGACTAAGATTTTTATTCAAAGGATGCATCAGAAAATCTTGCTCATAACCATCTTCTATCACACTTCCATTTAAAGTCCCATGTTGTTCTAATCTATCACTAGTACTACGATCGGCGAAAAGGTTTAGCTGTGTATAAACACATTCTGTAAAGGTTGGAGGCGGCACAGGAAACAGATCCTTTTCTGCATTATCTGAGGTGCCATTAAAGTGTGCTGCATTCTGATCAAATTCCTTCTGAGGTATTATACGGACAGAAGGAGGAAGGTTTACCGCAGGCAAATCTGGGGCCAACTTGACCACATGACTACCTTTCTCTTTACCAATTTGTGAAGCTTGGAGTTCGTCCAAGGTGCCATCAAATACCCTCTTAGTTGAAGGGCCATCAGAAGCACAAGAGCTAAAAGGTATATATGAGGCACTCAAACCACATCTCAAACTATTTCTGCTATGCTGGTCAAAGCAGCCATGTGCTGCACCACATTCGTCATCGGGGCGTGTGCCCGTCTGCATCATGTTGACGCTCCTATTCTCTGTGTCTGCTAAAAGTGCTTCATTTGCATACAGATCGTCATCACTTTCAACACCCTCAGAAGCATCATTATCAGCCTGTCAAAAAAACATTGTAGAGTGTGCCCAATTACACAACTGTACATGGACATATACATTCAGATATCTTATGGGTATCTTGCAAATTCAGAAACACACTAACCTCCTGCTCACGATCTACTCGTGAATCAGGCATTGAAGCTTTTCTTTTTCTCCTCTTCGCTTCATATGCTCTCCTCTTTTCTTTTAACGCGTCACTTTTACTGTAAGATCGCTGGACTCCAGTAGCAACTCTCCACTGACGTTGGAGCTGTGCAGGATCTCTATATGGCAGATTAAACTTCCAAACAGATGTCCAATCATTTTTGAATATCTTGAGCCCCTGCATAGGCCGTACAGAATAGGGAAAAGGTAAATAAATAGCAATCCAAGAGGTAACAAAAGATAGGCAGCAGATACAAGTACGAACACCTCTTCGACACGCTGTATTTCCTCAGTACTCAATGGAGAATTCTTCATACGGCGCACTTCCTGCATTGTTTCAAACAAAATATGCTCAGTAGTATGTTGATTTTTGGAAAAATGATAGTCAAGGAGATCAACATCACAGACAGTACAACACGAAGATTTGTTCATCGCAGTACCAAAGCAGTATTTGGTTTTTGGTACAAGGCATGCTGACCTACTCTTTTACGACACGCAGGAGGGTGCTCTTTCAAGCTTCCAGTCATAAAAGGCACTGTAAATTTTGATATCATTCTCTGCCCTTTTAAAAACAGAGCTGGTAAGAAATCATTTCCCAAGTTTGTTTTTGATTATGAAAACAACCAAATGTGGTATGGTCCATATTACGGAAATAGGCTTTAAAAGTTTCCCATGGAAACTTTATTAGCCTTCCTTTACTGTTGGCATACAAAACAAATACTGCTTGTACTTACTAAAAGGTGTGAAGTTTAAATAAATAAAAGGTTCAAACATTGGCAATTCAAAATAGTACTTGTACTTCTGCAGGAACTTCACTGCTCAAAATATCATTATAGAAAAACTAAATCTCTGCAGAGGATTCATAGATCAGTTTCGGAACAAGATTATGGCATCAACTGACACACCTTACTATGCTAATCAGTTAAGACCTTCAGCATTTTTTTCTTACAGGCTTACACGAGTTAATGAAGCATCTTATGTACCAGTAAACGGAAAGATTACACTTACCTTAACTGGATTATCAGGAGCATTGGTTGCGGTGCGGTTCTTTTGTCTCACATATATCTACAATACAAAAGTTATGTTATTGAATGCGCATAAAACATACAACAGAGACAACTTGCTCAAAAGACTGAACTTAGGCTGTGGCACTGGGCAAAATAGAAATTTGCTCAGAAGGCCTGTAGTTATGGTTGTAACTTTTAAGCTGAGATTAGAGGTCAAGACAAAAGCAAAAGCAGAACAAATTGCAGGCAGTAGATTTTGTTGAAATTGAGGATCTAAGAGCTCGTAATCTGGTGTATCAGTTATTGAGAGTAGATAACACAATAGGCCACCAGTAGCGCCAGCAATGTGAAAGTTCGCATGTCAATGCAATGAATTGTTTGCAATACAGATTCTTAAAGTGAATTCTATTTTCTTCATATTTTCAGATAGTCAGATGAAGTCGGTTGTAAGGAGATGCAAGCACCGAGGGTACCAAACAAATGAGAAAACGCAAAGTTGGTACATCTACTAAAATCGTAGAAAAGTATGGACTTTTAGAACATAAAGAAAATATAGGCTTGAAGTAAAGTTTTCAACAAATAAACGACATAACCATATAACCTGACGCGTTGATTTGCAAGGAAGAAAACGCTTTTGTATCGCATCCCAGTCACTATTAAGTTCCAGAATCCCTAGAGCTAATAATCTGCAGGCAGAACAGAGACAAAGATTGCCATAACCATGAAAAAAAAATGATAGCACATGTGTATTCAAATGTTATTTAATCATGCAGTTGAAAAGGAACAATATATATGACATCATGTTAAGAAAGTGGAACAAAAGCATAGCAAACTTAATATGATTAACCACCCAAAAGGAGACCTTAAGAAAAAAAAATATGAAGATGAATGGGCAGCTTAGTAAAGCCAGACACGAACTGCATAAACAATGCCAGTACCACAGGAATGAGAACAGTACAACTTCAGCAGACTGCGAACACAAACTTTTTCACTCAGCTTCCGTTGAATCTTACATTTTTACGATAGCATGGCAATGGACTGTGATTGAAAATCAGGGATAGATTCAAATTAACAGGAAAGAAAACTCTAATGCGTGAATTTAAAACGCCGGCAAAGATGTAAATCATACCCGTCCTCTGCATCAGTGAAGTTCACTCTCTGGACCATAGCTGCAGGAGGTGGCTTACGAGGAAATAGGAAAAAATTGAAAAGCGGATAAAATCTCTGTGCCAATCTTGCAATGTCAAATGGAACAAGAGCAATCGTCTCCTTTTTACTACTCTCAACAAGGGTAGCAGCTAATGTTTTCTTGGGATGTAACTGCCCAGGTAAAGCTGGTGATGCTGTGGATACATTATTTGATTTGTCCTGAGAAACATTGTTAGCATCTTTGCCGGTGCTAAGAACCGGTGAAGCAAAAAGAGGTTCTTTCCTAGAGTGGGTCTTGTCTGCGGTGCCATCCACAAGGCTTTTTCTGTGCTTCACAACAGCTGTGAATTAAGCAAAAAAGAAAGATGCTTAAGCGATTGTAAAAAAATGAAGAAAAGTAAATTAAAAATTGAGCATATCCATTTTTGCAGACTTACAGGCTGCAACATCACTTAAATAACTGAGGGCCAAATGAAGTGGTGAGACATCAAGGATGGACATAACAGGATTCCTAATTACTGGATTCCATTGGCATTGTGAGCTCTCACAAGAAGCATCAATTGCTGACTGGAGATGCTGCCTTTCGAAACAGAATTGTCGATGGATAGTGTTTGTCCTAGCCAATGCTTGATCACGGTGGCCAACCAACTCAACTATCATTTTTTTAATATCAACAGCCACACGCTGTTTAGATGGGTCAAGAACAGATAGAGAGAAGGTTTGGATCATGAGCTGAACATGTTCATATATCATCATATGCAAATGGCCAAGTTGCTCATCAGTAAATCCCTCCACTACAGCAGCGCCATTTACTGATGACGATGAGGAAGGGGCATTGATGTTGGGGGAATCATTTTGAGGAGCCAAGAGCGCAGATGAGCTATTTGGCAGAATCGGCCGTACATTAGATTTAGTTGCCCTAGACAACTTGGGTCTATTCTTCCTAGTCCGAGGCCTATGGGCATCTTTTTCATTCCCACCATTTATGTTTTCATAGCTCTCAACATTTCCATGACCATTGCTTTCGAGGGTCCCCTCAATTCTGAGCTCAAAGTCTGCATCATTCACATCTTCATCCTGGGTTTCATTCCCCTGGCAGGCCTGTGTGTCATCACCTCCACCAGATAAGACAGCTGCAAGAAACTTGCGATATTCCTCTTCCTCATCTATATTCTGCAGGTTACCCTCATCGTCAGATTGCTGGAGAAAGGTATCTAATTCCTCGAATGCGTAGTTTGCCAGAGAGTGTCCTGCCCGTGTCCACCTAGAGATTGCACCTTCCTCGCTAGCTTCAACCAATAGAGGATGAGAACTCGGTACTGATAAAGAGAGGGACATTTCTGTCTGTAAGGACTCCTTTCCCAATCCATTAACAAGAACTTCTCCATTCTCATGACACAGCTGTGTAGAAGGGCTCTCTGGAACATTTTCTCCACACGCACCTTTAGCTGGGAATCTTTTGTGAGGAAGCGCAGAATCACCTGTGTTTTTATTACCAGGACTACCGCGGAGAGTGCTTGGTTGATTTCCAGAGCTAGTTTTCTCGCATTCATCCTCTGAGGTTAGGCTTGACGAGGTCTCAGATGGTGTTCTGAGCAGAAGTAAAGGGTCGAAATCGTCCTCCACATCGTCATCGACTTCCATTATATATGAAACAAGGGTAGCTTAGACAAACAGTAGGATTTGCTGCTACACTCTGTCATTCATTAGGTGAAGTCAGGGAGATGAATTAAACAATCATAAAATGTGCCTGCGAGAAATAAAGACAGGAGACACATCAATGAAACTTGAGACTAATACATATAACTGATGCATTCACTAACACGCAAGACAGTAAGCAGCGCAATCGAATCATAAGAACGATAAACTAGGAACAAAATTGACCAGTTACCGAGCACATTCGAGCCCTAGTAGCAAAACACGCGAATTCACACACTTTCCTGTGAGGGGGAAAGAATTTCGCAAGGTATCACCAAATTCGTGACTAACCGACCGCGTCTTGGAAAATCGCGGAGAAATTGATAAAAACAGTCAGAGGGAGGAGGTAAAATTAGGGCTTACAAACTAGACCCGGTGACCTCCACCCAGGGGCGAGAAGAGCGGTGGACTAGGTTCTCGACGAGCTCTGCTCTAAGGAGAGCTCGGCGCCGGTGGCGAGCTCTAGGGAAGAGCGGCCTCGGCAGCTCGGCGGCGGAAGCGGAGCAGCCTGACCACGCCGACGGGGAACAACACTGTTTCCGTGGCGAAACGACCCGAGCCGGGTCACGGCCCGACGAGAAAGCTGCCAAATGGGCCTAGTGAGGTCCACGTGGCCCATGAAACAAGCCAGCCCAACTACGGCCCATGACGCAAAACCCTAGCTCGCTCCAACCCACCGCGCGGAGACAGATCGAGGCCGTCCATCTCGAGCGCCTCGGCGATCCTGACCGTCCAGAAACCAGGCGCTCCCTACATATAAGCCGCCCCCGCTGCCGCCGCCGTCGCATCGTCATCCCCACGAAGCCTCCCCAAACCTCCGAGCTCTCGTCTCCGGCGGCGCAAGGAAGAAGCAGCCATGGTGAAGGGACGCACCGGCCAGCGCGTCAGGCTCTACGTCCGGGGCACCATCCTCGGATTCAAGAGGTGAGCAGAGCGGCCCCTTCTCCCCCCACGGATCTGGCCATTTCATGATGGAGCGGCGCGCTAACGGCGGCGGTGTTGCAGGTCCAAGTCGAACCAGTACGAGAACACGTCGCTGGTGCAGATCGAGGGGGTCAACACCAAGGAGGACGTGGCGTGGTACGCCGGGAAGCGCCTCGCCTACGTCTACAAGGCCAAGACCAAGAGCAACGGCACCCACTACCGCTGCCTCTGGGGCAAGGTCATCCGCCCGCACGGAAACTCCGGCGTCGTCCGCGCCCAGTTCAAGTCCAACCTCCCCGCCGAGTCCATGGTGAGTGACCCTGACTAGCCCAGCGGCGCTTCTCCTACTGCTGATGCAACCTTGTTGCGATGTGCTTTGTGCTGAGGTTATTGTTGCTTTGCTTTGTGTGCAGGGACGCAAGGTCAGGGTGTTCATGTACCCGAGCAGTATCTAAGGTTAGCATCAGCACGATTTTGACTTTTGTTTCCTTGTTCAATGTGGAGTCATGTTCATTGTGATATGCCATTACATGATTACTGTAAATCCTTTTTAGCCTATGCTCAACTGTTGTCTGAACCATAGGAATAATAAAGCTGAATGTGTAGACTAGGATATTGCATAAGATGAATATGGTGTGGTGTCGATATATGGTTCGGGATATGACCATATCTAGTCTGGTTTATCGTTGTCATGTGCTCCTACTTGTAGTACATGTCTATTTTGTGAGCTTTTAATTCTTACCCACTAATGGGCTCATGTTAGTTAATCCTGACAGTGGGATTTGTAACTCTATATTGTTCTATGGTCAATTGATCTGTGACCATCGTTGGATACACATGCCTGTTATGTTATTTCCCATTGTTTTAAGTGACAATTTCATTTTGTGAAATTTTAATAGTAATATTATCCTTGTTTTGTGACACTTAATGTTGCTGCTTTATGACACTGAGAAGTTTTTACTTCTTACTGCAAATTGGTTACAAACTCTAATACTACTATCAAAACTTGCACATATAATCAATAGAAATACCCATTAAAAGATTTATATAGCATGTGCTGTGTTGCATCTTTCTAGAGTGCTTTGCCATCATCAGTTCTGGGACACACCTTTCTCTATTTCCAAAAGCTTACAGCTTTTGTAGGCAATAACATGTCTTTGCTGCCTTGGCATGTTGTTTTAAGAAAGCCTGTGACCATATTAGATCAACAAATTAGCAAAAACTGTACCATTTAAAGTTTATCCAGTGCTATACTTTCATGGCACTTGACTCAGAATAAATTGAAATTATCATGTCTGGGACACTTTTCTTGGAGTATTCTTTATTTTTGTTAGCTGACAGTTTGGCACTGCTATATGATACTATACCATTTCTTGTTGTATATTTTTCTAAATAAGATTCATCTTGATGCTTTTAAGTTTTGTGAACATAATCTTTTATTTCTTGTATCTGATATTTACACCCTTTTGTTTTGCTTTACTAATTCTGCCTTTTGTCTTCATTTGTTCAATTGCAGGTTTTGTTGAGCTAGGGCCAGTAATGCTTACTTATTGCTATTGTCATGGGCTGAAAATGTCATTTATGGCGAATCTATTTTATGTTGGCAACTTGAAACTGTTCATGTATTCTGAGAACCTGTGGAAGTTTTGGCTAGACATGTTGTCGAATGTGTGGACCATTTAGTATTGCTCTATATCAGCACAGTTTCATAGTGTTATTTGCTGTCTTGTTTAATCAGTGGTATCTTGCTTCTATTTCACTAGTTGATACCCAGTTAGTTTGACGTTCAGTAGCCGCGGCTTTCTTTGCTTTGTGCATTTAGGCATTTCGATGAGTTGCTTGTTCCGTAAAGTCTCGATACTATCTATCCAGTTGTTTGGCACACATTGGATTATCTTAGAGCATCTCCACCAGGCGCGCGCTAATATTTTTTGTCGTGCCCGTGCGGGAAAGTTCGCGCGTTTGCGCTGTTCCACGTGGGAAAGTTGTAGCGTGGGCTGATGCGCGCGTTATAAATGTGACGCGCCAACCGTCTGAAGATCCATGCGCCATTCCGTGTCTCTTCCCACCGCTCTTCTTCCGAAGATGCCTTTGCGTCGCCACTCCGCCTTCGACTACCAAGGTGTTCGGGCGCGGCTGAGCGGCCGCTTCGACACGGATATCCGCTCCGGTGACGAGCAGATCCGCCTCGGGACATTCGACATGGCGCACCAGGCGGCGCGGGCGTACGACACTGTCGCCTGGCACCTCGGACGCTCCCGCCGGACGATGAATTTTCACGACGTCTGGACGCGGGAGCAGGCAGAGCAGCTCTTGCCGCCATCGCCGGGCATCACGCGCGAGCAGCAGCGCCGCCAACGGGAGCTCGAGCAGCGCCTCCTCATCGCCGAGCGCGACGAGGCCCTCCGCCTTGAGTGGGCGCGCCAATCCCCGAAGACGTCGCCACCACGGAAGCCTTCTACGCGCAGAAGGCGGCGGCGAAGGCGAAGAAAAAGGCGAGCCGCGAGAAGCGCCAGGCGGACTCCGCGGCGAGGGCCGAGAAGGCGGCGAGGAAGGAGTAGGAGAAGAAAAACGGCGCAGGACCGTCCACCATCATCCTCTCCTCCTCCTCCTCCTCCTTCGAGTGGACTTCGACGCCGGTGTCGGAGACTACTCCGAGCAGCCACTCGTCGGACTACGACTGGGAATCGGAGTAGGATTAGACTAGTTTAAAATAAAATGTGGCGATGTATCGTTGAACTTTTAATATATTTCGTATTTTCGATTAAATTTTCATATTTTGTTTGATTTATTTTGAAATGAAACGGTCGAACTAGCCGTTCGCGACGCGCCGCGCACTGCATAATGGCGCGCCCGGCGGAGGAACACTTTTTCCGCTCGAGCACGCGCCGCAAAATCGCGCTTCCGGCGGGGAAACTTTCACCACCGCGCGCGGTATCTGTTTACAGCGCACTGCAACGTATGTATAGCGCGGGGATATAAGTCGCCCATGTTGGAGATGCTCTTAGTAGATGATTTTGCTTTTGTTACCCACCTTGTTGTGCTGTTGGAGGTAAAATTATGTCGGTGGCAGTAATTGAACCACTTCTGTGCTCATTCCTCTTGTCATGCTTCAGAACTTGTTATGCACGTTGTGCTGCCTTTTTCCTGTATGTGCCTGCTTACCCTTCATAAAGTCTGAGAATGGGCCCATCTACCTCTATATCATGTTGACGGATGATGTCACTGCCTCCATTATTTACCACATGGTGTATCCGTTGAGAACTCACCTGAGGGGAGCAGAACTCTGTTAGGGCATCTTCAACGCGGCGAACTATCCCGTGGCCGCGCGGCCGGATGTGTCGAACCAGACAAAAACATGGTCTAGCACGCGGACCCATCCCAAAAACGGATGGCCGCGGTGTCTGGGATGACCCAAAGCCGGCCCAAATCTAGGATAAGTTTGCGTGGTCGTGGACGCCGATCGTTGGCCGCTTGCGTCCTCCCCTTGTCCGCCCCTGGCCTGTCTATCTGCCTCCCGATACACACCCACTCCACTCCACTTCCAAAACCTAGAGATGGCCGACGAAACTCCTGCCGCCGCCACCGCCACCATCGGAGACGAGGCCCAGCTCGTGGTCGTTGCCGCTCCTCCCGTGGAGGCGGCTCCTGAACTGGACGCTCCGGTGGTCCTGGAGCCCGGGCCGGCGACGAAGAAGGCGAAGCCCGAGCTTACCGCGGAGCAGAGGGCGATCGAGAGCAAGAAATGGGGCGACTGGCACAGGGTGCTCGAGCAACGAAAGAAGGATGCCGCTGCCGCGGAGGAGCGTCAGCGGGCGGCGGAGCAGCTCCTCCATGCTCTTTTACGGTCACGCAGCGCTCGCTCGTCCGTGACCCGGCCCCTTCCTCCAAGGTCAACAGCCCCGCCGACTGCCCCGTTTGGGTACACGCCTGGCGTGCAGGAAATGGTGGCGCCATAGGGGCGGTACACGTACCAGTCACGGGATGGGTCATCGGAGGTGGGCGAGTCCATGACGGGGTCGTCACCTTCGTCCATTGACCTCAACCGTGCGCCGGCGAACTCCAAGACCCCCAAGCACCTGGGAGCAGCAGCGATGACCGGTGCACGCAACCTGCTCAACGATTTGTCGACCGAGCGCGCGCCGCCATCGATGCAGGCAGCATCCACCGTGCAGGCCCCTCCGTCTTACCCGCCGACAATGATGACCACCGTGCCATATCCTTCGACCGACCAGGCTCCCCAGCCACCTTCCATTGACATAGAGGAGGACACCGCTGGCCATCCCGGCAGCATGAACATCAACTAAGAGCCGTTGTTCGCTGAGGAGCTCACACAAGCCGCAGCTGCACAAGCTCGAGGTCGCCGGGTTAGCAAAAGAACCATCAACTACACGGCGCAGGAGGATAGGATGCTCGTCGATGGATGGTTGACCACTGGGCAAGATGCATTGACATGTGCCGAGCAGAAGGGGACCGCATTCTGGCGCCGGATCTATGAATACTTCCATGAACATCACCGGTACGGAGAGGAGCCATTTGAGAGCGACCGCAACGAGTTGTCCCTCCAAAAGAGGAGGGGAACAATTCAAATGGAATGCAACAAGTTCCAGGCGGCGTATGATCACGTGAACGCGTGATTCCCGTTAGCGGCATCGACATAAAGGATTTGGTATAGTTCTTGACCTCAACTTGTTTTTTGTTATTTGCACATATGTTTGTCATTGTTGTCTTGCTTTGCTCTAGGTGTGGCAAGCTTTGGATTTCTTCAAATCGACGAATGAAGGAAAGACCTTTGCCTTCTCTCATTGCTGGAAGGAACTCGAGGGCACCCCAAAGTTCCAGGAGGGGTACGAGGGGTACATGGCGACCTTGACTGGCAAAAAGACCACCAAAGATCCCGTCATTGACCTTGATGGTGGGCAGCCTTGCGGTAGCTCCGCTTCTCGTCCAAGTCGTCCACGAGGTCACAAGGCAACCAAAGCCGACATGAAGCGTGATGCTTCGGCCATGCAATTGGTTGGCACTTTGAAGGAGATGTATGCTGACAAAGAGGTGTCCACAGACAAGAGGGATGAGAGGAGGCACCGGGAGAAAGAACAGGACAAGAAGAACTACTTCGATGTCCAAAAGAGGAAGCTTGAGATTGAAGATGTGAAGGCCAAGACGAAGACTAGGGAAATTGAGCTTAAAGAGAAAGAAATTGAGCTCATAGCAATGTCAAGGGCCAAAGAGGTGGAGTTGAAGGCGAAGGAAGTTGAGCTGAAACGGCAAGCCGAGGACAACCTGATCATGAACGCTGACTTGACCACCGTGAGCGAGGCGAAGAGAGCTTGGTTCGAACAAAGGTTGAAGGAGATCCTAGAGCGCACAAATTGAGTTGACAATCTCAATTTGTAATTTTTATATTTTTTCAAACTATGGCACATTTCGTTTCTTCATCATGCTACATTTTATTTGATATTAATTTATGCTATTTGATATTATTCTATATTTTTAGATATTATTTATAAGTATGTGTGGCTAAATGGCTATTCCCAAAGAAATAGGCCAAATGGGCGAATGGGTGACCGCTGCGTTGGGCGCAGCGTGCGACCCAAATGGACACGCAGACACCGGCCGCTGTCCCCGTGTTCGCGCGGCCACCCAAACGGTCCAAAACGGACCGCCCAACGCGTCTATACCGGGTGGACACCAAAATGCGCGTCCTAGAGCCGGTCACAAGCATCGGCAGCCGCTCCATCTTCGTCAGCCGGAACAGGTACATCTCCGTTGACACCAGCAAGGTCCACACCGTCTAATCCGGCAGCATCTACTACGCGGATTTATCCGAGATTAGAGCTTATGATGACGGGGGTCTCTCGTGGCAAGAGGAGCCAGAATATGTTCCAGGCTATGGAGTAGGTTCTCTGGAGAAACATGTAGGCCCTTTTCGTCTTGACGAGATATTGGCCGAGTATTGCAGAACCATCAAGTTATCTGAACAACACAGGGTGCAGCCTTATGGCGAGCTAGGTTTCACGTACTATGATTACGACGATGGCTATCCGTCGGACTGACGGTATGGGTGATTCTGCAAGTTTTTTCCCATCAAGTTTGGCAAGTGTCACATAGAGCCCTACGCGTGATGCTACTAGGAATTTTTTTAATCAGAGACCTGCTTTTGTTGTACTCCCTCCGTTCCTTTTTATAATGCCTATAGATTTTGCCATTTATTTCAGAATATAAGGTTGTAGCTTGGCTTTTTTTAATTACCCCCTCTACCGGTCAGCTCCCACACGACATGCATGAAAAAATTGTTAATTTAGGAAGTCATGGATTTCCCTCATTTTACTCTAATCTCAAATCGTTAAGCCAGGAGGTCTTATGTAAAGAATACTCTTGCACTAATTTCCGTGCCAAAAAACTGAAGAAGTTGGGCCGTTATTCTGGGAACATAGGGAGTATTAATGTTACCGGGGATGCGATTCCAGCATAAGCCATTGGGCCGTTATTCGGCTTTGAATATAATGTGGGCTATTCTGTGTGTTTTGTCTCAACCTGAAGAAGTTGGCCCTGGGCCCAGTAATTTCCTCTTCGTGTCTTGTTTCAACTTTCAACCTGAATAAATTGAAATTGGGCCAAGTAATTTAGGCCCAGTAATTTCCTCTGCGTGTCTTGTTTCGACCTGAATAAATTGGCCTTGGGCCTTTAGTCAGCCAATCTGGCCCAAGGACACCACGACGCGTAGCTGACAGGTGGGACACATAGTGAATCCAGTAGGTCCCACGGCTGCATGTGGACCCGATGGGGTTGGGAGCAGGGACCCACCAAGCTCTAACATACGGGCCCCACAAGTTCTGACATGTTGGGTCCACACTCTGGAATGTTGGGCCCACCAAGCTCGGGCATGCTGGGACCCACCAGCCTCTGACATGCGGACCCCACAGATCTCTGTCATGCCGACCCACCAAAGCTGTCACACATGGGTCCCACCAGGCTCTGACACGTGACCCCACAGGTTTTTCTATCATGCCGGTCCCACCAAAACTCTCAGAGATGGGTCCCAGTAGGATCTGACATGCGGCCCCCACAGATTTCTGTCATGCCGGACCCACCAAAACTCTCAGAGAAGGGTCCCAGCAGGCTCTGACATGCGGCCCCCACAGATCTCTGTCATGCCGGACCTACCAAAACTGTCACAGAAGGTTCCCAACAGGCTCTGACATGCGTCCCCCTCAGATCTCTGGCATGCCGGACCCACCAAAATTCTCAGAGAAGGGTCCCAGCAGGCTCTGACATACAACCCCCTCAGATCTCTGGCATGCCGGACCCACCAAAACTCTCAGAGAAGGGTCCCAGCAGGCTCTGACCTGCGGGGCAATGCGTTCAGAATTGACGGCAGGCAGACACTTGTGCTAGCACGTGCGCAAAAAAAAATTAGCATGGCAACTGACATGTTGGTGGTACTGACAGTTCAGGTCCACTTCGCATGCTGGGAGGTTGTCGGAACAGGCGGCCCCACGCAGGTGGGTCGTGTCGGCACCTGACATGCGGGGCCGAGTGGTGCAGGCCAGGTAGATGTGTGCAGACAGTGGTTGTCTCCCCTTGCAAATATGGGTCCCAGTGCTGCAGGCCTTGGACTGTTGTGCGGGCAGACACAAAAGTACGTGAACAAGAGCGTGCAGAGTGTGGGTCAGGTGTGTCCACCGGCCCGAAGCCCACTTGTTGTGACGCGCGCCCCCTGCTGATTCAGCAGTTCGGGCTGCCAACCACCCGCGACGCTCATTTCTGTACAATCGCTGACGTTTAGACCTCGCCCGTCACTATTTTTCGGGCCGAGCGGCCCAAATCGCCATCTGTGACGCGAAAACGCCCTATCGTCATAGAAAAAGATCATAGATCGACCAGATGCCGGTCCACACACCTCATGTGCTGAATCCGGGCGGTAAGCGCGACCAGGTGGTCGTAAGCGTCCCAGGGTGCATCCGGAGTGCTTAGAGATTGCTCAGCCCTGCGCTCTGCAACCTTCTTGAATGCGTGTGGCTGAGACTCCAGGAAGAGGGCTATAGAGAAAGAAAAAAGGAACCGGCGTAAGGATATACTGCCGGAAGATATAAGCTTATAAGCAAAAAAGGGAAAGGAAAAATACTTACTGAGGGCCAACGCATCGGCCTGCATGACCAACCGGTCATACTCAGCCTGGTCCGTGGTTAGGGCGGTGATCTGGGCTTGCGCCTCCTTCCGCAGCCGGGTCTCCCCCTCCTGCTCCTTCCACAGCTGGCTGCTGGCATCGGTGAAGTCCTTCAGAGACTCATCCAACTTGGTTTCAGCAGCAGCCTGGGCCTCCTTGAGATCCCGATCATGCCGGAGCTCAGCCTGCATGAGCTGATCCTTGAGCGCCGCGGAGATGGTTTCCTGGGCGTCCAGGGCCTTGCGATGCTCCAGGACAAGCTGCTCCTTTTCAGCTAGAATCCGGAAGAAGAAACGATTAACAAAAATCCAGGAGATTCAGAAGACGCAAGACAAAGGAGAAATAAAATAGTACCTTTAAGCGCCGAGAGCTGGGCGGTGAGGTCCTCAGAGGAGGCTTCCGGAAGGGCAGCTGCGGAAAAGAACTTGTAAGCACAGATTGGAAAAGAACTTGTAAGTACAGAACCGGTACAAAAAGATGTCGGGAATGAAAGTTTACCTTGGCACTTGCTGTGGGCCTCGGAAAGAAACCGGTGCTCCCACAGAAGCTCCTCGAATAGCTGCTTCTGGCTGTCCAGCGTGCCCTGTCCAAAGGAAAAACTCCGGTAAGGCTATGCCGGCAATCAAAAAAGTTTCGCGCTAAGAACTGCGCTCTCAACCCGAAACTCGGGGACTGGCTATGCCGATTTTTTGTGTTTCTAAAGAAGTTTCGCGCTAAGAACTGCGCTGTCAACCCGAAACTCGGGGACTGGCTATGCCAGTTTTTTGTGTTTCTAAAGAAGTTTCGCGCTTAGAACAGCGCTCTCAACCCGAAACTCGGGGACTGGCTATGCCGGTTTTTTGTGTTTCTGAAGAAGTTTCGCGCTAAGAACTGCGCTCTCAACCCGAAACTCGGGGACTGGCTATGCCGGTTTTTTGTGTTTCTAAAGAAGTTTCGCGCTAAGAGCTGCGCTCTCAACCCGAAACTCGGGGACTGGCTATGCCGGTTTTTTGTGTTTCTAAGGAAGTTTCGCGCTAAGTACTGCGTACAAAACCCGAAACTCGGGGACTGGGAGGATATATACATAAAAATGGAAGGTTGAAAACCGACATCGTTGAAAAAGGAAAAAAAGGTTTGGATGAGAAACTTACCACCACATTGCCACTAACATCGTGCCACGCGAGGTCGAACTCCTTGACGACGCGTTTTAGTCGGCTCAGATGTTGGGCTGAGCTCCGCGGGCCGGAAGGATCGGCAACCGGTTGCTTCTCCTTGCTCAAGCCGCGAGTGGCCGGGGATAAATCCGCCAGGTTCCACTTCTCCGCGTATGCCTGCAGAGGGCCCAAGCTGACTTCGCCGCGGGTGAGCTCGGTGATCCGGCCTAGCTGGGCTGAGGCTTTCTCACCGGCTGTGACAGCGGCGCGACCGGCATGTAGAACCAGCGACTGCGACCTGGAGGGTGGCGCGGTCGCCGTAGTCACCACCGCAGCAAGCTGCTGGGCGGTAAGAGAAGCGCCTCCCGGGGGAGCCGGCTTGCCGGTTGAGGTTGCCGGAGGAGATGCTGGCGTGGCCTTGGATGGCGCAGGAGCCTCAGGTGCGTCCTTTGTCGGTGGCGAGCTTGCCGGCGCGGAAGCTTCCGGCACGGTCTTAGCGATGGAGGCAACGGTCTTCTTCTTCTTCTTTTTGGGAGAAGGGGGAACCGGAGGTTCCGCCCTCTCCGTTTCTCCGTTCCCGGTGCCGGTGTTGCTGGCCCGGTGTCTTCGGTATCCGGAGGGGAAAAGAAATCCTCCTCCGCGCGGTGGTGTGAAGTTTCAGGGGCCGCGCGCCCCGCACTTGTGGTGCCTCCCAGAGGGGAGGCTGGAGTTTTGCCGGCACCAGATGGTACCGGACTTGTTTGAGGAGGAGGAGAGGCCATGGCGGCGTCCTCGGAGGCTTCTGGCCTCATGCCAGTGGCGCTCTTGGTGAGGCTAAGCGCAGGCCTGAGAAAAATAAGTTAGAAAGAGCAACCGGAAAAAGAGAGACTCACGAGGCAAAAGGGAAACCGGAAGCTTACCCGGAAGCGACCGACATCTGACGCCGGTAGCGCTTCGTGGTGTAGGGCTTCCCGCCGCCATCCTTCTTGGAATGCTTGGCAGGAGGAGCTTGGCTGGGCTCAGCCTTGGCAGTCGGAGCCTTATTCTTCTGGCCCCGAGAGGGCAAGTTGTCCCGGGACTCCTGGCCAACTTCCGCTTGTAAAGGAGTCGCGCGTTCCACGACCTGTGGGTTCGCGTCGGCTGAAGCACGTTCTACAAAGAAACAGATTATAAAGATATGGGAGAACAAAATACCTTGAGGATAATGACCTCATCGTCAGACTCGGGGTCATTTTCCGAACGAGAAGTGGGGAAGTTACCGGGGCGTGAGGTGTGAGTTCGGCCCATCTTGGAGCTCTTGGAGATGTAGGGATCCGGGTCCACCGTATCCAACCGGTTCTTCCGGCAAGGCTTCCGTATCTCGGTAGCGATACGAGGAAAGCGCTCGTAGGCCTGAAAAAACAAGAAAAAGCAAGTTACTGACATGATAAATAGTTGCCGAAAACGTTAACCCGGTTCCCAAGCCCTTACTTCATCGGAAGGAGGATTTTTGAAGCTCAGGGGGCGAAGGCCCCAGGACCAATTTGACGGCATGTCGGTTTGGCAAATCTGTTTGGCTTTGCGAACCACATCAGACTTTCTCAGTCTGAAGCTGGTGATCCTAGTTGGATCCCGGAGGCCGCTCATCTCGCCCATCTTGTGAATCCGGCGTTGCAGAGGAAGGACCCGGCGCGAAATAAACACGCGGATGATATCGTCGGAGCTGATGTTGGTATCTTTGTTTAGTTGCTCCATAAACCGGACGATCCGGTTGCTCTCGATATGGGAGATCCCCGGGTTGTACTTCCAGTTAGCCCGCGAGGGCACTCCGGGAACATAAGCTGGGAGGTTGATAAGATCGGCAGTGCCGGTGTTCTTGACATAGAAGAAGGTCTCTTGCCATACCCGGCAAGACTCCAAGCCGGAGAACTTGTAAAAGGGGCTCCCTTGGCGTGCGGTAACAATGCAGGAGCCGCACTGAACCGGAGGCTTGGGCTTGGGAATATTCTTGCCCTGGACCGAGTTGATCCGAAGAGTGAAAAAACGAGAGAACGCCTCGATTGTGGGCAGGAGGAAAACATAGGCTTCCATGAAGGAAACGTAGCAAGAGAGGTAAAAGACGGCATTGCCAGGAAGATGATGAGGTTGGAGCTCAAAGAAATCTAAGAACCGGCGGAAAAAATCCGACGCCGGTAGACCGAAGCCGCGCTCAAAATGAGCGGCGAAGACCACTATTTCTCCCTCCAGCGGCACCGGCTCCAATTCGTCACCTGGAATGCGGCAGGCCACCTCTGCCGGTTGATACGTCTCCGACGTATCGATAATTTCTTATGTTCCATGCCACATTATTGATGATATCTACATGTTTTATGCATACTTTATGTCGTATTTATGCATTTTCTGGCACTAACCTATTAACGAGGTGCCGAAGAGCTAGTTGTTGTTTTCTGCTGTTTTTGGTTTCAGAAATCCTAGTAAGGAAATATTCTCGGAATTGGACGAAATCAACGCCGAGGGGCCTATTTTGCCACGAAGCTTCCAGAAGACCGAAGAGAAGAAGAAGTGGGGCCACGGGGCGCCGCCACACTAGGGCGTCGCGGCCAGCATAGGGCCCGCGCGGCCCTGCTGTGTGGGGCCCCCGTGACTCTCCCGACTCCGCCCTTTCGCCTACTTAAAGCCTCCGTCGCGAAACCCCCGCATGCGAGAGCCACGATACGGAAAACCTTCCGGAGACGCTGCCGCCGCCAATCCCATCTCGGGGATTCAGGAGATCGCCTCCGGCACCCTGCCGGAGAGGGGAATCATCTCCCGGAGGACTCTTCACCGCCATGGTCGCCTCCGGAGTGATGAGTGAGTAGTTCACCCCTGGACTATGGGTCCATAGCAGTAGCTAGATGGTCGTCTTCTCCTTATGTGCTTCATTGTCGGATCTTGTGAGCTGCCTAACATGATCAAGATCATCTATCCGTAATGCTATATGTTGTGTTTGTTGGGATCCGATGGATAGAGAATACTATGTTATGTTGATTATCAATCTATTACCTATGTGTTGTTTATGATCTTGCATGCTCTCTCGTTATTAGTAGAGGCTCCGGCCAAGTTTTTGCTCTTAACTCCAAGAGGGAGTATTTATGCTCGATAGTGGGTTCATGCCTCCATTAAATCTAGGACAAGTGACGTAAAGTTCTAAGGTTGTGGATGTGTTGTTGCCACTAGGGATAAAACATTGATGCTATGTCCGAGGATGTAGTTATTGATTACATTACGCACCATACTTAATGCAATTGTCCGTTGTTTGCAACTTAATACTGGAAGGGGTTCGGATGATAACCCGAAGGTGGACTTTTTAGGCATAGATGCATGCTCGGATAGCGGTCTATGTACTTTGTCGTAATGCCCAATTAAATCTCACTATACTTATCATATCATGTATGTGCATTGTCATGCTCTCTCTATTTGTCAATTGCCCGACTCGTAATTTGTTCACCCAACATGCTATTTATCTTATGGGAGAGACACCTCTAGTGAACTGTGGACCCCGGTCCATTCTTTTACATTGAATACAATCTATCGCAATACTTGTTCTACTCGTTTTCTCGCAAACAATCATCATCCACACTATACATCTAATCCTTTGTTACAGCAAGCCGGTGAGATTGACAACCTCGCTGTTTCGGTGGGGCAAAGTACTTTGGTTGTGTTGTGCGGGTTCCACGTTGGCGCTGGAATCCCGGTGTTGCGCCGCACTACATCCCGCCGCCATCAACCTTCGACGTGCTTCTTGGCTCCCTATCGGTTCGATAAACCTTGGTTTCTTGCGAGGGAAAACTTGCCGCTGTACGCATCACACCTTCCTCTTGGGGTTCCCAACGGACGCGTGTTGTACGCGTATCAAGCTCTTTTTACGGCGCCGTTGCCGGGGAGATCAAGACACGCTGCAAGGGGAGTCTCCACAATCCAATCTCTTTACTTTGTTTTTGTCTTGCTTTATTTTATTTACTACTTTGTTTGCTGCATTATATCAAAACACAAAAAAATTAGTTGCTAGCTTTACTTTATTTACTTTATTGCACTCTATATCAAAAACACACAAAAATTAGTTACTTGCATTTATTTTATTTAGTTTGCTTTATTTACTACTGCTAAAATGGGTACTCCTGAAAATACTAAGTTGTGTGACTTCACAACCACAAATAATAATGATTTATTATGCACACCTATTGCTCCACCTGCTACTACAGCAGAATTCTTTGAAATTAAACTCGCTTTCTTGAATCTTGTTATGCGAGAGCAATTTTCCAGTGTTAGTTCCGATGATGCTGCTGCCCATCTCAATAATTTTGTTGAATTGTGTGAAATGCAAAAGTATAAAGATGTAGATGGTGACATTATAAAATTAAAATTGTTTCCTTTCTCATTAAGAGCAAGAGCTAAAGATTGGTTGCTATCTCTGCCTAAGAATAGTATTGATTCATGGACTAAATGCAAGGATGCTTTTATTGGTAGATATTATCCCCCTGCTAAAATTATATCTTTGAGGGGTAGCATAATGAATTTTAAACAATTGGATAATAAGCATGTTGCACAAGCTTGGGAAAGAATGAAATCTTTGGTTAAAAATTGCCCAACCCATGGACTGACTACTTGGATGATCATCCAAACCTTTTATGCAGGATCTGAACTTTTCTTCGCGGAACCTATTGGATTCAGCTGCTGGAGGTACCTTTATGTCCATCACTCTTGGTGAAGCAACAAAGCTTCTTGATAATATGATGATTAATTACTCTGAATGGCACACGGAAAGAGCTCCACAAGGTAAGAAGGTAAATTCTGTCGAAGAAACCTCCTCCTTGAGTGATAAGATTGATGCTATTATGTCTATGCTTGTGAATGGTAGGACAAATGTTGATCCTGATAATGTTCCTTTAGCTTCATTGGTTGCCCAAGAAGAACATGTTGATGTAAACTACATTAAAATAATAATTTCAACAACAATGCTTATCGGAACAATTCTAGTAGCAACTATAGGCCATATCCTTATAATAATGGTAATGGTTATGGTAATTCTTATGGGAATTCTTACACCAATAATAGGAACACACCCCCTGGACTTGAAGCTATGCTTAAAGAATTTATTAGTACACAAACTGCTTTTAACAAATCTGTTGAAGAAAAGCTCGATAAAATTGATATTCTCGCTTCTAAGGTTGATAGTCTTGCCTCTGATGTTGATCTTTTGAAATCGAAAGTTATGCCTAATAAGGATATTGAAAATAAAATTGTTACTACAGCAAACGCCATCCAAGTTAGAATTAATGAGAATATAAGATTAATGGCCGAATTGCATGCTAGGTGGGAAAGAGAAGAAAATGAAAACTAGCTAAAGAGAATAATGTAGCTAAAGTTTGGACTATTACCACCACTAGTAATGTTAATGCTCCACATGTTGCTGCACCTCCTACTAATAATGGTAAAATAATTGGTGTTGGCAATGTTACTACTCCTAGTGCAAAGCGTGCAAAACTGCTTGAAACCTGCTAAACTCATTGAAATCGCTCGTGATAAAACTCGCTGAAATTTTTTCCAACATTGGGGATGATGATCCCATTGCTGTAGATCATAATGGTTTGGATTTTTATGATTGCCACATCTCTGAAGTTATAAAGTTCTTACAAAAACTTGCTAAGAGTCCTAATGCTAGTGCTATAAACTTGGCTTTCACAAAACATATTACAAATGCTCTCATAAAAGCTAGAGAAGAGAAACTAAAACTTGAAACCTCTATTCCTAGAAAGTTAGAAGATGGTTGGTAGCCCATCATTAAGATGAAGGTCAATGACTTTGATTGTAATGCTTTATGTGATCTTGGTGCAAGTATTTCCGTTATGCCTAAGAAAATTTATGATATGCTTGACTTGCCACCATTGAAAAGTTGTTACTTGGATGTTAATCTTGTTGATAATGCTATATAGAAACCTTTAGGGAGAGTTAATAATGTTCGCATTACCGTTAACAATAACCTTGTCCCCGTTGATTTTGTTGTCTTGGATATTGAATGCAATGCATCTTGTCCCATTATATTGGGAAGACCTTTTCTTCGAACTGTTGGAGCTATCATTGATATGAAGGAAGGTAATATTAAATATCAATTTCCTCTCAAGAAAGGTATGGAACACTTCCCTAGAAAGAGAATGAAGTTACCTTTTGATTCTATTATTAGAACAAATTATGATGTTGATACTTCGTCTCTTGATAATACTTGATATACACTTTCTGCGCCTAGCTGAAAGGCGTTAAAGAAAAGCGCTTATGGGAGACAACCCATGTTTTTACTACAGTATTTTTATTTTATATTTGAGTCTTGGAAGTTGTTTACTACTGTAGCAACCTCTCCTTATCTTAGTTTTGTGCATTGTTGTGCCAAGTAAAGTCTTTGATAGTAAGGTTCATACTAGATTTGGATTACTGCGCAGAAACAGATTTCTTTGCTGTCACGAATTTCGACCTGCCTCTCTGTAGGTAGCTCAGAAAAATATGCCAATTTACGTGCGTAATCCTCAGATATGCACGCAACTTTCATTCAATTTGAGCATTTTCATTTGAGCAAGTCTGGTGCCTCAATAAAATCCATCTTTACGGACTGTTCTGTTTTGACAGATTCTGCCTTTTATTTCGCATTGCCTCTTTTGCTATGATGGATGAATTTCTTTGTTCCATTAATGTCCAGTAGCTTTGTGCAATGTCCAGAAGTGTTAAGAATGATTGTGTCACCTCTGAACATGTGAATTTTTATTATGCACTAACTCTCTAATGAGTTGTTTCGAGTTTGGTGTGGAGGAAGTTTTCAAGGATCAAGAGAGGGAGATGATACAATATGATCAAGGAGAGTGAAAGCTCTAAGCTTGGGGATGCCCCGGTGGTCACCCCTGCATACTTTAAGAAGACTCAAACGTCTAAGCTTGGGGATGCCCAAGGCATCCCCTTCTTCATCGACAACATTATCAGGTTCCTCCCCTGAAACTATATTTTTATTCCATCACATCTTATGTGCTTTACTTGGAGCGTCGGTTTGTTTTTGTTTTTGTTTTTGTTTGAATAAAATGGATCCTAGCATTCATTGTTTGGGAGAGAGACACGCTCCGTCTGTTGCATATGGACAAATATGTCCTTAGGCTTTACTCATAGTATTCATGGCGAAGGTTGAATCTTCTTCGTTAAATTGTTATATGGTTGGAATCGGGAAATGCTACATGTAGTAATTCTAAAATGTCTTGAATAATTTGATACTTGGCAATTGTTGTGCTCATGTTTAAGCTCTTGCATCATATACTTTGCACCTATTAATGAAGAAATACAAAGAGCTTGCTAAAATTTGGTTTGCATATTTGGTCTCTCTGAAGTCTAGATAATTTCTAGTATTGAGTTTGAACAACAAGGAAGACGGTGTAGAGTCTTATAATGTTTACAATGTGTCTTTTATGTGAGTTTTGCTGCACCGGTTCATCCTTGTGTTTGTTTCAAATAACTTTGCTAGCCTAAACCTTGTATCGAGAGGGAATACTTCTCATGCATCCAAAATCTTTGAGCCAACCACTATGCCATTTGTGTCCACCATACCTACCTACTACATGGTATTTCTCCGCCATTCCAAAGTAAATTGCTTGAGTGCTACCTTTAAAATTTCCATTCTTTACCTTTGCAATATATAGCTCATGGGACAAATAGCTTAAAAACTATTGTGGTATTGAATATGTACTTATGCACTTTATCTCTTATTAAGTTGCTTGTTGTGCGATAACCATGTTCCTGGGGACGCCATCAACTACCCTTTGTTGAATATCATGTGAGTTGCTATGCATGTCCGTATTGTCTGAAGTAAGGGAGATTTACCACTCATTTAATGGTTAGAGCATGTATATTGTTAGAGAAGAACATTGGGCCGCTAACTAAAGCCATGAATCATGGTGGAAGTTTCAGTTTTGGACATATATCCTCAATCTCATATGAGAACATTAATTGTTGCTACATGCTTATGCATTAAAGAGGAGTCCATTATCTGTTGTCTATGTTGTCCCGGTATGGATGTCTAAGTTGAGAATAATCAAAAGCGAGAAATCCAAATGCGAGCTTTCTCCTTAGACCTTTGCACAGGCGGCATAGAGGTACCCCTTTGTGACACTTGGTTAAAACATGTGTATTGCGATAATCCCGGTAATCCAAGCTAATCAGGACAAGGTGCGGGCACTATTAGTATACTATGCATGAGGCTTGCAACTTGTAAGATATAATTTACATAACACATATGCTTTATTACTACCGTTGACAAAATTGTTTCTTGTTTTCAAAACCAAAGCTCTAGCACAAATATAGCAATCAATGCTTCCCTCTGCGAAGGGCCTTTGTTTTACTTTTATGTTGAGTCAGTTCACCTATTTCTCTCCACCTGAATAAGCAAACACTTGTGTGAACTGTGCATTGATTCCTACATACTTGCATATTGCACTTGTTATATTACTTTACATTGAAAATATCCATGAGATATACATGTTATAAGTTGAAAGCAACCGCTGAAACTTAATCTTCCTTTGTGTTGCTTCAATACCTTTACTTTGATTTATTGCTTTATGAGTTAACTCTTATGCAAGACTTATTGATGCTTGTCTTGAAAGTACTATTCATTAAAAGTCTTTGCTTTATGATTCATTTGTTTACTCATGTCATTACCATTGTTTTGATCGCTGCATTCATTATATATGCTTACAATAGTATGATCAAGGTTATGATGGCATGTCACTCCGGAAATTATCTTTGTTATCGTTTACCTGCTCGGGACGAGCGAGAACTAAGCTTGGGGATGCCGATACGTCTCCGACGTATCGATAATTTCTTATGTTCCATGCCACATTATTGATGATATCTACATGTTTTATGCATACTTTATGTCGTATTTATGCATTTTCCGGCACTAACCTATTAACGAGATGCCGAAGAGCCGATTCTGTCGTTTTCTGCTGTTTTTTGTTTCAGAAATCGTAGTAAGGAAATATTCTCGGAATTGGATGAAATCAACGCCCAGGGGCCTATTTTGCCACGAAGCTTCCAGAAGACCGAAGAGAAGACGAAGTGTGGCCACGGGGCGCCGCCACACTAGGGCGGTGCGGCCAGCATAGGGCCCGCGCGGCCCTGCTGTGTGGGGCCCCCGTGACTCTCCCGACTCCGTCCTTCCGCCTACTTAAAGCCTCGGTCGCGAAACCCCCAGTACCGAGAGCCACGATACGGAAAACCTTCCAGAGACGCCGCCGGCGCCAATCCCATCTCGGGGGATTCAGGAGATCGCCTCCGGCACCCTGCCGGAGAGGGGAATCATCTCCCGGAGGACTCTTCATCGCCATGGTCGCCTCCGGAGTGATGAGTGAGTAGTTCACCCCTGGACTATGGGTCCATAGCAGTAGCTAGATGGTCGTCTTCTCCTTATGTGCTTCATTGTCGGATCTTGTGAGCTGCCTAACATGATCAAGATCATCTATCCGTAATGCTATATGTTGTGTTTGTCGGGATCCGATGGATAGCGAATACTATGTTATGTTGATTATCAATCTATTACCCCTGTGTTGTTTATGATCTTGCATGCTCTCCCTTCTTAGTAGAGGCTCTGGCCAAGTTTTTGCTCTTAACTCCAAGAGGGAGTATTTATGCTCGATAGTGGGTTCATGCCTCCATTAAATGCGGGACGAGTGACGGAAAGTTCTAAGGTTGTGGATGTCGCTGTTGCCACTAGGGATAAAACATTGATGCTATGTCCGAGGATGTAGTTATTGATTACATTACGCACCATACTTAATGCAATTGTACTGTTGTTTGCAACTTAATACCGGAAGGGGTTCGGATGATAACTCGAAGGTGGACTTTTTAGGCATAGATGAATGCTTCGGATAGCGGTCTATGTACTTTGTCGTAATGCCCAATTAAATCTCACTATACTTATCATATCATGTATGTGCATTGTCATGCTCTCTCTATTTGTCAATTGCCCGACCGTAATTTGTTCACCCAACATGCTATTTATCTTATGGGAGAGACACCTCTAGTGAACTGTGGACCCCGGTCCATTCTTTTACATTGAATACAATCTACTTGCAATACTTGTTCTAGTGTTTTCTCGCAAACAATCATCATCCACACTATACATCTAATTCTTTGTTACGAGCAAGCCGGTGAGATTGACAACCTCGCTTGTTTCGTTGGGGCAAAGTACTTTGGTTGTGTTGTGCAGGTTCCACGTTGGCGCTGGAATCCCTGGTGTTGCGCCGCACTACATCCCGCCGCCATCAACCTTCGATGTGCTTCTTGGCTCCTACTGGTTCGATAAACCTTGGTTTCTTACTGAGGGAAAACTTGCCGCTGTATGCATCACACCTTCCTCTTGGGGTTCCCAACGGACGCGTGCTGTACACGTATCACCGGTATCCTACGGGAACGGTACAGCCAATCGATCTCCGGCTGCTTCACGTCTGAGCCTTTCTAGGCTCCGCGGGTGTAAGCGGTAGGTTCCGCGCCGGAGCCTTGGCAGGTGCTGCTGGCCTCCTGACCCCTGCTGGCAGCAACTTCCGGAACATAGGAAGTGGTATCCATCGCGGCAAGATCTGCTGTAAGCCCATCAGATACTTGTTCAACCGGATTTCTCTCTCCAGAAGGATCAGTGGAACTCCCGGTATGGTGGCTACTAGCACGGGAATCCGATTCGTATTCCCCAGAAGACATTTTCCGGCAAAGTTCGGGATCTAGCTAAGAACAGTTTTCCCCGGATCTAGCCTTGATCGAAGATCTACGAGTAAGAGAAAAAGCAGGAAAAAAGGGGAAATAAATAAACTACCGGCCCAGGAACGAGAATGCAAAATAAAGAGGGGCAGTGACTGAGAGGCTGACCTGAGGACGGCGAAAGGCGACGAAGACGCTGATCGGCAGGCCCATTGGGGATGCCTATGTCACTCGGGGGCTCCAGCAAACACCGAGGCCAACGTATCGGAAGATGAGGAGGACTCACATGAAGTCATGATGATACAGGTTCCTTGGATGCAGGTTTACATGGCATATATTATGTGGAAAGAAATACCCGAAGATCCAATTGAGGCAAGACGGGTCATCCGACGATCTAAAGCCTTTACTATGGTCAAAGGAGAGCTGTACAAACGAAGCATATCAGGAGTATTGCAAAGATGCGTTACACCCGAAGAAGGAAGAACCATACTCAAGGATGTGCATGAAGGAATATGCGGCCACCATGCGAGCAGCCGAGCAATAGCAGCCAAAGTCTTAAGGGCAGGATTTTATTGGTTGACAACAATAGAAGATGCAAAAAACATAGTGCGCACGTGCGATGCGTGTCAAAGGTTTGCGGCAAAACCTCATTCTCCGGCAGCAGAGTTGATGCCAATACCATTGGCTTGGCCCTTTGCACAATGGGGTCTCGACATGGTAGAGAAGTTACACAAAGCTTGGCAGGAGGATACGTATATTTGCTTGTGGCTGTCGACAAGTTTACCAAGTGGATTGAAGCGGTACCAGTAACTTCGGCAGATGCAGCATCGGTGGTGAGCTTCATCGAGGGTATAGTTTTTCGGTTCGGTGTCCCTAACAACATAGTTACAGACAACAGTAGCAATTTTACATCCAAAGAGTTCAAGGCATACTTTGCAGAAGTGGGCATCAAATTGCACTTTGCATCGGTGGCGCACTCGCAAACCAATGGCCAACTCGAAAAAGCAAATGGCATCATCTACAATGGAATCAAGAAATGACTGTTAACACCATTGGAGAAAGCTCGCCATACGTGGCCAGATGAGTTTTCTAGCGTACTATGGAGCATACAGACAACACCCGACACAGCGACGCAAGAAACCCCGTTCTTCTTGGTCCATGGAGCTGAGGCAGTACTCCCGATAGAAATAGAACACGATTCTCCGAGAGTGGCGGAGTATGATGAAGAAACTTCGAGAAAGGCACTGAAAGATGATGTTGATGCACTCGACGAAGCTAGGGATGAGGTGTTATCAAGAGTCACCACGTACCAACAGAACATGAAGAATTACCACAGTCGATGTCTGCGACCAAGGTATTTTCAAGTTGGCGACTTGGTTCTTCGGCTCACCCAGGACAGTCACGAGAAATTCGAATCTCCGTGGATAGGACCATACATCGTTACGGAAGTGATTCCAGGAGGTGCATACAGATTGAAGGACAAGAAGACAGGGAAGGAGGAACCAAACCTCTGGAACGTGGCGCAGCTCCGGCGTTTTTACGCATAGAAGCCGAAATATAGTTACATATGTAAGCACACAATGTACTGAAAAGCTCGCGAGTTTTCAGACGCACTCTTTTCCTTTCAGGACACTGTGTGGGGCTGAAAGGTTTTTAATGAGGCGGGCTCGCGATGCTGCAATATAGTAAAAATATTGGTGATATACATCTTTTTCTTTGTCAGGCTTGGGGGATTGCAACCCGCAGATTCAATAATATATACTCGATCCTTACAATATATAACTCACAAATTATTCGCCTTGGTTCAAACACCTCGCAAGCAATAAACATACATACACCTACCGAAACACTCGGGGGCTAGAGAAGGAAACAAAATAAGTAAAACTCGCTTTGACTGTACATGGTTCTCGCAATATACAAGATCTCTCTTTTATCTCAGGAAAAACTCGACAGCATAAAAAGATCCCCAATCATCTTTTATCAGGTCATCTAGGTTTATCCTTTCATCTTCCGCAGAAGCACCCATGGTATCAGCATAATGATATTCCTTGAAGAAAGCAGCGTCCATCCGAAGAAGATGTTCAATCATCTTTTCAGCTACGGGTGTCAACGCGTCATTGATCTTGTCGATGTTCCTTCTTCGTTTCCTCAATTTGGCGTGACAGAGATCAACAACGTTGCACATATCTAACTTCGGATAGCAGATTTGCAGCATGATCAAAGAAAATCTAGCACTAGCCATTAATTGGGCCTTCACAAATCCATGGATTTGACAAATACTCTTGAATTTATCCATCAAGTCAGGAAGAGTTTAGGCTGAAGATTCTGAGGAAATATGGCATTGTAAACCATGGCCAGTGTCTTCGTGCAGAATTCAAGATACTCCCGAACCTGAGCCGCACGGTCTTGGAATCGTACAATTCGTCGGGTACGGTCTGGGATAGACCAAAAACTGGCATTGTTCTGCAGAGCAAGTTGAACAAGACCCTCAGATCTCGCATCAACACGCTGATCCTCAGCAGCAGCATCCAAAAAAGAGCCTAACCATGTCAAAGGACACAATGAGGTATGGAAAAGTACATACGGATAGTAAAAATATGAAACATACCCGCCATATCCAGACTTGCATCGGTCATCAGGTCAAGCATATAGTTTTCTCGAGAAGTAGCTTGTAAAGCCTCGGCAACCGCAGTTTCTTTCAATTCCAGGGCTTCTTGAGTCTGCTGAAGAGCTATTTTCTCCCGCTTGGAAGATTTGCGGGACTGATCCATGACAGTAATAGATTGTTTCTTCATGGCCTGAAGCTGCTGTCGAAGTTCAGCCAGTTCTTGTTGACTCGAGTCAGCACATAAGGAATCGTCCAAGAAAACATCGCCAAACATCCGTTTAGAGATATGGCAGGAGAAGCAGAGGATGGTGCAGCAGCTTTAGAATAATTATCAAACACGAACTGGAATAAAGAAAAGGTCGACATCAATTACCAAACAAGGATCCCTTGTTTTCATTAATAAGTCGAGATATTTACATAAATCCGGATCCATTACAAAAGTTGACTCCTAATGAGTCGACAAAAGCAGTCGCAAATCATAAAGATAACAACAAATTACAAAGGAAAGAAAAAAACGGAGGGATAGGTTGGTCTACTTGACCTCCGGCTTGGCAGTACTCGTAGAAGCAGCTGGTTTGTGCCCCAAGAAGGAGAGGATTTTCTTCGAGTGAGGAAACAAATGAATCATATAGCAAAGACTTTTCATGAATAATACTTTCAAGACAAGCATCAATAAGACTTGCATAAGAGTTACTCATAAAGCAATAGATTCGAAGTAAAGGCATTGAAGCAACACAAAGGAAGATTAAGTTTCAGCGGTTGCTTTCAACTTCAATATGTATATCTCATGGATAATTGTCAACACAAAGTAATATAACAAGTGCAATAGGTAAACATGTAAGAATCAATGCACACAGTTGATACAAGTGTTTGCTTCTGAGATAGAAAGAATAGGCAAACTGACTCAACAATAAAGTAGAAGATAGGCCCTTCGCAGAGGAAGCATTGATTACTATATTTGTGCTAGAGATTTTCATTTTGAAAACAAGAAACAATTTTGTCAACGGTAGTAATAAAGCATATGTGTTATGTATAAGACATCTTATAAGTTGCAAGCCTCATGCATAGTATACTAATAGTGCTCGCACCTTGTCCTAATTAGCTTGGATTAACACCGATTATCATTGCATAGCATATGTTTCAACCAAGTGTCACAAAGGGGTACCTCTATGCCGCTTTGTACAAAGGTCTAAGGAGAAAGCTCGCATTGGATTTCTCGCTTTTGATTATTCTCAACTTAGATATCCATACCGGGACAACATAGACAACAGATAATGGACTCCTCTTTAATGCATAAGCATTCAACAATAGTTAATATTCTCATAAGAGATTGAGGATTAGCTGTCCAAACTGAAACTTCCACCATGAATCATGGCTTTAGTTAGCGGCCCAATGTTCTTCTCTAACAGTATGCATACTCAAACCATTTGATTGTGAGAACCGCCCTTACTTCAGACAAGACGAACATGCATAGCAACTCACATGATATTCAACAAAGGTAAAAGAGTTGATGGCGTCCCCAGAAACATGGTTACCGCTCAACAAGCAACTTATTAAGAAATAAGACACATAAGTACATATTCTTCACCACGATAGTTTTTAAGCTATTTGTCCCATGAGCTATATATTGCAAAGGTAAAGAATAGAAATTTTAAAGGTAGCACTCAAGTAATTTACTTTGGAATGGCGGAGAAATACCATGTGGTAGGTAGGTATGGTGGACACAAATGGCATAGTTATTGGCTCAAGGATTTGGATGCACGAGAAGAATTCCTCTCAATACAAGGCTAGGCTAGCAAGGTTGTTTGAAGCAAACTCAAGTATAAAAGGTGCAGCAAAGCTCACATATGAACATATTGTAGCTATTATAAGACTTTACATTGTCTCCTTGTTGTTCAAACACCTCAACCAGAAAATATCTAGACTCTAGAGATCAATCATGCAAACCAAATTTTAACAAGCTCTATGTAGTTATTCATTAATGAGTACAAGGTACATGATGCAAGAGCTTAAACAAGATCTATATGAGCACAACAATTGCCAAGTATCACATTATTCAAGACATTAAACCATTTACCACATGCGGCATTTTCCGTTTCCAACCATATAGCAATGAATGAAGTAGTTCAAATTTCGCAATGAACATTAAAGATAAAGCTAAGAACATATGTGTTCATACGAAACAGCGGAGCGTGTCTCTCTCCCAAACAAAGAATGCTAGGATCCGATTTTATTTAAACAAAAACAAAAACAAAAACAAACAGACGCTCCAAGTAAAGCGCATAAGATGTGACGGAATAAAAATATAGTTTCACTAGAGGTGACCTGATAAGTTGTCGATGAAGAAGGGATGCCTTGGGCATCCCCAAGCTTAGACGTTTGAGTATTCTTAAAATATGCAGGGATGAACCACGGGGGCATCCCCAAGCTTTGAATTTTCACTCTTCTTGATCATATTGTATCATCCTCCTCTCTTGACCCTTGAAAACTTCCTCCACACCAAACTCGAAACAAACTCATTAGAGGGTCAGTGCATAATTCATATATTCAGAGGTGACATAATCATTCTTAACACTTCGGACATTGCACAAAGCTACTGAAAGTTAATGGAACAAAGAAATCCATCAAACATAGCAAAACGAGGCAATGCGAAATAAAAGGCAGAATCTGTCAAAACAGAACAGTTCGTAAAGACGAATTTTAAAGTGGCACCAGACTTGCTCAGATGAAAATGCCCAAATTGAATGAAAGTTGTGTACATATCTGAGGATCACGCACATAAATTGGAAGATTTTTTTGATTTTTCTACAGGGACTACTGCTCAAATTCGTGACAGCAAGAAATCTGTTCCTGCGCAGTAATCCAAATCTTGTATTGGCTTTACTATCAAAGACTTTACTTGGCACAACAATGCAATAAAATAAATATAAGGAGAGGTTGCTACAGTAGTGTTGCGGTCAGAAACCCACCGGCGAGCAGCGACGGGCAACACTGTAGAGCCGGGAGGCCCCCAGGACTGCGGCTGGCCCTGGTCCCTCCGAGCGACGGCCCGCAAAGCCTCGGCACGCACGTCCGATGCTGATGCAAGGGCGTGCCACCTGACCTATACCTGGTCAGGAAGGTGTTGGATGTGCCTCGCTTAGTTTCCTGCATGGCATACACGTAAACATTAAATACGAGCCTCGATCGGCTCTCAGGTTGTCCTGTGAATCGGCTCAAGGAGCCGATCCTCCCATGATGCGTACAAGGTGTACGATCAGATGGTGGTCCTGCTTGATCAAAATAGAGCTAAAACGACCTACTACGATTTAGGGTTTTCACCACATAATCGGAACATCCTACTCGTGATTGAGCCTGGCGGCCACGCACGGTGATCGTAAACCGACCCTAGACAAGGCCTAAAAACCAACACGAAGTTGATCCTCGGAACATCCTGTCTAGGGCTAGCAAACTACACCCTACGCGCCACTTTGGATCCTTCAACCCGTTTGTAAGGCCTAACTATGCAGATATCAAACTAATCCTTGAAGAACAAGGAGCAATCATAACGGATCGGATCTACTAAACAATGATCAAGCGGGGTGCCGCCCTTACACCCAAGATAGGTGTAAGGGCGGCTAGATGTCTAAGGGTCGCACGACGATAGCATATGATACGATGAACAATGCTAACCCTAAAACATCTATGATAACTACGTTGCTCGCCATCAAAAAGGCTTCAGTACGAGCAACGCATGAACAACGAATAAGCGTGTATCGCCTAGATCGCAAGATGCGATCTAGGCAGCATGATGCTTACCCGGAAGAAACCCTCGAGACAAGGGAGTTGGCGATGCGCCTAGATTGGTTTGTGGTGAACGTGATTGTTGTTTATTTCATAAACCCTAGATACATATTTATAGTCCGTAGACTTTCTAATGTGGGAATAATCCCAACCGGGCACGAGCCCAAACTCTGTCTAATCGACACGTATCCTACTATATTACAGATACACGGGCAAGCTAGCCCAAACTTTTGCATATAAGGCCGATTCATGTATTTCTTCTATGTATATTCTTCAAGCCCATCTTCAATTGCGGCCCACCTCTGACCCGGTCAAATTCTGGTGATAACACATGCCCCCCTGGTTTTGGAAATGACAATTCCAAAATCACTCTGTTTTTCTTCGTCGGGTCATGTCGTAGCAGAGCAGAACCGTCGCAGTATCCTTCATCATGATGCCTTGCCTCCTCCACTTCTCCGCGTGACCTGGCAATTCTCCTTTGGGCACCACTTCCTTGGAAACTGCTGTGGCATTGAATCTCCACTATATCCCTTTTATTTAACCGCATCGAGCAATTCGCTTTTCTATCCCCTCCTCATTCTCTGTTCCTCCGTAGTACTCGAAAACCCTCCTCCCACCATGGACTCTTCCTCCTCCGGTCTCTCATACTGGTCTTCCTCCTCCCGCGAGCCGACGCCGGAGGACATACGCGCACCAGAGGAGTGGGACCAGGAGGACCACGCCTCCTCCGTCTGGTTCGAGGACGACAAGTCTTTGACCAGCGGAGATGAAGACCTCCAGTTCCTTGCTGATGGGGAACTGGAATCGGAAAGCGAGGATGACTTGTTCCCCTGGGACGGTTACACCTCCTCTGAGGAAGAGGAGGAGGAAGACGACGACGACGACTCCCTCGAGGGTTACCCGCCGGCGAAACGCCTCCGCACCTGGTGGGATGACGACGACAGCGATGATGACGAGGAGGATGAAGCTCCCGTAGAGGGCTACGGGAGCGGCGACGAGGAGCCCACCGGCAGTAGTGCTGATGAGAGCTCCGAGGACGACGACGAGGGCAGCGACGGCCCGTAGACTAGGATCTACTAGTGTAGGCCTAGTAGTAGTAGTAGATTGGTCAACAGACCCTTCTTTTGTTCTTCCTTCCTTGAGCAATCGGCTCTTTCTTTGTAAGAAATCCTGTTTATCAATGAAGAATTTCCCCCAATTAATCTTGCTTTCTTGTCAACTTTGCCGATCGTCGAACGAAGTTGCTTGTACAGAGAGCCGATGGCAGGGCATCGGTTTGTACTATAAACGCGATTTGAGGCCAAGCCGTTGCCTATCCACACGGTCCAACAGGTCTGGCTCATGTCCAAACCATCCTCCAATCTTAAACGTGCAGATTGAACTCCTCAGCAACCACTAGGAGACCCAAATATCATGATTTCTGGTTTGAACCGATCCGTTAACCTCGCTTAATTGAGCTTGTACCTCTAGAGTCGATGGCAATGCATCGGCTTTTATTATTCTGAAGTCGATACCCGTGCATCGGCTGTACGCATACTGTTGTCTCCACATGTTTTTCTCAAGTCGATGTCTGCGCATCGGCTGTGAAATTTTTTTTTTACGGGCCGATTTTTCTATCGGCCCCCAATGTTTCACTGCACATGTTCATCTGATTAGGTGCCCCCCGAGTCGATTCTGCCAGGTATCTGCTGATATCGGCTCTGTGGTTAGCCAAGGCACTATATGTGAACGTCGGCTCGGTTAGGACCAGTGTTGACTTCTTCCAACTCATCAGCCGACGTAAACCCATTGCCCATTAGATCGACGTTGAACCCAGGCAGAATGTATGGTGAGGATAATTTTGGCCGATTGTTGGAATCGGCCTCCACGTTTGAATTGCTCAATGAAGGTTTTGCAATGTTCCTCCATAGATCTTTGGGGCCGATCACATGGATCGGCATCGCCACGTTTATCCATCGATGTTGCTCTTGTTACACGGTCAGGCCGGTGGATAAAACCAGTCTAACCCCGTCCTTTGTCACGTCGATGCGCTCGCAGTCGTCCAAATTGATGCCTGAGAGTGGCTCTTGGCCTGATGTCTCCCAAACGTTCATGCCGGCCGTTGAAATCTCGGCTGAATCATCCGCGTGGACGACTTCTACTTCATCTCCATCCCATCGTATTAGGCATTGGTGCATCGTGGATGGAATGCAACGATTGGCGTGGATCCAATCTCTCCCTAGCGAGGATAGCATAGGTGCTCTTGCTGTCGACAATAAAGAACGTCGTAGGGACGGTTTTCCTTCCTACGGTCGGATCCACGTTCAGTAACACCTTGTGCGTCGGATGCTTGGCCGTTGAAATCGCTCGGTGTCACATTGGTCTTGATCGGATCCGAGCTAGAGCGTCCCAACCGACGTAGCATGGAGTATGGCATGATGTTGATCGCCGCTCCGGTGTCCACCAAGCATCTTGTTGACAGGCTGCCCATTGATGTAACCTCGCAAGTACAGGGCCTTCGGATGCCCGTAGCTTCTTTCTCGAGGCTTCTCAAAGATGACCGGCCGTGGGCCGCAGATCAAGTTGTGCCACGAGTGCTTCGTCTAATCTCGGAGCATTAAACTCCGTTGGAAGGATGAACACCATGTTTGTGCCGCCGATGTCTCATCATCGGCTTTCTTTTGTACGGGGCGCCACTCTTTCCTTTGTGGCCGACCTTCTTCGTCCGGGGTTCGCTGAATTTTAGCGGCCGGATCAGGCCGCGCCTTCCTCAACGTGTGCAGGTATAACCTTTCGGCTTCCTCCAACCCACGTAGTCGCTGAACCCTACGCTTTTGGGAACGGCTGAGCCCATCGTGGGCACCACCTTGGGCGATGATACTTGTCTTCTTCATCATCGTCCTCTAGTTCCTCGAGATCCTCTACCCGAGCGGACTCAGCGTGCTTGTTCCGAGGCGGGAGAGGCCCTAGACGTTTGAACACGGACACGTTAGCTGCATCCTTCTTCTTTTGTCTACATTGCGGCAGTTGCCGATTGTAGGCAATCGGCTCATTCCTGAATCCCAGCAGTGTCTGAAGAAGGGGCAGTCCTAGTGCCTATCCACGTCGTCTTGCTCTCTCGACTTTTCCTTGGCGTGGCGCTCATATCTCTCCTCGTCGCGATCATGCCGACGGTGTCTCCTGGCGTCCCTAGCCAGACGATCTCTTTCATCATCGTCGTTGTACTGCCGGCGTTGGTCATATTGACCCACATACTTGTTGAGGAGGTGATCGAGAGAGAGGTCGCCGATATCTTACGTTCCTCACTTCTCCCTCTCGTGATGTAGCGCTTGCCATCGTGACGGAGCCGATCGCGTGGAGCGGCTTCCTCTGTGTCCTTGCTATGAGAGCAGCTGCCCTCATCTCCGTCCTTACCAGAGTGGTGCCCAGGTCCTACCATGTTGATATTGCACGAGACTCCTGGCTGGCACCCTCCATGGTAAGTGCACTCCACCATGTTAACGGCGGGGAAGGGGTGTGTGTCGACCTTCATGGCGTACTGGCTGAAAATTAGACGCCCTTGTTCTATCGCCATTTGGACCTGCCGATGCCACACCCTGCGGTCGTTGGTGGCGTGGGTGAACGTGTTATGCCACTTGCGGTATGGCTTTCCGTTCAGCTCTCGCACCGTGGGGATCTTGTGGCCTTCGGGTAACTTTAGTCGCTTCTCCTTGAGTAAGAGGTCGAAAATCTGCTCAGCTTTGGTCACGTCGAAGTCAAACCCTTTTGGAGGACCTTGTGGCTTAACCCATTTACAGGACACGGGGCTTGCCCCCCCGAGTCCATTCAGCCACTGCTACCTCTTGATCTCCCGCAGCACCTTCATCTTCATCCGCCTCAACCAGGACCACCGCACGCTTGAATTTATCCTGGTAAACATCTGGGTGGCGCTGTTCATATGCTGACAGCTTCTGCACCATGTGCGCCGGTGAAGGGTAGTACGCTTGGGAGGCCACGTCCTTGATCGATGATGAGAGACCCACCACCGCCAACTCGACTTGCTTCTTTTTCGGTCACATGAACCGAATAGCATCGGTTCCTAACGATCTGAAGCGGCCGGACGTATTCGACACTGTTTCCCCGCGCTTCTGTCGTACTTGTGCTAAATCGGCAATGCCGGCCTCGGAAGCCTCTGAGTGATATTGTACGTGGAACTGCTCTTCCAACTGCTTCCAAGTCCGGATTGAGCCTGGTGGCAGCGATGTGTACCACCCGAAAGCCGATCCTGTGAGGGACTGTGCGAAGAACCTCACGCGCAGCTCGTCTGATGCTGAGATCGTGCCCAGCTGTGCCAAATATCGGCTCACATGCTCGATGGAGCTGGAACCATCTGATCCATTAAACTTGGTGAAATCAGGGAGCCGATATTTGGGTGGTAGTGGGATCAACTCGTACTCGTTGGGGTACGGCTTGGAATAGCCGATTGTCCTCCTTTTCGGCACCATGCCGAACTGGTCTCTCGAGATTGTACCGATTTGATCCGCGGTGATGGGCTGCGGGCGTCGAACTCGAAGATTCGCCGGGGTGGCATACTTAGCCAGCCATGCTTGCTTTTCCAGCTACGAGCCAAGCTGCGGGAGCTGAGCTGCGGAGGTTTGTCGGAGTGGCATACTTAGCTAGCCACGTCCGCTTCTCAAGATCTGTTCCCGAAGTTCCTCCTGCCGTTCCGGAAGTCCCTGCTCGTTGCAGCCTGGTTCGAGAGTGCCCGATATCTGCGATGCCGGCACGTATGCGCACGTGTATCCGTGAGGGATCTCCTTAGGCGCCTCATGCAAGAACTGGTAGTCACTAGGGTCACCACCGATCTTGTAGACGACGTATGCCGGTGAATTCGGCACTTCTGGTGCTGCCAACGCGAACGGCATCGGTGGACGGGACTGGAGTGGCATCTCTCCTTGGTGAGTCCCGAGAGCTGGTCCTGACGGAGAATACTGATGGCTCATGATTTCCTGGATCACGCGCAGAGCGACACGCTCCAAAGTGTTCACCAGGCTCTCGAATGGCGGTGCAGCGAATGAGCCACCATGAAGTTAATCTCCCGACGAAGCGACCCGGTGCGTTCTTCCGACGGGGTGGACAGGTCTACTCCATCGAGCGCGCCTCAGGTGAGAACCCTTTCCACCTGATGCCATGTGAGCGGGTTCCGTGAAAAGAGCCGATGAGGTCGGCTTCGAGGACTCGCTTTGATCTCGTCATGCTTCTTCTTGAGCTCGTCGGTCGGATCCTCGTACTTGATCGGAGTGCCTTCCGCCATCTCGGATGTAGATGGCGATGCGGTTGATGTCGAAGATAGTCCTACCGGGCGTGCCGGAATGTGTTGCGGTCGAAACCCACCGGCGAGCGGCGACGGGCAACACCGTAGAGCCGGGAGGCCCCGGGACTGCGGCTGGCCCTGGTCCCTCCGAGCGACGGCCCGCAAAGCCTCGGCACGCACGTCCGATGCTGATGCAGGGCGTGCCACCCGACCTATACCCGGTCGGGAAGGTGTTGGATGTGCCTCGCTTAGTTTCCTGCATGGCATACACGTAAACATTAAATACGAGCCTCGATCGGCTCTCGGGTTGTCTCGTGAATCGGCTCAAGGAGCCGATCCTCCCATGATGCGTACAAGGTGTACGATCGGATGGTGGTCCTGCTTGATCAAAATAGAGCTAAAACGACCTACTACGATTTAGGGTTTTCACCACATAATCGGAACATCCTACTCGTGATTGAGCTCGGCGGCCACGCACGGTGATCGTAAACCGACCCTAGACAAGGCCTAAAAACCAACACGAAGTTGATCCTCGGAACATCCTGTCTAGGGCTAGCAAACTACACCCTACGCGCCACTGGATCCTTCAACCCGTTTGTAAGGCCTAACTATGCAGATATCAAACTAATCCTTGAAGAACAAGGAGCAATCATAACGGATCGGATCTACTAAACAATGATCAAGCGGGGTGCCGCCCTTACACCCAAGATAGGTGTAAGGACGGCTAGATGTCTAAGGGTCGCACGACGATATCATATGATACGATGAACAATGCTAACCCTAAAACATCTATGATAACTACGTTGCTCGCCATCAAAAAGGCTTCAGTACGAGCAACGCATGAACAACGAATAAACGTGTACTGCCTAGATCGCAAGATGCGATCTAGGCAAGCATGATGCTTACCCGGAAGAAACCCTCGAGACAAGGGAGTTGGCGATGCGCCTAGATTGGTTTGTGGTGAACGTGATTGTTGTTTATTTCATAAACCCTAGATACATATTTATAGTCCGTAGACTTTCTAATGTGGGAATAATCCCAACCGGGCACGAGCCCAAACTCTATCTAATCGACACGTATCCTACTATATTACAGATACACGGGCAAGCTAGCCCAAACTTTTGCATATAAGGCCGATTCATGTATTTCTTCTATGTATATTCTTCAAGCCCATCTTCAATTGCGGCCCACCTCTGACCCGGTCAAATTCTGGTGATAACAAGTAGTAAAATCCTTCCAAGACTCAAATATAAAATAAAGTGCAGAAGTAAAATAATGGGTTGTCTCCCATAAGCGCTTTTCTTTAACGCCTTTCAGCTAGGCGCAGAAAGTGTGTATCAAGTAACATCAAGAGATGAAGCATCAACAGATGCTCCCCCATCCGTAGTGGTGCTAAGGGCTTTGTCAACTTTAGGCCTATAATAATTTTTTGGTTTAGGCACTTTAGAGACATACATAAACTTTTGCTCCTTACCCACATAAGCTTTCTCCTTAAACTTAAGAGAAGAGAAAGTTGAACCCAAGGTTCCCATAGCTTCTTCAAGTTCACTAATCCTATGGGTTCGATTCTCATGAGTAGCACAAGTTTCTAAAACAACAATTCTCTCATTAATTCCACCTAGAGATTTATCAAGTTTATCAGTGCTATTAAGTAATATTCCCAATTTAGTCTCAATACTTGGAAGATCTTTCTCTATGGCCTCCAACTTTTTCATGACATCTTCAAGAGATATTTCAATTTTAGCTTCATTAACAGGTGGTATTCCAACTAGACTCTCAATAATGCAACTAGCTTCTAAAGCAGGAGTGCCTAGGAAATTACCTCCCGCAAGAGTATCAAGAACATACCTATTCCAACCAAGGTAGTCAGAGTCGGGATTCGGAGTTGGATCGATTTCGTCAGGCAAAATCGAGTCGTGGTATCGAATCGTAGAATCCGGGATCCTACCATACTTACTCAAAGAAGATATTTTTATCACACAGAAAGTTTGTGTAATGGTATAATGGAGATAAAAATTATAATACATAAAGTCTCTAGCAATAATGTTGTAGCGATAGATCATTTAATATTTGGTAGGTAAATAACGAGTAGTAAAGCAAGTTAAAAGGTCTTGGGATGTTTAACTAGTACCCTAGTATGGTTTTGCGGATGGGAAAAATAATGAGTTAGTAGAATCAGAAAAATCCATAAAAGGGATCGAGATTCTACATTATTCTAAAGGATTCTATGATAAGGATCGGGACTCAACATGGATTCTACGTGATTGGGATTCATAATGGGATTTGGATCGATACGGTGATGTAAGTTCGTCAAATCGTAGGATTCTGGTAGTAGGATCGGGATTCTGACTACCTTGATTCCAACTAGAGATTCCAACATAAAAGTTCCTAAGTAGTATAATAGTGGAGTGTTTCTTAATGCACCTATGATGAGCATCACTAATTATATACCAAGCATCTTTAAAACTTTCTCCCCCTTGTTGCTTAAAGGAACGAACTTCAACTTCCGGATTACTCATTTTTAGTGATAGTAAATAAAGCAAACTAAATAAAGTAAATGCAAGTAACTAATTTTTTTGTGTTTTTGATATAGAGAACAAGACAGTGAATAAAGTAAAACTAGCAACTAATTTTTCTGTGTTTTGATATAATGCAGCAAACAAAGCAGTAAATAAAGTAAAGCAAGACAAAAACAAAGTAAAGAGATTGGATGTGGGAGACTCCCCTTGCAGCGTGTCTTGATCTCCCCGGCAACGGCGCCAGAAATTTGCTTGATGCGTGTAGTTGACACGTCCGTTGGGAACCCCAAGAGGAAGGTGTGATGCGCACAGTAGCAAGTTTCCCTTAGTAAGAAACCAAGGTTTATCGAACCAGTAGGAGTCAATAAGCACGTTGAAGGTTGTTGGTGGCGGAGTGTAGTGCGGCGCAACACCAGGGATTCCGGCGCCAACGTGGAACTTGCACAACGCAATCACAGAACTTTGCCCCAACGTAACAGCGAGGTTGTCAATCTCACCGGCTTTCTGTAAACAAAGGATTAGATGTATAGTGTGGATGATGATGATTGTTTGCGAAGAACAGTAAAAAACAATTGCAGCAGATTGTATTTCAGATGTAAAGAATAGGACCGGGGTCCACAGTTCACTAGTGGTGTCTCTCCCATAAGATAGCAGATGTTGGGTGAACAAATTACAGTTGGGCAATTGACAAATAAAGAAGGCATAACAATGCACATACATATATCATGATGAGTACTATGAGATTTAATCGGGGCATTACGACAAAGTACATAGACCGCTATCCGAGCATGCATCTATGCCTAAAAAGTCCACTTTCGAGGTTATCATCCGAACCCCTTCCGGTATTAAGTTGTAAACAACGGACATTTGCATTAAGTATGGTGCGTAATGTAATCAACACAAATATCCTTAGACAAAGCATCGATGTTTTATCCCTAGTGGCAACAAGACATCCACAACCTTAGAACTTTACGTCACATCGTCCCAGATTTAATGGAGGCATGAACCCACTATCGAGCATAAATACTCCCTCTTGGAGTCACAAGTATCAACTTGGCCAGAGCCTCTACTAGCAACGGAGAGCATGCAAGAACATAAATAACATATATGATAGATTGATAATTAACTTGACATAGTATTCAATATTCATCGGATCCCAACAAACACAACATGAAGGATTACAAATAGATGATCTTGATCATGATAGGCAGCTCACAAGATCTAACATGATAGCACAATGAGGAGAAGACAACCATCTAGGTACTGCTATGGACCCATAGTCCAGGGGTGAACTACTCACACATCGATCCGGAGGCGATCATGGCGATGAAGAGACCTCCGGGAGATGATTCCCCTCTACGGCAGGGTGCCGGAGGCGATCTCCTGAATCCCCCGAGATGGGATTGGCGGCGGCGTCTCTGGAAGGTTTTCCGTATCGTGGCTCTCGGTACTGGGGGTTTCGCGACGAAGACTATATGTAGGCGGAAGGGCAGGTCAGGGGGCCACACGAGGGCCCCACACGCCAGGGCCGCGCGGCCAACACCTGGGTCGCGCCGCCCTGTTGTGGCGGCGCCTCGTGGCCCCACTTCGTAAGTCCTCCGGTCTTCTGGAAGCTTCGTGGAAAAATAGGACCCTGGGCGTTGATTTCGTCCAATTCCGAGAATATTTCCTTACTAGGATTTCTGAAACCAAAAACAGCGTGAAAACAACAATCGGCTCTTCGGCATCTCGTCAATAGGTTAGTGCCGGAAAATGCATAAATATGACATATAATGTGTATAAAACATGTGAGTATCATCATAAAAGTAGCATGAAACATAAGAAATTATAGATACGTTTGGGACGTATCAGGGCCCACACAACAGGCCGGCGCGGCCAGGGCTTGGGCCGCGCCGCCTTGTTGTGTCGCCACCTCGTGGCCCTACTTCGTTTCCTCTCCGGTCTTCTGGAAGCTTCGTGCAAAAATAGGACCCTGGGCGTTGATTTCGTCCAATTCCGAGAATATGTCCTTACTAGGATTTCTGAAACCAAAAGCAGAAAACAGCAACTGGCTCTTCGGCATCTCGTCAATAGGTTAGTGCCGGAAAATGCATAATAATGACATATAATGTGTATAAAACATGTGAGTATCATCATAAAAGTAGCATGGAACATAAGAAATTATAGATATGTTTGGGACGTATCATGGCCCATCGAGGGAGGAGAAGAACCTGATGTACAAGATCTCTGAGTTGTTATCACGAGAGGAGACCATGATGAAGCAGAGGTCTCGAGTGCAATGGCTTGCAGAAGGAGACCGGAATACTGCGTATTTTCATACTAAGGCGCGAGACCGAGCAAGGACAAACAAGATAGTATCACTTCGAAACGATGATGGCACATATGCATCTTCTCAAGTTGAGTTGGAAGTGATGGCTAATTCTTTCTATAACAATCCGTTTACTCGCTGCAGGAAAATACTACTCCCGAGGTAATCACAAATTTTGTTCCTCGGAAAGTCACTACGGAGATGAATGATTTGCTTAATGCACCGTTCACGGATATGGAGATAGAAAAGGCTTTATTCATGATGCATCCCAATAAATCCCCCGGCCCCGATGGCTTTACGGCAGGGTTTTACATTAAACATTGGGATATTTTACGTACCGATGTATGTGCTGCTATACGTACATTTTTAGAAGGAGGGGAGATGCCTGAATCCGTTAATTGTACTGTTTTGGTACTGATTCCAAAGGTGAAACAACCTCAGGACCTAACTCAGTATAGGCCTATTGCCTTGTGCAATGTACTGTATAAGATCGTGATACGTCCCAAACGTACCTATAATTTCTTATGTTTCATGCTACTTTTATGATGATACTCACATGTTTTATACACATTACATGTCATTATTATGCATTTTCCGGCACTAACCTATTGACGAGATGCCGAAGAGCCGATTGTTGTTTTCTCGCTGTTTTTGGTTTCAGAAATCCTAGTAAGGAAATATTCTCGGAATTGGACGAAATCAACGCCCAGGGTCCTATTTTCACACGAAGCTTCCAGAAGACCGAAGGAGTCACGAAGTGGGGCCACGGGGCGCCGCCACAGTAGGGCGGCGTGGCCTACAGGGGGGCCGCGCGGCACTGTTGTGTGGGGCCCCCCGTGACGCCTCCTGACCTGCCCTTCCGCCTACTTAAAGTCTTCGTCGCGAAACCCCCAGTACCGAGAGCCACGATACGGAAAACCTTCCAGAGACGCCGCCGCCGCCAATCCCATCTCGGGGGATTCAGGAGATCGCCTCCGGCACCCTGTCGGAGAGGGGAATCATCTCCCGGAGGTCTCTTCATCGCCATGATCGCCTCCGGATCGATGTGTGAGTAGTCCACCCCTGGACTATGGGTCCATATCAGTAGCTAGATGGTTGTCTTCTCCTCATTGTGCTATCATGTTAGATCTTGTGAGCTGTCTATCATGATCAAGATCATCTATTTGTAATCCTTCATGTTGTGTTTGTTGGGATCCGATGAATATTGAATACTATGTCAAGTTGATTATCAATCTATCATATATGTTATTTATGTTCTTGCATGCTCTCCGTTGCTAGTAGAGGCTCGGCCAAATTGATACTTGTGACTCCAAGAGGGAGTATTTATGCTCGATAGTGGGTTCATGCCTCCATTAAATCTGGGACGATGTGACGAAAGTTCTAAGGTTGTGGATGTGCTGTTGCCACTAGGGATAAAACATCGATGCTTTGTCTAAGGATATTTGTGTTGATTATATTACGCACCATACTTAATGCAATTGTCCGTTGTTTACAACTAAATTCTGGAAGGGGTTCGGATGATAACCTGAAGGTGGACTTTTTAGGCATAGATGCATGTTGGATAGCGGTCTATGTACTTTGTCATAATGCCCTGATTAAATCTCATAGTACTCATCATGATATATGTATGTGCATTGTTATGCCTTCTTTATTTGTCAATTGCCCAACTGTAATTTGTTCACCCAACATCTGTTTATCTTATGGGAGAGACACCACTAGTGAACTGTGGACCCCGGTCCTATTCTTTACATCTGAAATACAATCTAATGCAGTTGTTCTTTACTGTTCTTCGCAAACAATCATCATCTTCCACACAATACGTTTAATCCTTTGTTTACAGCAAGCCGGTGAGATTGACAACTTCACTGTTACGTTGGGGCAAAGTACTTTGATTGTGTTGTGCAGGTTCCACGTTGGCGCCGGAATCCCTGGTGTTGCGCCGCACTACACTCCGCCGCCATCAATCTTCAACGTGCTTCTTGACTCCTACTGGTTCAATAAACCTTGGTTTCTTACTGAGGAAAACTTGCTGCTGTACGCATCACACCTTCCACTTGGGGTTCCCAACGGGCGTGTGCTTTACGCGTCATCAGATCGCATCCAAGGTTATTTCGTTGCGGCTTCGACCCGTCTTGGAGGAAATAATTTCAGAGGAGCAAAGCGCTTTTGTGCCCGGGCGCTTAATTACAGATAATGTACAGCATATGAGAGTATACATTATTTGAAAAGAAAGAAAGGAAAAAGTGGTGCGTGTGCCATCAAATTGGATATGGCAAAGGCCTATGATAGAGTTGAGTGGATCTATTTGAGAGCCATTATGGAGAAGCTGGGATTTTCGGAGCAATGGATAGATTTGGTGATGAAATGTGTCTCCACCGTATCTTTATCTCGTCGAGTGAATGGCAAGTTTTCGAGTATTTTAGGCCATCAAGGGGGATTCGTCGGGGTGATCCTTTGTCCCCTTACCTGTTCTTACTCTGCTCGGAAGGACTAAGCTGCTTACTCAAATACTCAGGGCCACAATATCTTTCACGTGGTATTAGAGTAGGCGTGCATGCACCCTGGTTGTCACACTTACTATTTGTGGACGATTGTCTTGTCTTCGTTCAAGCTTCAGCTAGTGGTGCATCGAGATTGCATAATATTCTGGATCAGTACCGAGTGGGTTCGGGACAGCTGGTTAACCGAAACAAATATGCGGTGTTTTTCAGTTCAAACTGTACGTATGAGATGAAAGTTGAGGTGCACACACTCTCGGGTATTGAAGCTGAGGCCCTAGTTGAAAAATACTTGGGTTTACCAACTGCATTGGGTCGGTCGACGGATGAGCAATTTGAACACATTATTGCTAGACTCAAGAAATTGGTTAATAGTTATGCTTCAAAGAAGATGAGCGGGGCAGCAAGGGAAGTGTTGGTGAAAGCAATTTGTCAAGCCATACCGACATACTCTATGAGTTGTTTTCGCCTGTCCAAAAAGATGTGTAAGAGGATTACCAACATTATTGCAAGGTTTTGGTGGGGAGGTGATGAAGTGAAGAGGAAAATTCACTGGAAAAAGTGGGCTAACATTGCAGTACCGAAATCCATCGGTGGTATGGGTTTTCGGGACTGCCAGCTCTTTAATCAAGCTATGTTAGCTAAACAAGGCTGGAGGTTAATGACGAGACCTGACTCGTTATGTGCAAAGGTTTTAAAGGGTAAATATTACCATGACTCCGAGTTTATGTCGGCTAGGCGGAGAGAGAAATTCATCACATGTTTGGAGGGCGATTCTACATGGACGTGAAGCCCTGAAGAAGGGTATGATTAAACGAGTGGGAGATGGATCTTCTATTCGTGCTTTTGAAGATCCTTGGATTCCAGCAAACATGAATGGCCGTCCATTATTTAAACGGCCATAAGCACAAATTATTTTGGTGGAGGAGCTGATTGATGAGGAAACGATGTCGTGGAATGAGGATAAGCTAGAGGCTAATTTTATTGATACCGATCGAAGAGCTATTAGTCAGATACCCCTAGGTAGAGGGGGAGAAGACACTTGGGCCTGGACGCAAGAGGTTAATGGTTTGTTCTCTCGTTAGATCGGCTTACCGTCCGCTGGCGGCAAATAAATTGGCCGATCAAGCATCCGGCTCCGGTACCGAGGTAAAAACATGCTTGGAAAAAATTATGGAAGATTTCGGTGCCACCCAAAGTTCGCTTGTTCTGGTGGAGAGTGATCAAGAAATTTATTCCAGCTAGGCAAATTTTGAAGCAAAGGCATATGGAACAAATTGCACATTGTGAATGGTGTGGAGTAGAACAGGAATCCATCTTTCATGCTATGTTCGAATGCACATGGGCACGATTATTTTGGGACGAATTAAAAGGATATGCAGGATTCAAGGTTCCTATTTTCCATCCAAACTCATGGGCTATGGATATGGGTTATAATAAGACCATCAAGGAGGAAGAGGCGGCTATGATTTTATGTGGCTGTTGGGCGGTATGGAAGGAGCGGAATGCGCGCAAGCATGGAGAGGGAGGCAGATCTGTGGTTGAATACGTGAGGTGGGTGCTACAAACCACTATAGACCTGGCTTGTCGTTGGCAAAGAAAAAGGGAAGAAAACACCAAAGCCTAAACCGAAGTGGAAGCCACCAGATGAGGGTACGGTGAAAATCAATACCGATGCAAGTTTTATTCAGGATTCTATGTCCGGCACTACAGGGTTGGTTGTGAGAGATCACCTAGGTAACCCGATTAGGGCTCAAGCGAGATGGCAACAACACGCGGCGAATGCACGCGTCATGGAGGCCATGGCAATCAGAGAAGGCGTTAACTTGGCTATGGAGAGAGGATATACGAGTGTCATAATCGAAAGTGATTCAAAGGAGGTGGTGAATCTTTGCAATGGAGACAGGTCAAACCGATCGGAGATCATGGCTATTTGTCAGGAGATAGCAGAGTCTAAGATAGCTTTTTCTAGCTGTAGCATTAGTTTCATTGGGCGAGATGCGAATCGTGCTGCCCACTTATGTGCTCAACAAGCTAGTTCTGATAGGAGGATGTGCCTATGGATCAATTGTAATCCTGGCTTCCTCGCAAATACTCTAAGGAGTGATTGTAATCCTATCAATTAATCAATAAAGCTATCTGAATCGCAAAAAAAAAAACTCGTTGAAAACTCACTTAGTTTTACACAACCAACATTTCTGACAGTTGCATAGGGAGTAGAGCTTACATTTAATAAGAGATGAGTAGTTGATCTTTTGTTATCAACATATACTAGGAGAAAAGTGGATCTCATTGTTTTTAGAATACTATGTTGCTATAAATTCTGTACACTCAAATTTTCATGTTATTTTTATATGTAGAGGAAAAAGTTGAGAGACCGTAGCAAAACGCACGGGCATTCAACTAGTCATTCTAGTATGTGGGATTACTCGTTCAACTTATCTCAACGCTGTGATATGGTCTCAAGCTATTGTTGTTGATGATGATTAATAAATCGGTGGCCCTAAAAAAAGTCCTACTTTGAATTTATATATAACAAAGCTTAATATCGATCTGAAGTCATGAGACTAGTCACAATGGGAAGTATCATACACTAGTATCATGCACATGATACTAGTTTATGATACTACCCCACAATGCATAGTATTATAAGATAGTATCATAGTATCATCATATTTAATGTTTTGTAGAATCTCAATACAAATTTGTGTACACGATGTGTTTGCCATTAGGTTTTCTAGTTTTACGTGATACGGTATCATATTATGATATCACTCCCATCTCTCACCTCATTAATTGGTGCGCCACATCAGATTTTTGCCAACATGACATGCATGATACTACTTATGATACTTTTCTATTGTCTCTAAGCCTAAGATCCACTTTAGGCAACACTCGAGATGTCCGGAAAATAGGAAAATCCTATTGGAACAGCTGCATATAAGACAAGCTAAGATACGTCCGCCAATTAAATAAGACGAAAATATTCGATCAAATGAACTAAAAACTCAAAGCTTACCTAAATAGTTGTTGGCTAGCTTTTTAGCTCTCAAAACTTGAAAAATGATGTTGCCAAGATGTGCCAGTATATGTATAAAACTATGGTTTCTTAATATCTTGATAGGTGCGTGCATTTATATACTTCAATATTCTAAATAGCGGATGAAGCCTGGTGATCACGGGGATACGTGAGCACCCCTTCTCTGCTCGACACGTGTCTAACGATGTTAGCACTATACACGCATCGACGCGGTCCAGCGCGTCGAGTCAAAGGGCCACTAGTAGAAAAAGAGGCTTCCGTCCACCCCCATTAGTCCTGGAAATATTCGAACCGCGACTAAAGGGGTTTTAGTCGCGGTTCGTGAGGCGACCCGCGACTAATGCTCCATCCGCGACGAAAGGGTACCCCTTTAGTCGCGGTTGGTAACACCAACCGGGACTAAAGGGCTACGGAGGGATGCGGCCGGCGAAAAAACCTTTAGTCCCGGTTGGGGACACCAACCGCGAGTAAAGGGTACCCCTTTAGTCCCGGTTGGTATCCCCAACCGGGACTAATGGTTTTCCCGAGTTTTTTTACTCCCACGCACCCTGCACCCCCCCCCTTGGATCGCCTTTTTTTGTTTGTAAAATACAAAAGAAAATGATAGAAAATTCAAACAAAAAATTGTTTTCAGATTCTTGTATGTTATGCAACCTACTATTCGGAGAAATTAAGAAATTCGAATTTTCACTTTTTTTGCAAAAAAAGTTTAAAAAATGGTAAAACCGCAATAACTTTTGCATACGACGTCGGAAAAAACGTATAATATATCAAAAAAATCCTGGGAAAAAGTTACATCCGAATTCACCCGGGTTTACCCGGTTAGCCAATTTTTAGATTCTCAAAATTCCAAATGAAAATACGAAAGCAGGAAGATTTTAGTTTTTGCTATAAATTATGGATTATATATTTTTTAATTTTTTCAAAAAAATAAAATTAATAATTGCATCCAGCATAAAGATTACTATTACTTTTACCCAAATTTTAGATTTTCAAATTTTTAGGTTTTGGTAAAAAAAAGTAAAAATTAAAAAAATAAAAAAGTTAATGTTTATTTATTTATTCACGATTATTATTACATCATTATTTTTGTTTATGAAAAAAATTATTTAAAATTCAAACAATAAAAAATGTGACATCGACCAACATGTTAATAGGATTGATATGATACTAGTATCACATACATGTGCGCGTAGCACTTGGATGCGGGACGGAATGAAACTCGGAAGTTAAGCGTGCTAGAGGTGGAGTAGTGAGAGGATGGGTGACCGAGCGGGAAGTTTGACCACGAGTAAGTAATTTAACTAGAGATAAGTGTAGTTAGAGATAGAGACTAAGCTATGCAAATAACTGAAAAAATAGAAATTCTGAAGAAAAAAAACGGAGTGAAAAAAAATTAGAAACCCAAATGAATTAAAAAAAATTAACGAAATAGCCTTTAGTCCCGGTTGGGGACACCAACCGCGACTAAAGGTCCTTCGCCCAGGCGCACGCTAGCCGCCCATGTGGACGGGCCTTTAGTCGCGGTTCGTAAGCAACCGCGACTAAAGGGGGGGCCTTTAGTCGTGCTTAATTGGTCGCGGTTGCACAACCGCGACTAATGGCAGTTGCGAACCGCGACTAAAGGCCATTTTTCTACCAGTGGGCGGAGAGACGCGGGGAAGGTGCACGGCGATGCGCTTGCCCGGGGAGACAGTGGCGCGACCTTGGATGCGTGAGGTGGAGGCCGGCGAGGTGGATGTGGAGGCCGACGATGTAGTGGTCGTTAGTGAGTGGCCGTTAGTGGTCGTTAGTGAGTAGCAGAATCCAACGGTGGTGGACCAAATCCAACGGTGATAACCGGGTGCTCACGTATCCCCCTGATCACCAAATTCACTCTCTTCTAAATACTATTGAAACAACCCGCAGAAAATACTCCCTCCGTTTTTGTTTAGTTCACGTCATGAACATTTCAAAGTCAAACACTATCAAATTTGGCCAAAAATATTGGAAACATATATCTTTTTTTTTTCGCGGGCACGCGAAAAGCGTGCCAGATCTTTATAGAAGGGAGCAAAAATATACAAGAGACCAACGGGGGATGCAAGCATCTACCCGCGGTCGACCCACACACACACCACCCTAGCCTAAAAGCCTACTCTCGCGGCATGATTCTCCACTCCCCTCCTCTCGCAGCCCTCCAAAGGGCGAACTCCTCTAACACCGAGTCTATGGTCTGTTCGGTGGACAGCTGCCTCTCAAGGTTGCCAAACACCCTGGCATTCCTTTGCTTCCAGAGCGTCCAGGCGATCAACAGGACTAGGGTGTCGAACTCTCTCCTATCCTCCCTACGAAGCCTCTTCCTCGCCTCCATCCACCAGCGCTCCAGATTGGTGTTCTCCTGTGGCACCTGGAGCTGTGATCCCAACCTTGTCAAGCATCCAAACCAAACCATTCTGGCGTACGGACAATGCGAAAGAATATGATCAACAGTGTCCTCCTCCTGCAAACAGGTAGCGCAGGGGTCCGGATTGTCCTGCAAACCATGCCGAGCCCTCCTATTGGAAACATATATCAACAACCAAATTACCAAATACATATAGTATGAAAATAAATATGGCTAATGGGGATTCTAATAGTACAGCTTTTAATTTGTTGATGTTATTATTTTTTCCTAGGAATTTAATTGAACTTTACAAAGTTGAACTTTGACTAAACTCAAACTCAATGCCAACGGAGGGAGTACTATTAAATGGTACTGTACCAGCTAGTGATAGCTGCCAGCCGGCCTTTAAGTCATTTTTTTGGAAAATAGGAACTTTATTACTTTAAGCAATATACCTCCGGCCTTTAGTCTTAGGTCGAACGAACTGCAGAAATAACACGATCTAAAACTTTGCTGGGAGAAATTAGATTGAGCAGGTCGTATTATAATCTTAGGCATTGGCGCCGTTGAAGAAGTGTTGCGTTGATTGCGTGATCTGGCATTGAACGAAGTAGCACCGGCCCTGCCGCTGAATGCGTGATTCGAGATTGAGGGAGTACTACCATTGATATATGTAGATTCGAGCCTAAAGCATTTTTAACCGACAGGTTTGACTAGGCATTTAAGACACGCACATGCATGGCTGCCAATTACGCGTTGATCGAGTGAAAAAGTCGTATTTAACCACATCAATATCACATTTTTCCATTGACTTACTCACACGGCTCACCTGAACATCTGGATCGAGAAGTAGAGAAAACTCTAAAACCCAGGCAAGATCTGAGATTCATGATCCGGGCACTCCGATCAACGTACCGATCTTGCCGTTACGAGCCGGAGCCGCCGGGATTCTGACGCTATCAGCACCCGGCGTTCGGCAGAGAGGAGGAGCAGCAGAAGCAGCGGCAGCGAGAGCAGCATCAAGATGACGACCCGGCGCCATCCTCCTCGCTTGGCCATGCTGCGATGGAGAATCGTGTACGGACCTCTCGATTGCTTCATCCAGCCCACGCATCGATCTTCATGCTCCGACCTCCCACGCATCAGAGATGCATCCATGCACGCACCCCACTACACGCCACGACGTGCGATAGTTTAACGTGTTCTTTTAAGGTTTTGTTTTTGGACGGAGATGTGTTATTGTTTGAGCTGACAAGCCTGACATTATTCAGCTCTCTAACTTTCAATTTCATTTTAAGAAGCAGTTCAGATCTGTTGATTATCATTTGGACTCAAGTCTGGAGCACAAACTACCACATTTTTATTTAAATTTCGAAAAACTACGATTTTACATTGGCGCGATAAAATGCTACCGCTCATATTTTTCGCAGTGTGCACTAATTTTTTTTAATACGGACTGACAAGTGATAGTGGGACACACTCGCTAGGTCTACGTGGCATGGAAAGATGGCACGACGCTAAGACTACTCACAATGTGAAGTATCATACACTAGTATCATACATATGATACTAGTTTATGATACAACACCTCCAATGCATACTATCATGAATTAGTATCATAATTTTATCATATTTAATGTTTTGTAGAATCTCAATGCAAATATGTGTACATAATGTGTTTGCCACTAAAATTTCTAGTATTACGTGCTATGATACTGTATCTACCTATGATACTACTCTCATCTCTCTCCTCATTAATTGATATGCCACATAAGATTTTTGCCTACATGGCATACATGATACTACTTATGATACTACCATTGTGGCTAGTCTAACTGCTTATCTAGGGGGAAACGGTGGAACCTACCAATCATAAAAAAGAAATAAAAAACTACTTCCTCCGTCTCAGTTTAACAGATGCGCACGTAATTTAAGAAATAACTTTGATCATTATTTTGATCAAAAAAATAAAATATATGCCATAAAAAATATATCATTGGAAAACATTTTTGCATACGAATCTAATGATATGGATTTTGTAGACATAAAATTTATATTTTGTTAACCAAAACAATGGTTAAAGTTTGTCTTGAACTGCGTGCGTGTCTGTTAAACCGAGACGGAGGGAGTAATAAAAATTTGGAGCATTGGAGGTCGTCTCCCTCATTGACCCCACCGACACCACGACCACCGCTCGCCCCCGATCGCCACCCCAGCAGTGCAACTCCCAACCCGCGGTGCCCGTGGCCGCGAACCTCCTCACTGGCGGTGCCGCCCCTACTCCACCTACGCCGCCTCCCTGCTCCTCCCGCACCGCCCCTACAGATGTCCTACCTGTGGTGGGGAGGCGAAGTGGCAGAGCTTGAGGCGTCGGTTGTTGGCAGAGGAGCTCCCATCGAGTTCCGAGTAAAGGCGTGCGTGCTAGTCTTGTGCGCATGCAAGAAGGCGACGACAGAGGTTGCTAGGGGCGGCGCGCTGGTCGGGTGGCTAAGCAAGCGGCGTGGGGCACGTTTGTGGAGCAGCTAGCCTAGGTCCCGGATAAGCAACGGAACCACTACAGAGGTGCGCCATGGGCCGGCGTCCCCGAAGGTCGCAACTCCCGAATGGTTTTCCAGCGGAGCAGAGGAGCTAGGCGACAACAAGAAAATTGAAGATCTCGAGGGCATCTCTTGGCCAAGCCTCCTGACGACATGAAAAATTGAAGATCCCAGGGCCTGCAAAAATTTGTAGCATTTGTCTTTTTTTTTTGTAGGTCACTTACTGTCATATGCTCCATTATTTATTTTGATGAAACTTTACGGATGTACAAGATGCAACAAAACGTAGATCCATTATTTATTTTACATTTTTTTGGAAACTTCAAAGTGTGACATGCACGTTTGTAATACAGAAGACATAGCAGGAGGTTTTGCTTTCCCAAACTTGTGCCCTGGCTGACAAGGTATTAACTTGTCAATGCCTACAAGTAGTAGACTAGGGTTTCGTTGGATGTAGAGAGCAAGTAGATCTCGAAGGTTTCAGCCGAAAAGTACTCGACGATGTAAAAGTTAGGGTTTGCGAGACAATGATTCGATCCTCTCTTTGTCCCTTGACCCCCCTTATATAGGAGGTGGAGCCGAGGGATTCGTGATACACAAGTTTACAGAGTCCGGGAGGGTTTCTAACCCGTCCCGCAAGATTACAAATAATGCTTCCTATTACAACTCTAACTTTCCTTAATAGTATCTTGGGCTTCCGAATCTTCTTATCCTTCGGGTCGTGGGCCTTCAGTGAACCCCGGGTACCTTCTTCAGCAGGCCCATTGGGGATGCCTATGTCAGTAGCCCCCGAGATTTTGTTTGAATCGTAGAGTCAGAGAAAATCTCCACCTTTATATTTATTCGATAACTTTGAACTTTACCACATATCTTTGTATACGAATTTCTATATTATACAAGGATAATGGTAGTTGGGGCTAGTTCATCTGACAGATCAGGTACTAGTTAACTGCTCTAGTGGCAATGCGCAAAAACCTATTTCAAGATCACGTCCCTGGACATGATCTCGGGATACTGGTGTAAACTTCGACAAGTGCCGCTTAAGGTCTTACCATTCTGTCGAGTCCCAGTCATATTTTATCGGGTACCTAACGCGTCCGTTAGGATTTTTCTTCGTATCTGTTGATACGGAAAAAAGTAGCAAACCGACGTCAGAGACGGTGCCACGCCGCTCAGAACGGATCTGGGGTCTTACCTTCGCAAAGTTTTGCGGCATTCAGAGATTATTCGCTACTTTGGCGCTCTGAGAATATATTGTCGAGTGCTTTTTCGGCTGCTGGAATAGCACATTTTATTGAGTCAACGGATGACTTATTTTGCCTTCCCGATGGGAGTATATGTAGAGTTATTTGATAACTCGAAATATACTCACTTCTTCTTTCTTTCTTTCTTTCTCCTCTCTTTTTTCTCTCTTTTCTTTCTTTTTTTTTATAATTTCATCGGGCACGCGAACAGCGTTCCCGATGGGAGTAGCCCCCGAGACTACAGCCAAGGACTAGTGCTTGGTTGTAGGCTCAACACTCTAGTACCTTATGTCGCTATATTGTCATTCTTTCTCGATCTTTTATATCTATCGGGTGCGCGAACAGCGCTCCCGATGGGAAGTAGCCCCGAGGCTATGGACAAATGCTTGCATTTGGTCATAGGCTCTCGCCTTTTCTATTTTGCCATACTCAATTTTTTTTTCTTTTTCCCAAAGCAGCCCCCGAGCATTTGGGCAAAAACTTGTATTTGATCAAGGGCTCTCGAAATAATCAACAACCTTCTGCTGTCGCCATTCTTACGAACCTTCGTAACCGAGATTTTCTCTTGTCAAAAGGTGACATCATTGCAGACCAAATGCAACGAGCATATACTCGTATCCTCCCGGCGAAGCTTTATGTAACTTCCCCACCATATCGAGGCCCCATTGAGCAAAGGGCCAAGACAATGGTATTGGCATCAGCTCTGCTACCGGAGAATGAGGTTTCGCGGCAAATCTCTAGCACGCGTCACAAGTTCGTACTATCTCGTTTGCATCCTCGATTGCTGTCAACCAGTAAAATCCAGCTCGAAAAACCTTGGCGGCAATAGCTCGACTGCTCGCGTGATGACCACAAATTACCTCGTGTACGTCCTTCAAGATTATCCTTCCTTCTTCGGGTGTTACGCATCGCTGTAACACACCCGAAATACTGTGTTTGTACAGCTCCCCTTTGATCACTGTAAAAGCTTTGGACCGTCTAATAACTCGCCTTGCTTCAACTGGATCGTCGGGTATTGTTTTCCTTAGGATGTATGATATGTACGCTTGCATCCATGGTATTTGCACCATCAATACTAGATCCTGTTCCTCTTCTTCTTCTAGTGTTTCTTTTGCAGACCCCGAAGATATCTCCTCTGTCTCCTTCTTCTTTGGTTTCTTCGGCTTTGTAGATCTCTCTGTTATTTCCTCCCAGAACACACCTGGTGGAATTGCGAGGCACTGCGACCCGATATTTGCAAGAACATCGGCTTCATCGTTGCTCGATCTGCTCGATATGATTTACCTCGCATCCATCAAATAATTTCTCGACCTCGTTATATACTTATTTGTATGCCACCATGCTATCATTGACTGCATCACATTGGTTCATGACTTGCTGGGCCACCAATTGTGAGTCGCCAAAGATTTTTAGTCGGGTTGCACCACAAGCTTTCGCCATCTTCATCTCGTGTATAAGAGCTTCGTATTCTGCCTCATTGTTAGACGCGTTTGGGAATGTCATCCGTAAGACATACTTTAGTTTGTCGCCTTCAGGTGATATGAGTATCACGCCTGCTCCAGCTCCCTCTAACCTCTTGGACCCATCAAAGTTCATAGTCCAGGTTCTCGATAGATCCGGGGGTCCTGTATTTTGCAACTCCATCCATTCTGCGATGAAATCTGGCAGAATTTGTGACTTTATTGCTTTTCTTTTTTCATACGTGATGTCCCGAGGAGAAAGTTCTATTCCCCAAAGGGAGACACGACCTGTAGCTTCTGGATTGTTTAGTATATTGGATAAAGGCGCCTCGTTGACCACTATTATCGGATGTGCCGAAAAATAGTGCCGCAATTTTCTTGCGGTTGTAAACACTCCATATGCTAGTTTCTGGTACTGCGGGTACCGCTGTTTTGAAGGCGATAAAACTTCACTGATGAAATATACCGGCCTCTGCACTCCATGAAGTTTTCCTTCTTCTTCTCTTTCGACAACAAGAGCCGTGCTGACCACTTGGGGTGTAGCCGCAATATATAACAGGAGGGGTTCCTTCTCTTTAGGCGCCACCAAGATTGGTGGTGTCGAGATTGTGCGCTTAAGATCCTCGAAGGCTCTATCTGCCTCTTCATTCCACTGGAACTTCTCTCCTTGTTTGATTAAGGCGTAAAACGGTAACGCCTTTTCTCCCAACCTGGCGACGAACCTGCTTAAAGCTGCGACTCGCCCAGTTAGCTGCTGTATTTCTTTCAACTTTGTTGGCTTCCTCATCGTTACGATGGCTTGGATTTTTTCGGGATTTGCTTCAATCCCTCTTGCTGAAACTAAGAACCCGAGAAGTTCTCCTGCAGGGACGCCGAAAGAACACTTCGTCGGGTTCAGCTTGAGACGAAACTTATCGAGATTGTCGAAAGTTTCCTTCAAGTCCTCGATTAGCGTGTCCCCCTTTTTGATGTTATGACGACGTCGTCGATGTATACTTGTACGTTTTTCCCGATCTGTGTTGCTAAGCATTTCTGCATCATCCGCTGATATGTTGCTCCCGCGTTTTTCAAACCAAAGGGCATTGTTCGATAACAAAACACGCCGTAAGGTGTGATGAACGCTGTTTTGACCTCGTCCTCTTCTTTCAATCTGATCTGGTTGTAACCAGAGTATGCATCCAGGAAGGAAAGACGTTCACATCCTGCCGTGGAGTCGATAATTTGATCGATCCTTGGGAGGGGAAAGTGATCCTTTGGAAAGTGTTTGTTGAGACACGTAAAGTCGACACACATGCGAAGGACTTTAGTGTTTTTCTTCGGGACCAGCACTGGATTTGCTACCCATGTGGCCTCTGTATGCAGCTCCTTAATGAAACCAGCTTCTCTTAGTCGATCAATTTCTGACAGCATAGCTTTGCGGTTTGGCTCCGAAAAACGCCTCAGAGGTTGTTTTATTGGTTTTGCTAGTGGATCCAAGTTTAGATGGTGCTCGGCAAGTTCCCTGGGTACTCCTGGCATGTCAGCTGGACACCATGCGAAGATTTTCCAGTGCTCACGGAGGAACTCGACGAGCGCGCTTTCCTATGCGAGGTCCATATTTGTCGCGATAGACGTCGTCTTCTTCGGATCTGTCGGGTGAATCTGCACCTCCTTGGAATCCTTTGCGGTGTTAAAGGTTGGCTCCTTGTTAGGCCTCCCTACATCTGGTAGCACATCATAATCAGTCGTAAGCCTTGACTCCATGTATTCTGCTTGCATCCCGAAAGTTTCTGACAGTCGATGAAAATCCTTGTCACATTTATCGGCTAGCGCAAAACTTCCTTTGACTCGTAATTGGTCCCTTAGGTCCGGGTAACCTCCACAACAAGTATGTATAATGTGGTACCGCCATAAACCTGGCATATGTTGGGCGCCCCAACAAAGCGTGGTACTCGTGATGGGAAATCTACGACTTCAAACTCCAACTTCTCTATCCTGTAGTTTTCTCGGGTCCCAAACTGAACGTCGAGATTGATCTTCCCCAACGGATAACTTGGCTTCTCCGGCGTAATTCCATGGAAACGCGTATCGGTTGGTTTCAGATTTGCTAGAGATATGTTCATCTTCCTTAGTGTATCTGCATACATAAGGTTTAGGCTGCTGCCTCCATCTATGAATACTCGCGATACGTCGAATCCCGCGATTACTGCTGGTAAGATAAGTGCTGACTGCCCTGGTCGAGGAACTTGCTGCGGATGGTCCGCTATTGTGAAGCCAATGTCTTGCCCTGACCAATTGAGGTACTCAATCGTTGGTGGAGGCATCTTCTCTGCCATGAACACCTGTCGCGAGATTACTTTCTGAGCTCTATTGGATGGCCTGCCTTTCTGAATCATCGAGACCGCTCCATTGGAGTTAGGGTCAACGTAAGGTGGTGGCGCTGGTGCTGCCGCTATTCTAAGCTGATGTCGATTTTCGTCCGTAATTGCGGGAGGAGGTGGCAAGTGAATCTCACTCCTGGGCCCTTGCGGGTTTCTATTTGTCGCCTGGGCATTGGCATGCCCTGCCCACCTTAGCATTGCCTGAAAATTTCGGCAATCCTTTTGCAGGTGTCCTGACTGTCTCTTTCCATTGTTGTCGAGATAAAAGTGCATCTGGCATGGCCCGTTCATCATCTCCTCAGGGGACACGAAAGGTCTCTGAAACCTAGGTCCATTATTTGGCCTGTTATTTCGGGAGTCATCTCTATTGTCGCCTCGCTGCTCGTTGCTCCTTTGATAATCATCTCTATTGTTTCCTCCAGCGCTTGCTCGAAATCCAGCCGAGATTTGGCCAGGTGCATCGTAACTCGAAAATTGTCGAGAAAATCGTCGTCTATTTTGAAAATTTCGACTGCGGTCCTCCTCTGGTGACCTGTGTCGTTTATTATGTACATCATCCTCTCCATCTACCCATCTGTTTGCTATTTCCATTAGTGCTGATATTGTCCTTGGGTTGGTTCTTCCTAAGTCCTCCACAAAATCTCCTCGTCGGACTCCTGCCACAAACGCATCTATCGCTCTCTCGTCAGATATATTTTCTGCCGAGTTTTTGATGATGTTCCACCTTTGAATGTACTTCCTCATTGATTCATCATGCTTTTGTCGACATGACCTCAACTCCTCTAGTGTCGCAGGCTTTTTGCAGGTTGATCGGAAGTTCTTGACAAACACATCCTCAAAACTGTCCCAGCTGTCGATGGAGCCTGGGGGAAGCTTCTTTATCCACGATCTAGCGGCTCCGCTCAAGTGTATTTGAATGCTCTGCATGGCTGTTGCTCTGGTTCCACCTATCAATTTTACCGTCTCGAGGTAGTCGACTAGCCAATCCTCGGGATCTTGCAGGCCATCAAATTTCTTGAAACTATCGGGTAACTTGAATCCTGATGGGACTCGAGTTTTTCGGACTCGTCGCGTAAAACACGGGAGTCCACACATATCTTCTTCAGCAAGTTCTGGTGACTGCCGATGTTCTCTTCTATCTTGTCGCGCTCTATCTACTCTGGCTTGAGTCGCCGTATCTCTGACTCCACTTGCTCTTGGTGGATCTTGCACTGCTGCAGTAGGTCTCGGGCTGTTTTGTCTTGCAGCTCCTTCGGGAGGTGTGGCCGCGAACGCTGCTCCCATGGCTCCACACCCTGCCATGGCCATGTTATACAACGCTTCTCTTGGATCCCCGGGAGGTGGCCTGGACGCTAGGATGAAAGCTTGCGTTGCCATGTATCCTGCTTCCGGTGTTTTTGGAATAATATTCCCCCTCGTGTCGATTGACATAAAAGACATATCGAGGTTTTGAATTAAAGTCTCTCTTTCAGCTTCAGATATATTTTGCAGCCGAGATCTTGCTCTCCTTCGAGCTTCCCTGTGACTATCTCCCGAAGTTCCTGATTGTCGACTTAACTCCGCTCTTCGCCTGCTTGATGCGGAAGCTGCCTCCTTTCTTCTATTCAGAGCAGCTGTCTGTTTTTCCAATTCTCTTCCAGCTCGAGCGAGCCTATATTGGTAGGCCTGCAATTCTTCAGTCGTAGCAGTTGTCGCCATTGGTTCTGAACCATCCATAGCTCTTGCGGCTCTATCCCATGTTGCTTGTGGGAGTTGAACCCTAACACGTGGTGTAGGCCCGACATATTTATTGCCCAAACCTCGCCTTAAGTCAGAGGGATCGACATATGGATTTCCCAATTCGTCGAAAGCCTCTGATGTTTCCTCCTGATTGCGACTTGCTTCTCCAATGGCGTAAATCTGGTGATATTTTGGATTCTGAACCTTGCTGGGTTTGGTGACACCATCATAGAGATTGGTGAAGACCTTTCCAACGGTGATGGATTTGTCGATGAAGTCGAAGCTGTCGGTGCAACTCGAGTCATCGCTTATATAGGAGTCCGCGGATGACTCGAAGGACATGTCGCTGAAGATCTTGGCGAGTTTTTCGCTTGCTTTGGTGCTGATGAAGCGTGGCGATGAAATCTCCTCGTCGCCTGACTCGATGGATGATGCTGAGCTTGAAAAATCAGGATCGACCGCCGATAATCCCGACGAGATTGGAACTTCGAGACGATACGCTCCTTCTTTCTCGACGCGGAAGTGGAACTTTCCGAACGTCATCTCCATGGGCTCCTCCAGATACGCATATGCATCCAAACGGGAGGGCGGGTGAGGAACAAAATCAACGAGACCAGTTTCGATCCGTTTACCTCTGTCCATGATGTTGCTTGCTATCGACGAAGTCGACGATCTTGAACGTGCCATCGAGATCAGCTCCTTGTCGCCTCTAAATCCCACAGACGGCGCCAATTGACAAGGTATTAACTTGTCAATGCCTACAAGTAGTAGACTAGGGTTTCGTTGGATGTAGAGGGCAAGTAGATCTCGAAGGTTTCAGCCGAAAAGTACTCGACGATGTAAAAGTTAGGGTTTGCGAGACAATGATTCGATCCTCTCTTTGTCCCTCGACCCCCTTATATAGGAGGTGGAGCCGAGAGATTCGTGATACACACGTTTACAGAGTCCGGGAGGGTTTCTAACCTATCCCGCAAGATTACAAATAATGCTTCCTATTACAACTCTAGCTTTAGTATCTTGGGCTTCCGAATCTTCTTATCCTTCGAATCGTGTGCCTTCAGTGAACGCCGAGTACCTTCTTCGGCAGGCCCATTAGGGATGCCTATGTCACTGGCACACGATTTTAAGAAACTGGTAGGCTGATCGCACAAAAAAATAAAAAATAAAAAGGTAGGCGAAACCCATCGCTCACCCTTGGTTTCAGGGGCGTGCGACAGGCTGATCTGTATTATTGGCACTTGTCTATTTTTTATGGGATTGTATCCTCATGTCCTCTGCTATATCAACAGCACGTAGCTAGTGGGGTACGTAACAGAGTGACAAAAACAACGGAGTAGTTAGGACAAATCGAAATGGCAAAGGATGATTCTGCTTTCGGGTCGTGGCGGAGCTAGCATTTTCATATTAGGCATTTTTTACAGCACAACAGTGTATGTGGTATTATAGTTCACAACAAGAAAAAAATACAAATTGTTCATTGTGAAAACGGCTCTAATAGTGTTACATTGCAAGAACAAGATAAAACTGAATTTTAATTCTATGATTTCCTTATTCAAAAAAAAAAAAAAATAGTTTCATCCTCCTTTACTGTACTTCGTTACCTTATAAACAATGACATATTATCTCTTCTTTATCTGAGCAAGCATAACAAAAAGTTCGCCGATACTTTTTTTTCCAAAACTTTCATATGTCCACATATCGGTTACAAAGATTGATAAGTGATGCTCAATTGGGGAGTGATTCGAATTAAATCAACAATATGCAGCAATAAATTGTTGCTCAAATTCCGATTGAATGATATGAATCAAGTCCCAAGTGGCGGGAGACCCTGAACCGAACCGTGAGCGACACATTCAGTCATGTATGGAGAAAAGACTTATAGCAGTCGTAGGGTGATTGAGAAACCGGTTCGCTCCCCCGCGTCGCCCCCTCCTGGCGAGCGGGGGGACGAAACCCTAGCCCACCGCCGCCTCCCCCAACCACATCTCTCCTCCCCGTCGTCCCCGGAGACGCTTCCGGTCAAAGGCCGTGACGTCGGTGAAAGGGGCGGCGGGGATTCGGGCTCCCGGCTCCTGGCACAGCGATTGGGGGAGGAACGTCGCGCGAGGCTTGCTGGTGCCGGTGCGGCCGTGCGGGAGGCAGCCCTGCTCCGATCTGATCCTCCGGAGCGTCCGTGGGTCAGGGCGTGGTCGATCGGCGTCCGTTCCGGTGGGGGTTTGGCATCTGAGGCGGCGGCCTCTGCGAAGTGAGGGCGGCGTGGTCCCTGGCAGCGGGGGCGCTTCCGGTGCTGGCGACCGTCTCCTCGGTCGCGCTGGCGGCGTGGAGGCGGTGGAGGGCGCTCACGGCGCATGGTCGCCCCGTCGTCCCCACGTCAGATCTGAAGACGGCGGGCAGTGGTCGTGTGGTACCCACCGCAAGGCCAAGGAACCTGGCGTCATCGCCGGCTCCGAGTGCTTTGTTGGGGTGGCAGGGTCGGGGCTCTGGCCGGGAGAGATCCTTGGCCGGCGGGGCAGCCATGGCGTCGGCGATGTCTCGGACGCCGTCATCCTTCTTGGAGACGACGCTGAGGTACATCCCCCTTCCTCCTCCCTTTGTGACCGGGTGAAAACCTTAGATCTACGGACTAGGCGGCGATGGCGCTCCGGCGTCGTTCTTCTCCTTGGAGACGTCGCCTTGGGACGGTGGGAGGTGGTCATACTGCGGGTGTTGTTTGGTCTGCTGGTAGCGGCGCTTGCCGTGTCTTCTACGACGAGCCCTGTCCTGAAGCTGAAGTCTTGTGGGTGGCGTTGGTCGGTGTTCTTCGCGTGCGGTGATCTTGTTTGGCAATGGTCCTTGGCATTCTGCCCAGGTGCTCATGCGTGCTCTAGGGTGAGCTGCTCCGCCTGCTGATGGTTCGACGCTCTACGATCTAGGGCGAGAAGGTTGGGGCCTTCTTCGGAGGTGGAGGCGGATGGCAGGCTATCTGCGTTGTGCCAAGACTTGATGTCGGCAGGGCTCTCCGGTGTTGAGCTGCACGGCGTTGCTTCTTGTCGTCGTGGGGAACAGACAGATGCCATAGGATGGCTTAAGATGGGGCCGAATGGATGCTAGAGGATTCGGGGGAGGGTTTGTGATTAGATGGGACGAACTTCCGGATGCTTTCCTCAAGAACTTAGCCAAGGCTAGAGGTAGAAGAAGAAAGACATAAGGAAGAACTCGCTCTAGATCTTCTTCTTCATTGATCTCAACAAGCTACAGGTTTTTGAATACCAGGGCTCACATGCGTGTACGGGGTGTACCCCTCTCCTTATATAGGGGAGAGGGTGGCTTACGAGGAAGAAACCCTAGAAACCCTAATGGCATCTTTGACTAGACAAACTACTTTACAAAGTTACTTTAATCATAGATGACACCGGGGTCTTCTTTAATCAGGGAGGCTGACGTCCTCCGGCTTCTTTCGGCGTCATCCTCTTCTTTATCGTCGGGCCTTCGTTTAAAGCTACTTTGCTTAGCTCATCTTTGTCCTCTAGCTCTGGAGAGAATCTTTGACCAGTCCTGCCGACGTGCTACAGTGCACTTCTTACCGGTAGCCCGGTGTCTTCTCTATCCGGTTCCGGTATACCCTTCTGGGGATACCGGCTTAGCTTCACTTAGCCAAATCCTTAACTTCGTGCTCCGGTATAAACATTAAACCGGTATCTTGATGGCCTAAACCATCCGGTTTTGGCATGCCTTTGGCATACCGGGGGTCATCCCCCCGACATTAGTCCCCGAAGCTGGTATAGTCCGGTGGATCCTATCCGACGGACCATGCCAGGTTCTCACCTCTTAAGGTACCGGTTTAATCTTTCCGGCGATGAGCCTAGATCTCCGGCATCGTTTCCGGACTTACTTCTTTCCCTCTCTTCAAGGTGCCTCCGGTATCTTATTCACCGGCATCTTCGTCATTAACTCTCTCCTCGGTGAAGTCGAGAATTTCTCGGGTACAGTGTCTGTCAGTGACATGCGCACTGTGTCTGACGCGCCAGTGTCAGAGGTCACTTCCCTTCGGCTTCTGCGCCAGCATTTATGGCGCCACACCGGATCCTCGCGGCCGTTCCGGATCCGTGTGGCCTCCCTGTGGCATGTTATTTTCCGCGCGTGTATCTGTGCGCCATGTGGCGGCCCACGACGCGAACCGCCGCGGCCCAGCAGTTTCTGGCCCACTTCCTTTCCTCTCTATATAAGGGCGGAGCGGTTCCACTTCATCTTCTTCTTCGCATTTGCCCCCATTTCCAGAGCACTTCGAGCCCTTCGCCCCTTGCTTCCTCGCCGCCGCCGGTCGCCGCCAGAGCGCTGCTCCCGTCGACGGTGCGACGCTGCTCTCACTGCGCTGAAGCTCTTCATCGCGCGGAGTTCCTGCTGCATTCCCTCTTCGTCGCTGATTCGAGCTTCCTCCGACGGACCTCGCCCTCCTCCGTCGCCGGCCTTCGTCGACGGCCAGGGGCTCGCCATTTCTTTGGTGAACTTCTTCCTTGTGCCTCCCGCGGCCTCAAGTGAGTCCCAATGCTTGTTTGCTCTCCTTTTCTCGTTTTCCAGATCTTGGGTTGGTAGTATATTTACTTCCTCTTTTCTTTTGCTTTTCTTCTTACTCGTAGATCTTCGAGCGAGGGTAGTTTTTGGGAAAACTGTTTTGCGGGTAGATACCGGCGTCCTCCAGATCCACATGTCTAGCGAAGAATCTCTTCTCACCTCATCTTCTAGTAGCCAAGGAAGTAGGACTTCCGACGGGCTAACCGCAGATCTCGCCCGGATGGAAACTGAATCCGGCAAAGACCAAGAGGTCGGCACCTCCAGCCGGGCCCCCGGAAAAGATCTTTCCGGTATCACACGCGGAGCCTGGAGAGGTTCCGACGTGACACAACACGAGATTGACTGGCTTTACCGGTGTAGGAGGATACCGGAGGGTGTCTCCTGCCGGCTTCCAGGCGACGAGATCGAACCGGTGCTTGAACCCGGTGAGGTCGTTGTCTTTCTTGCTCACTTTGAGCGTGGCTTCGGCCTTCCTGCCTCCGACTTCTTCCGCCAATTTCTTGATTTTTATCGACTCCAGCCTCACCACCTTCCCGGCAACGCCGTTTCTACCTCTCTTGCTTTGTTGCCTTCATGGAAGGCTACATCGGCATCCGTCTCGCTCGCGAGACCTTTGCTCGCTTCTTCTCTCTCCGAATCAATTCGGTCCAGGGCAAGGATATTCCCAAGCCTAAACCCCCTGTTCAATGCGGGTCTTGTATCATCGGCTCCCGCCAAGGGAGCCCCTTTTTTAAATTCTCCGGTATCGAGTCTTGCCGGTTATGGCAAACGACCTTCTTCTACGTGAAGAACGATGGCGCCGCGGATCTTATCAATCTGCCGGCTTTTAATCCGGCGCCGCCCACCAAGGTCAACTGGGGCTACTTTCCCGGTACGAATCACATAGAGACGAACCGGGTGGTACGCTTCATGGAGAAGCTGATGAAGGAGACCAACATCTGCTCCGATGATATCATCCGCACCTTCATCTGCCGCCGGGTGCTTCCCCTCAAGCGCCGGGCTCACAAGATAAGCGAGATGTACGGCCCTGGCGACCCCACCAAGATCACCGGCCTTCCCTTAAGCAAAGCGGATGTTGTCCGCAAGGCTAGTCAAATATGCCAAACGGACATGCCGGATGATTGGGAGTGGGGCTTTCTGCCTCTCAGCTCCCTCAACCCTCCAACCAAGGAAGTAAGAGATTGCGCCATCCGGGCTGTTCTACCGGTAACTTTTATGCTGCGGCTAACTGATTTTCTTTTTGTTTTCAGGCCAAGGACCGCTTCCCTCGCATCGAATCAGATCGGCGAGGCCCTTGCCGAAAGCGCCCTTTGGACAAGGTTGATCCAGATCCCTTCGTCCCTTGGCACGATCTCAAGATGGGCCGCATCCCCACTCAGCGCCCTGGTAACTTTTCTTCCGCGGCTTCCGGTTCCGACGATGAGCTCACCATGCTTGAGGTAGTTTCCCCTTCCGGTCTCTTATATATTGTTGCTATTTCTTTTCTGTAGATGTTCCCTCAGCTGGCCCCGAACCACAGGTTCACGAGCACGTGCCTCCCTTGCAGGCCGAGGTCGGCCATGAGTTCTTGGAGAAGCTCATCCCTCAGAGCAGGAAGAACAAGGCCCCCGCTCCTGACGCCGGCTCCAGCCAAGATACCCCCGCCGAACGCTTCCGGACGGAAGTCCTTGCGGGGAAAGAGACTGGCAAGAGGATGCCGGTCGCCTCTGGGTAAGTTCTTTGTTTCTCTATTTGCTTCGTTTCCCCAACTTTTCCTTTCTCCTGCTGACTTTGATCTTTTCTCTCTCTCTTGTTCAGCCCTGCGCTCAAGCTCTCCAAGAGCGCCAGCGGCCCGAAGCCGGAGACCTCCGAGGGAACCGCCAGGACCCCAACTCCTCCTCCTCAGTCAAGCCCGGTACCATCCGGTACCGGCGACCTCTCTGCCTCCCCTCTGGGAGGCACCACAAGTGCGGGGCGCGCGGCCCCTACACCTCCTGATCACCGCGCGGAGGAGGATCTCACCTCCCCTCCGAGAGACCCAGGATACCGGCGCCAGCAACACCGGCGCCGACGATGAAGCTGCCGGGCGGGCGGAACCTCTGGTTCCTCTCGCCCCAAAGAAGAAGAAGAAGAAGCACTCCAGCTCTTCCCCCACCAAGGCCGCGCCGGATACTTCCGTGCCGGCTTCCTCTACAGCGCCGCCAGAAGCTCCTACACTCGAGCCCACCGGGGCCGCTCCAACACCGCCGCTAAGCCAAGGGCCCTCGGCGGCCAAGCCGAAGCCAGCGCCCGAGACCCTCAAGCTCGCGAAGTTCCTCAAGCCGGGGGCTTCCAGGGGAAAGGCTATGGAGGGCGGCAGCTCCGCCACCGGCCCGCAGCCTCTTGTGCTGCATGTCAGCCCCGCCGCTGCTGTGGTTGGAGAAAAACCTTCCGGCCTCTTGGGCCGGATCGTTGAGCTGAAGCGCGAGGGCCAGGACCTGGGGCATCTTCTCCCCTACGCCCAAAAGTGGAACGATGCGGATATATCTGCATCCACCCGCGGCCTGGGGAAGGACCGGCTTCCGGCGCCAGACCCTGCTGGACCTCGGTCCACAGAGGAACACTTCATGCGGCTCAAGCGCGCAGTGAAGGAGTTCGACAGTGCGTGGTATGACGCCACCAGCAACGTGGTGGTAAGTTTCACCAATCTTTTTTGCAACTTTTCTGTTGATGCCGGTTTCTTTCTTTCCGGATCTTGTCTATCTTCCCAGTCCCTGAGTTTCGTGTTGAGAGCATAGCTCTTAGCGCGAAACTTAAGCAAAAACTCAAAAAACCGGCATAGCCAGTCCCCGAGTTTCGGGTTAAGGACACAGATCTTAGCGCGAAACTTAAGCAAAAACTTGAAAAACCGGCATAGCCAGTCCCCGAGTTTCGGGTTAAGGACGCAGCTCTTAGCGCGAAACTTAGGCAAAAACTTGAAAAACCGGCTTCTTTCTCACAATTATTTTCCTTGAACAGAGCACGGCGGATGCTCGGAAGCAGCTCTTCGAGGAGCTTCTCTGGGAGCATCGGAACCTTGCCGAGGCCCACAGCCACTGCCAAGGTTTGTTTCCTTTTTCCCTCCGGCATCTTCTTACCGGGACGTTTTCTTTTTTTAACACTTATGAATTTTTTGTTCAACAGCTGTCCCGGAAGCTACCCTTGATGCCCTCAAGGCCCAGATTGCCGCACTCCAAGGTACTGCTTTTTCTCCGGTTGTATCGTCCTTCCGTGCCTTACCGGTTATACTTTTGTTTGAATTTCTTTTTTCGGATTCCAGTTGAAAAGGAGCAGCTCATCCGGCATCACCAGAAGGCCCTGGATGCCCAGAAGACCGCCTCCAGGGAGCTCAAGGAACAGGCTATCCAGGCCGCGCTCTAGCATGACCAAGAGCTGAAGGATGCCAAGGCAGCAGCCGAGGCCAGACTGGCGGAGGTTGTGGATGATTCCGCCAATTCCACTGCGGTGCTGAGGGCAGAGCTGGAGGAAATGGGCAAGTTCCGGAAGGCTGCCGAAGACCAGGTCGCTCGCTTAACCGCGGAGCAGAAGGAGTATGATGAGTTGGTCGCGCGAACTGACGCGCTCGCTCTCAGTAAGTGTTTCTTCTTTCTCTTCCGGCTTTTGCTTACAAGCTTATTTGTTCCGGTAGCATTTTCCTTATGTCTTTCCTTTATTTTGCAGAACTCTTTCCGGACTCACAGGTGCACGTGGAAAAGAAAGTTTCAGATCGCCGGGTTGCGCAGCAATTCCAGGATCTGGCCGCGCCTTGGGATCCTTATGATCACTTGGTTGCCCTTTCTGCCCGCGTCCAGCATATGCGCGCTGTGGACCGGCATCTCTCCGACCTGCCTAACGTGGCGATCCAGCTCTATAAGGTCCTGTGGCCTGGAGAAGCACTGCCGAAGACCCTGACGCTCACCTCCGAGCGGCTGAAAGATGCCGGGCGGAGGATCCGCGAGTGGCAGTGCTCTGCAGCTCGTGCCGGAGCAGATATGGCGCTGCGCGTTGATGCGTGCAGTTAACACACGTCCGTTGGGAACCCCAAGAGGAAGGTGTGATGCAGACAGTAGCAAGTTTTCCCTCAGAAAGAAACCAAGGTTTATCGAACCAGGAGGAGCCAAGAAGCACGTTGAAGGTTGATGGTGGCGGAATGTAATGCGGCGCAACACCAGGGATTCCGGCGCCAACGTGGAACCTGCACAACACAACCAAAGTACTTTGCCCCAACGAAACAGTGAGGTTGTCAATCTCACCGGCTTGCTCGTAACAAAGGATTAACCGTATTGTGTGGAAGATGATTGTTTGCAGAAAACAAGTAAAACAAGTATTGCAAGTAGATTGTATGCGATGTAAAGAATAGGACCGGGGTCCACAGTTCACTAGAGGTGTCTCTCCCATAAGATAAAAGCATGTTGGGTGAACAAATTACAGTCGGGCAATTGACAAATAGAGAGGGCATAACAATGCACATACATGACATGATAAATATAGTGAGATTTAATTGGGCATTACGACAAAGTACATAGACCGCTATCCAGCATGCATCTATGCCTAAAAAGTCCACCTTCATGTTATCATCCGAACCCCTTCCAGTATTAAGTTGCAAAACAACAGACAATTGCATTAAGTATGGTGCGTAATGTAATCAATAACTACATCCTTAGACATAGCATCAATGTTTTATCCCTAGTGGCAACAAGCACATCCACAACCTTAGAACTTTCTCGTCACCGTCCCAGATTTAATGGAGGCATGAACCCACTATCGAGCATAAATACTCCCTCTTGGAGTTAAGAGCAAAAACTTGGCCGCAGCCTCTACTAATAACGGAGAGCATGCAAGATCATAAACAACACATAGGTAATAACTTGATAATTAACATAACATAGTATTCTCTATCCATCGGATCCCGACAAACACAACATATAGTATTACGGATAGATGATCTTGATCATGTTAGGCAGCTCACAAGATCCAACAATGAAGCACAATGAGGAGAAGACAACCATCTAGCTACTGCTATGGACCCATAGTCCAGGGGTGAACTACTCACTCATCACTCCGGAGGCGACCATGGCGGTGAAGAGTCCTCCGGGAGATGAATCCCCTCTCCGGCAGGGTGCCGGAGGAGATCTCCGGAATCCCCCGAGATGGGATTGGCGGCGGCGGCGTCTCGCAAGGTTTTCCGTATCGTGGCTCTCGGCATCGGGGGTTTCGCGACGGAGGCTATTTGTAGGCGGAAGGGCAGGTAAAGAGGCGGCACGAGGGGCCCACACCATAGGTCGGTGCGGCCAGGGCCTGGGCCGCGCCGCCCTGGTGTGTCGCCACCTCGTGGCCCCTCTTCGACTCTCCTTCGGTCTTCTGAAAGCTTCATGGCAAAATAGGACCCTGGGCGTTGATTTCGTCCAATTCCGAGAATATTTCTTTACTAGGATTTCTGAAACCAAAAACAGCGAGAAAACAACAGAATCGGCTCTTCGGCATCTCGTTAATAGGTTAGTGCCGTAAAATGCATAAATACGACATATAATGTGTATAAAACATGTAGATATCATCAATAATGTGGCATGGAACATAAGAAATTATCGATACGTCGGAGACGTATCAGCATCCCCAAGCTTAGTTCCGCTCGTCCCGAGCGAGTAAACGATAACAAAGATAATTTCTGGAGTGACATGCCATCATAACCTTGATCATACTATTGTAAGCATATGTAATGAATGCAGCGATCAAAACAATGGTAATGACATGAGTAAACAAATGAATCATAAAGCAAAGACTTTTCATGAATAGCACTTAAAGACAAGCATCAATAAGTCTTGCATAAGAGTTAACTCATAAAGCAATAAATCAAAGTAAAGGTATTGAAGCAACACAAAGGAAGATTAAGTTTCAGCGGTTGCTTTCAACTTATAACATGTATATCTCATGGATAGTTGTCAACATAGAGTAATATAATAATTGCAATATGCAAGTATGTAGGAATCAATGCACAGTTCACACAAGTGTTTGCTTCTTGAGGTGGAGAGAAATAGGTGAACTGACTCAACATTAAAAGTAAAAGAAAGGTCCTTCAAAGAGGAAAGCATCGATTGCTATATTTGTGCTAGAGCTTTTTATTTTGAAAACATGAAACAATTTTGTCAACGTTAGTAATAAAGCATATGAGTTATGTAAATTATATCTTACAAGTTGCAAGCCTCATGCATAGTATACTAATAGTGCCCGCACCTTGTCCTAATTAGCTTGGACTACCGGATCATCGCAATACACATGTTTTAACCAAGTGTCACAATGGGGTACCTCCATGCCGCCCGTACAAAGGTCTAAGGAGAAAGCTCGCATTTTGGATTTCTCGCTTTTGATTATTCTCAACTTAGACATCCATACCGGGACAACATGGACAACAGATAATGGACTCCTCTTTAATGCATAAGCATGTGGCAACAATTAGTGTTCTCATATGAGATTGAGGATATATGTCCAAAACTGAAACTTCCACCATGATTCATGGCTTTAGTTAGCGGCCCAATGTTCTTCTCTAACAATATGTATGCTCCAACCATTAAGGTGGTAGATCTCTCTTACTTCGGACAAGACGGACATGCATAGCAACTCACATGATATTCAACAAAGAATAGTTGATGGCGTCCCCGTAAGCATGGTTATCGCACAACAAGCAACTTAATAAGAGATAAAGTGCATAAGTACATATTCAATACCACAATAGTTTTTAAGCTATTTGTCCCATGAGCTATATATTGCAAAGGCGAATGATGGAATTTTAAAGGTAGCACTCAAGCAATTTACTTTGGAATGGCGGAGAAATACCATGTAGTAGGTAGGTATGGTGAACACAAATGGCATAGTGGTTAGCTCAAGGATTTTGGATGCATGAGAAGTATTCCCTCTCGATACAAGGTTTAGGCTAGCAAGATTTATTTGAAACAAACACAAGGATGAACGGTGCAGCAAAACTCACATAAAAGACATATTGTAAACATTATAAGACTCTACACCGTCTTCCTTGTTGTTCAAAACTCAATACTAGAAATTATCTAGACTTTAGAGAGACCAAATATGCAAACCAAATTAGCAAGCTCTAGGTGTTTCTTCATTAATGGGTGCAAAGTATATGGTGCAAGAGCTTAAACATGAGCACAACAATTGCCAAGTATCAAATTATTCAAGACATTTTAAAATTACTACATGTAGCATTTCCCGATTCCAACCATATAACAATTTAACGAAGAAGATTCAACCTTCGCCATGAATACTATGAGCAAAGCCTAAGGACATATTTGTCCATATGCAACAGCGGAGCGTGTCTCTCTCCCACACAGTGAATGCTAGGATCCATTTTATGCAAACAAAAACAAAAACAAACCGACGCTCCAAGCAAAGTACATAAGATGTGACGGAATAAAAATATAGTTTCAGGGGAGGAACTCCGATAATGTTGTCGATGAAGAAGGGGATGCCTTGGGCATCCCCAAGCTTAGACGCTTGAGTCTTCTTAGAATATGCATGGGTGAACCACCGGGGCATCCCCAAGCTTAGAGCTTTCACTCTCCTTGATCATATTGCATCATACTCCTCTCTTGATCCTTGAAAACTTCCTCCACACCAAACTCGAAACAACTCATTAGAGGGTTAGTGGACAATAAAAATTAACATGTTCAGAGGTGACACAATCATTCTTAACACTTCCGGACATTGCATAAAGCTACTGGACATTAATGGATCAAAGAAATTCATCCAACATAGCAAAAGAGGCAATGCGAAATAAAAGGCAGAATCTGTCAAAACAGAACGATCCGTAAAGATGGATTTTATTGAAGCACCAGACTTGCTCAAATGAAAATTTCCAAATTGAATGAAAGTTGCGTACATATCTCGAGGATCACTCACGTAAATTGGCATAATTTTCTGAGTTACCTACGGAGAATTAGGCCCAGATTCGTGA
>NC_061508.1:35982108-36013629 GCF_022539505.1 Lolium rigidum | reverse complement strand
GTATTGGTGCTTTGATCTCCCCACCATCATTAGCGTTATTAGTGTACCTTATTCTATCCATGTCCATTTTTTCAAGGAGGCTAACAAAATTAGTATGAGAACCAAGCATATTAAATTTAGCGAAGACCTTTCTAGCCTCTCTTGCTAGACCACCAAATTCTCTAAGAAGGGTTTCTAAAACAAAATCTTTCTTTTCCCCCTCTTCCAAATCACCAAGTGTGAGAAACATGTGTTGGATTATAGGATTGAGATTAACAAATTTAGTTTCCAACAAGCGGACTAAAGCAAAGCAGCAGCAATTTCATAAGTAGGAGCAAGTTCTACCAAGTGTCTATCTTCAAAATCTTCAACGGTACTAACATGGGTGAAAAATTCTTCTATGTTGTTCCTCCCAATTATAGACCCTTGTCCTACCGGTATGTTCTTTGTGGTAAAATTAAAAGGAAACATGATGAATTAAGTAAAGTAAATGCAAGTAAACTAATTTTTTTGTGTTTTTGATATGGCAAACAAGACAGCAAATAAAGTAAAGCTAGCAACTAATTTTTTTTGTGTTTTGATGTAATGCAGCAACAAAGTAGCAAATAAAATAAAGCAAGACAAAAACAAAGTAAAGAGATTGAGAAGTGGAGACTCCCTTGCGACGTGTCTTGATCTCCCCGCAACGGCGCCGTGAAAATATGCTTGATGGCGTGTATTTCACACGTTCGTTGGGCAACCCCAAGAGGAAGGTATGATGCGCACAGCGACAAGTTTTCCCTCGAAAGAAACCAAGGTTTATCGAACCAGGAGGAGCCAAGAAGCACGTTGAAGGTTGATGGCGGCGGGATGTAGTGCGGCGCAACACCGAGATTCCGGCGCCAACGTGGAACCCGCACAACACAACCAAAGTACTTTGCCCCAACGAAACAGCTGAGGTTGTCAATCTCACCGGCTTGCTCGTAACAAAGGATTAACCGTATTGTGTGGAAGATGATTGTTTGCAGAGAAAACAAGTAAAAACAAGTATTGCAACAGATTTGTATTTCAAGATTAAAAGAATGGACCGGGTCCACAGCTCACTAGAGGTGTCTCTCCCATAAGATAAAAGCATGTTGGGTGAACAAATTACAGTCGGGCAATTGACAAATAGAGAGGGCATAACAATGCACATACATGACATGATAAGTATAGTGAGATTTAATTGGGCATTACGACAAAGTACATAGACCGCCATCCAACCGCATCTATGCCTAAAAAGTCCACCTTCAGAGTTATCATCCGAACCCCTCCAAGTATTAAGTTGCTAACAACGTGACAATTGCATTAAGTATGGTGCGTAATGTAATCAACAACTACATCCTCGGACATAGCGCCAATGTTTTATCCCTAGTGGCAACAAAGACAACACAACCTTAGAACTTTCTCGTCATCGTCCTGGTGTCAATGCGGCATGAACCCACTATCGAGCATAAGTACTCCCTCTTGGAGTTAAAAGTAAAAACTTGGCCGAGCCTCTACTAGAAACGGAGAGCATGCAAGATCATAAACAACACATGTATAATAACTTGATAATTAACATGACATGGTATTCTCTATCCATCGGATCCCGACAAACACAACATATAGAATTACAGATAGATGATCTTGATCATGTTAGGCAGCTCACAAGATCCAACAATGAAGCACAATGAGGAGAAGACAACCATCTAGCTACCGCTATGGACCCATAGTCCAGGGGTGAACTACTCACTCATCACTCCGGAGGCGACCATGGCGGTGTAGAGTCCTCCGGAGATGAATCCCCTCTCCGGCGAGGTGCCGGAGGAGATCTCCGGAATCCCCCGAGATGGGATCGGCGGCGGCGGCGTCTCGCAAGGTTTTCCGTATCGTGGTTTTTCGCATCGTGGGTTTCGCGACGGAGGCTTTAAGTAGGCGGAAGGGCGGAGTCGGGGCTAACGAGGGGCCCACACTATAGGTCGGCGCGGCCGGGCTTGGGCCGCGCCGCCCCTGTAGCTTGCCCACCTCGTGGCCCCACTTCGTGTGTTCTTCGGTCTTCCGGAAGCTCCGTGGAAAAATAGGGCCCCGGGTCTTCGTTTCGTCCAATTCCGAGAATATTTCGTTACTAGGATTTCGAAACCAAAAACAGCAGAAAACGAGAACCGGCACTTCGGCATCTTGTTAATAGGTTAGTTCCAGAAAATGCACGAATATGACATAAAGTGTGCATAAAACATGTAGGTATCATCAATAATATGGCATAGAACATAAGAAATTATCGATACGTCGGAGACGTATCAATACCAACGTTGTTTATCCCGCCGAAGATGTGCACAGCGTTGCAGGCCACCACGGCGAGGTCTTCCTAGGCCCGATGCTGGACGCGAACCTCGACCCCTTCGACGATTTCGGCCCAAACGTTCAGTTCCAGGAGGATGTTGAGGGTGATGACGAGGAGGTACTTCTCTTTACCGAAACTGTCCCAACCCTCTTTGTGTCATATTGCTGTTCACATGGTTTGCACGAGCCCGGTTCTTGATTGATTTGATATCCTACCTTGTTCTTGTAGATGTAATTGATTCTACGATTCGTAAGATCAGATTCTAGTTTAATTTCGACTAATCTGCCATGTAGTCACATAATCAATTTATGTGTTCATACTTAGTGGACTTGCAATTGTTGTGGCTTATGTTCATGGTTGTTCATAGGGTTTCTCATGATTTATTACGATTTCTTCTCGCCATTTACTTGTTCTACACATTTAATTTTAGGGTTTCTAAGGTTTGATTATGTTAGTGGAGTATTTATTCGATCTGTCATAAAAAACCTGATTATGTAGTACTTAATAATTCATAGGAGTATTCTGATGACATGGACAACAACAAGCTAGGTGCGCAGGGACCGTAAAAGCCGCTATGTTCTCAAGCGGCTGAAGGGTGATGAAATTCGTTTCTGCATGCGCGGGGAGCTATTTTGCCCATTATGTGGCAAATTTCTCTAGAAGGACATCCACAGCCTGATCCAACATGCGATGGGTGTAGGCCTAAGTACATAGGGGGAAACACCGCCCTGCAACCAAGGCCAAGCACGCATCATATGGCCTCTTCCTCCATAATTACGTCTTGCCTAGCTTGCTCCACGTCAACGCCCCGCCGCCGGCCCTCATGCTCCCGGTCATGTTTAAAGTTCATATGTGTAATCTTAATCCCTTTGGAAGTTCAGCATTAAACTCTACTAGTACAACCGTGGTGGTCTTGTGATGTAGTACTCTTTTGATGCATTTGTGATGTAGTAGTTTTTTTTGAAATGATATAGTACTATCTAAGAAAAGTACTCCCTCCGATTCACATTCATTTCACATCAAGAAATATGGATCAGAGCGAGGGAGTAAATTAAACATGGCATCTCGTGCATGAAGCTTGACATATCGATCAGGTTGGCTAGAATAGCAATACAATGCTGCTCATTAGGCAAATGCATGCCATGTACGATAGTATACATCCAGGAAAGAAGTCTATACTGACATAAAAAACTACTTTGGGGATGAGAGTCAATTGGGGCATCTACAATATAGAAAATCTTGCTCGTAGATGATTTTGGCTAAGAGGGTTTTACTCACATTACACGTGCCACTTTCCTTGTCTGCAAAACAAGTTCCAATAAAGGGAGAGGAAAGAAGAGGGTATTGTGGGCGAGATTGAACACCTTTTTTATGTGTTAAGCCGAGGCCTCGTTTAGATGAGGATTTCGACTTATGCCTAACAGCTCAACACACCCACAAATAATTCTGCTTGCGCGCACCACCGTTCATTAAAAATAACAATATTAGCTCGCAAGATTAAGAACGAAGTGAATTTAAGTAACTTGGTAAGCTTTTCAAGCAATATATTCAGAGAAAGAGCACGCATGTTCGGCTCAAAATAATCATAAGAGAAGAACAATAAATCTAAGGCACCACATGGATTCATACCTTGAGTCGACGCCGGCTCGTAGAAGGGCGGCCGCGCCCGAGGATGCCGGGGACGCCTCCACCTCGGTCTCACATGTGCCCGCTTATCGGCGGGTGGTGCGCCGCGCCATGTAGAAGATCTATCAAGAGAGGAGAGCCCGATGACGCTACCGACGCCTCAACCTTGATAGCACCGACCTGTTGCTCCGCACCGAGATGCGCCACGTGCAAGATTTAGCGGATGCACCAATTTTAGAGATATGTCATGATCATTGTAACAAATTTCAACGTGATGATGATTTGATCTTGTACTCGGCCTTGAACATAAGAACTAGTACAATCTCACATTTTTTTATCATTATCCTTTGCGAGATTTAGCGGATGCGCCAAATTCGGAGAAATATCATGATCATGGTAACACAATTTTCAATGTAATGATGATTTGATGTTGCACTCGACCTTGAACATAAGTACTAGTACGGTCTCACAAATTTGTATCATTATACTTTGCAAGTTTTAGTGGATGCGCCCATTTTCGGAGGTAGATCATGATCATGGTAAGTTGGTAACAAATTTTCAACGTGATGATGATTTGATTTTGCACTCGGCCTTGAACAGAGGTACTAGTACGGTCTCACAATTTTTTATCATTATACTTGGACGGTGGCCAAATTCAAAATCTCATAGCGGCAAAACTTCCCGCCCACAAAATACAAAAATTTCACACGCTTCCAAATTCCCATTCTACCCCTGTGGAGATGGCAGTAAAGTCGGTTGGTGGGGGGGTCTGCCCGTCATTTTTTGAATCACCACCTCCCTAGCCCGGAAGCCCTCCCAAAAAAAATTCATTTCCCTCAGACCACCCACCGGAACTTCCCAAGTCCCTCTCTCCCACCTCCACGACCACCGCACCGGAACATCCCCGCCGGACTTCCCTGGCCTACCCGAGCCCTCGCGATCCTCGTCATCCGGCTGCCCGCCGGAGCCGCTTCATCGACGCCGTCATCAACCGGACCGGATCATCCCCGCCGTACCTCGAAACCATATGCTCATCCAGCAGCCTACCGCAGTCGCTTCAGCTGCGGTATCGTCCACCCCACCGGAGCCGCTTCGCCGGATCCGTCGTCCACCGCATCGTATCTTGCTCACCGACACCGCTGTGCATGAACCGGATCTGCTTCACCGGCGCCGTGCATGATCTAAACTCTTCTACTCGTCGCTTTTCTATTGCTTGCCCGCAAGTTCTTGTTTAATCTTGGGGGAACTCTGTTTGTGCTAACGACGCGCCGTTACGTTTTTGCGGATGAGATGAGTAACCATGAAGTGTAATGGCCGTCTCTCCAACCCCAAGTAGCACATGTAGCGTACTTCATCACCGGATCTCTCGTGACTCCCACAGCAGTGCTTCTCCTAATGTAAGTCCCTTGTTTTAGCGCCATGTTCCGGGTTCGTATGCTTGTTTGTCTCGAAGCTCTTTTAGTTCATTCCTAGCTATGACCGTAACACGTTGCTATTTTCTACTTCATTGCTAACTTTAAGCGATTGAACATTTTGGTTTGCATTCCCTGCTCCGTAGATGTAGCCATCATAACTTCTATCTTGCTCGACCGTTGTTACAAAAATTATAGTAGGTATTATAGTAACATCCTCGCTATTATTTAGTTCATGGCCAATTTTAAGTAATTGCACATGTTGGTTCGCATTCCCCGCTCTATAGCTTTTGGCATCGTAACTTCTATATTTGGTTTACATTCCCCGCTCCGTAGATCTAGCCATCATAACTTTATCTTGCTCGCCGTTGTTACAAAAATTATGGCCTCGCTACTATGTTGTTTGTGCCAATTTTTTACTACATGAACATGTTGGCTTGCATTCCCCGTACTACATGTGATGCCATTGTTTTGTATCTAGTTCATTGTAAGCTAACAAAGTAAGGACTTAGTTTGGCATGCTATCACTCGCTTATCTAGCCCGTAGTACAAATAAACTTGTCATACTACTAGATAATAATTTTGCGTGCCATCTTGTTCTTCAAAAGCTGCATTATTGACTTGTTTCTCTCGACTTGGCATGACGCTCACATATGGAAAGCTGAACATATTGGTTTGCATTCCCTCTTATACAAGTTCACAGGTGATCCCACTATATTCTCGTATCCGGTCCATCCTAAGCTCCAAGCATTAACTATCCTCTATGTGTTGCTCATTACAAGTTTATATCCCGAAACATCTTGATTTGCATCCCCTTCACTATAAGTTCAGGAGTATTATTTAGTTCACGGCCAAAATGAAGTAATTGCACTTGGCACATGTTGGTTCACATTCCCTCCTCTTTAGCTTTTGCCATCGTAACTTCTATTTTTGGTTTACATTCCTCGCTTCCGTAGATGTAGCCATCATAACTTCATCTTGCTCACCGTTGTTACAAAATTTATAGCCTCGCTACTATGTTGTTCATGCCAATTTTGTACTCCCCGAACATGTTGGTTTGCATGGGACTCGACAGTAGTAAGTCTCGTTGTTTCATTCTAACATGCTCGTTATATTGGCTGTTGGTATGCGGCATGCACTCTTTGTTTGCTTATTGTGCGCATTACAATGATCTTGTTATAACGACGAAATGATGAGTTCCAAATTCTTTGGCAAACAATATTGCAGTTGTCTTTGCGTTTCCATTGTTGTCTGTCTTAACTTGTAATGTCTTTGTTTCGGATATAGGTGCTGCATGGACAACTTAAAAGATTGCCGGATCGCTTCATTGTATTGCTAGGTTTAATTACCATTCAATTTCTCTCGGGTTCCGTAATATTTTTTCAAAGCCTTGCAACTCGATGTAATATTTAGTTAGTTTTTATAGTTCTTTCGCGCATTTTTTCTTTGGTGCTTGTGGTAAGTGAGGCTATCCGACGTAAATCAATGCTGCGTAAATATTCTCGCATCTAAATCACGAATTCTCATCCCTTAAACGGCCCAATTAAGCGAAATCACATACGTGCCGCCCGCAAAATCCTAAAGCGCCTTTTACGCCGCATATAAACAAGCAACTAAACAGGCTGGCCCACCTACTTATTGGGCCAGCCCATTTGATTTACTGTGGACCCCACACTCTAATTGGGTCGGCCCATTTGCTTTAAGGTGGACCCCACCCACTACTGGGCCGGCCCACTAACTAGTTGGGCCAGCCCAATTGCTTTTGTGGTGGACCCCACATACTAAATGGGCCGGCCCTTTAAGACGAAAGTGGGACCCACCAGTATTTTTTGGCCCGGCCCACTATCTTGTTGGGCCGACCCACTTGCTATATAGTGGACCCCACATACTAAATGGGCCGGCCCTTTAAGACGAAAGTGGGACCTACCAGTGTTTTTAGCCCGGCCCACTTGCTATATGGTGGACCCCACATACTAAATGGGCCGGCCCTTTAGCAGGAAAGTGGGACCCACCAGAGTTTTTTGGCCCGGCCCACTATCTTGTTGGGCCGGCCCACTCGCTATATGGTGGACCCCACATACTAAATGGGCCAGCCCTTTAACTGGAAAGTGGGACCCACTCGTGTTTTTGGCCCGGCCCACTATCTTGTTGGGCCGGCCCACTTGCTATATGGTGGACCCCACATACTAAATGGGCTGGCCCTTTAACAGGAAAGTGGGACCCACCGATGCTTTTGGCCCGGCCCACTGGCGTGTTGGGCCAGCCCATTTGATCTAATGTGGACCCCACGTACTAAATGGGCCGGCCCGATAGCAGGAAAGTGGGACCCACATGCTAATTGGGCCGGCCCCTAACTTGGGCCGCCTTGCTTTAATGTGGACCCCACTTTGTAAATGGGCCGGCCCGATAACAGAAAGTGGGTCCCACATGTCTTGTGGGCCGGCCCTTTTGCCTCGTTGACCGGTCAAACGAGTGCATTCGGCCCGCCCACATGCTTAGTGGGCCGGCCCATTAAACTTTTGACCAACTCAACCTTAGAGGTTAGGCCCAGCCCACGTAACTAATGGACCAGCCCAGCTATATAGTTGACCGGTCAAACTAAGTCAGCCGGCCCGGCCCGCAAACTTAATGGGCCGGCCCGCTTAAGACGTGGCAGGCCTCGTGTGGGCCTACCATCTACCACGGGTTTCAGCCGGTTAACGCCGTTAACTGCCGCTAACCGCGTCCGCCACGTGTCGGCTTGCATGACGTCGCAGATCAACGGGCTCCCGAAACACTTGGGCAACGGTCCGATTTTCCGTGGCGGAAGGGCGCCCAAGCGCGACGGACCGAAAAAATCGTCGTAGGACTTTGCCTCGACGCAGCTTCCACAACGTAACCCATATCGTCGGGTTAGGCCCATAGGCGACGAAAAATACCCCTTAGCGGACGATTTTGAGACGTTGTCTATCAGAACTTTTCTTGTAGTGATGGATGGTGGCCGATGATACGCGAATGGCTTGGCCGTCGCCATCAGTTTGGTGGATGACAAGCTTCACGGTCAGGAGGACGGGATGCTGAGGCAATTGCCATCGTGATGGCGGCATCGAAGAGGACGGGGCCGCGTCGTCTGGCTAGTAACGGATGACGGGACGAGATTGAGGGGAACGATGCCAAGTCCACAAGGAGGACCGCCGTGCCGTTGGATTGGAGGAGCACAAGAGTTATGCACACGAGCATGGTGGCAAATAGCACGAGAGAACACATGGGATGCATTGCAGTTGAGCACCAAATCTGCTCGACAATGAGAGGGTTATTTTGACCTCAAATTTGTGGATTTTAGATCGGTCCAGACAGACGGATTCGGCCCGGTTCAGTCTAATTGGATCAATCTTTGGTTTTTAGAAAGAAAAAAGTCGAAAAACCATCGTATTGAACAATTATGGAAGTTCAAGGTCTAATTTGAACCAGATAAAACTTTTAGGACTAAATGTAAACTTTCAGAAAAGTTGGAGGACTAAAAGTAGACTTTTTTCTTTCAAAAAAGAAAGGACCGCAACCGCGCGCATGCTCGTGCCAACTCAGCTCTCACATTATCATCCTACATCTCTGAAAATCCGATGGCTGGCCATGCATTAGCACTCGTCTCCCCGACGAGGCTCTCAGGACGCCTTTTTTCATTCGGATGGATGAAAACGACCCAGTCGCGCTCCTGAACCCTCGTTTTCGTCCGAATTAGGCATTTCATCCCTCCGGAGAGCTCAGGCTATCCCCGGATTCCCGAGGCCCGATCGGGGACTCCGGACGAAACAAAAGCGCGCGAAACGTCGAGCGGGCCCGCGTTGTCGGCAATAGAACTGGTAGTTCCCCCCATTTCGTTTTCCCTCCAAAATGAGCCGCATAGAAACATTTTCCCCGGACGAGATGATCACGGCGGGCTCCGTGGCCGCCGTGTCGAGCCCGAGTTTCTTCACACAAGAGGAGGCAAGGGCGACGGATGCCTTCGCGTTGCGGGGCGGCGTCAACCTCGACCACGGTCACCCCGATGAGAACGACGATACCCAAGACGTCGACGAAGAAGACGACTACGTCGACCAGGACTTCGACGTAGAGGAAGCGCCTGAACCCACGTAGGCACCGTCCAAGGGGAAGTAGAAAAGGAAGAAGAACTCGCCGCCGGCCGAGCCTTGGATCAAATGGACGGGCAAAGAAGAGGAGTGCCTCACCGAAACTTGGAAGACTGTGTCTATGAACGGCATCACTGGCGCCAATCAGAACTACGATACGTACTGGCAGCGGGTCAACGTGGCGTTCGACGAGCGCAAACTCGTCGATCCATACTTCAACAAGACGGTGATGGAACGCGGCGACAAGGCAATGGGCACCCATTGGGGGATCATCCAGGCGGCGTGCAGCAAGTGGCACGGCATACAGGAGGAGATCGACAAACATGTTGTGAGCGGCGAGGACTTTGAAGCAAAGGTATGCGCACTCGCGTGGCTCCTCCGTCGAATGTACATCGCCGTGGCTGACAGAAATCTTGAATCGCCGGCTTGTTTTTGCAGATTCGGTGGGCGCTCGACATGTACGCGAACGACAACGACAACGACGGCCAGATGTTCAAGTACCTCAACGTGTTCACCCGCATCGCGGAGTGCGATAAGTGGAAGGCGGTGCGCAAGAATCTCGCAAATAACAAGGGCGAGCACTACAACCCCGACGATCCAGCACCTGCCGCGTCGGCGGGCCGCCCCGAGCTCAGCCAGAAGAAGCTCAAAGAGCAGAAGAAGGCCGGCCATCTAGCCGACAGGTCATTCGACAAGTGCTGGGCCGACGCGAGGGCGCACGCCGCCGGGAGGGACGACAAGCACGACGTGCGATGGAAGGAGATTCTCACCAACCAGGGTGTCCGGATTGCCTTGCTCAAGGAAACCTCCGCGGTGAAGAAGAGGAACACCGACCTGGCGTTCCTGATCGGCGGCAACGACGCCAACATGGACGACGAGACCAGGGCTTGGTACGACGCCCATCGCCAAGAAATCCTCCGGCCACCGTCGGCTCCTTCGTCCTTCGCTTCGACGTCAACTCCCGCCGCTGCGACAACTGCAGACGCCGATGCTTCGCCGCCGCCCAATGCCGCGCCAGACGCCGATGCTTCGCCGCCCGATGCCGCGCCAGACGCCGATGCTCAGGACGGGACCGCCGATGAGCCTGTAATCGTCTAGTTTCGATCGCCGGAATGTGGCTGATCCGATCGCCGGACTTTGGTGATTCTTTTGTGTAGCGGGAAGACGATATTTTGAATCTATCGCCGCTGATGGGCGAATGTCGGGGGTGCGACTGGGAAAAAGTTGCCCCCCACGCTCTTTTTACATTCAATCCGGCGTTTGTTACATCCGAATTTTCGCCCGGGGGCATGAACGGCTGAAGATGCTCTAACATTCTCACATCCGCTCCATATAATTTTTCAAAAGAAAAGCATAAAGTACAGATGCGTGCTTGAGGCGTGGTGCACCTAGCAATATCGCTTCGCCTTGTGTTCGGCACGGGACGGTGGTCTGGCTTTCGGCCTTGGCTTGTGGTAGGATGAGCCGCACAGCGCCACAACCGGTCGCCGCCCAATGACCAGTAACCACTAGCCAGTGAGCACCGACGGCGAGGACGGACAACTGAGCCACGCTGAGCTTGCTCATAATACAGACATAGCAGCTTGGGTAGAAAAGAAGGTTCAGGTTACTTTGTGGCAGTCGTAAGCGTAACTCTCTGTTAGATATACGTGCCGTGCACGATATATACCGGCTGTGTTTCTGCTGGGATGCCACCGCTGCATTTACCTGGGCCTATCCAGAAGGAGTTGTAGTACGATAGTTGTGGTAAATTTTGCAGGTGTGGTGACGTCGATTGTATGCACAGGTCAAAGACTTGTTGTCGCTCACGGGAGAAGGTAGCACCTGTCGAACGGCGTGTGTCCCTGAAGAAGTGCGCACTGGCGAGAACTGAAGAACAATGCCACCACGTTTTTCGCTGACAAGCTAGGCAGAACATACTGGATTACACAGCAAAACAGCTCTACACGGCGATCATCGATCGTCAGTATATATATGGTTACAGCAACTCACAAGCGGCGTCAGAGAGAGATGGGGATCGAATGGAGGTGTAGACGATATGTATCTTCACTAGCTTGTTGAGAGAAGCTCAAAGGTTCTCGATGATCTTGAGCGTCTCCCCGATGTGCTTCTCGGGCTGGAACTGGTTGTTGTAGATGTACTGCACCACGCCCTTCTTGTCGAGGACGTAGGTCTGCCGCCCCGGCAGCGTCCCGAACAGGTCCGACGGCACCCCCCACTCCTTGCGCACCTTGTTCCCCTCGTCGCTAAGCAGCGTGAACGGCAGCCGGTACTTCTTGGCGAACGCCTTGTGCGACGCCGCGTCGTCGCCGCTGATCCCGATCACCTCCGCGCCAGCCTTCTTGTACTTCTCGTACGAGTCCCGGAACGCGCACGCCTGCAACACCCCACCTTGTTGCCGTCATCGTCCAGTAATGGCACCAGAATTAACACACAGATTGTTTACAGGTACAGTCCATGCATATTCTAGTGAGCAACGGTGATGTAACTGAATTTCAATCATGCATGTTCCTCCCAAATTGCACCACACAGAAATTATACTGAATGCCATGATTGCGAGCTAGCAAAATCTTAGTTACATCAACTGTCTTCTTTGATTTCTAGCTAGAATGTGTTCTCTAGTAGCTACAGGAACGACATCATTCAGACACGAGTGTGCCTTCTCTACCGACGGGTACGTACTTACATCAACCCCCATAACTGGCGCCACGCTAGCTACCTATTGCTCGTACATGTAGACGAAGTCGGAGTTGCCGGACATGGCGTTGATGACCTGGGACGTGAGCACGGCGCCGCCGGCGATGACAATGATGATAAGCACCGCCGTGATGGGGTTCCGCAGCAGCTCGTAGATGGGCTGCACCAGCGCCCACGCGAACCCCGTGCTCACCGTCAGCGCGTACAGCCCGTACCGCCGCATGTTGTCCCAGAACTCCTCCACCAGCGGGCCCTCAGGACCCAGCGCCATCGCCGGGCCGGCGTCCACCGACAGTGCCAGGGCCAGTGCTACCCCCGCCGTGATGCCGCCGATCAGCGCCCACGTCGGCAGCTCGCACGTCCGGCCTCCATTGGTAAGGTTCTTCTCCGGCGCTGGTGCTTCGATGCTTTCTTCGTCAGACGGTATGCTGATGGCGTGGGGTTGTTGTTGGGGAGTGGTGTTAGGGTTGGAGAGGTGAGCTTGGACGGTGGTGAAGCGGTGGCGTTTGGAAAGGAAGGGAGAACCAAGCGGTGAGCTAGCTCCGGCGCGAATGATCTGATTTGGATGAAAAATGATATTAATAGGTGGCATATAATACAACTGCTGTATTTAAACATAACTGAATCTCTGGCTCGGTCTCACTAATCGGTGGCAAATATTTGCAAATAATCTTCCGTGTAAACATTCACGCGGAATGCGCTATTGCACGACCGGTCGTGTCGAGAGGAAGAAGGGGAAGGAAGGAGAAGGAACAAGAGGGAGGAAGAATGGAGGGTGATGGAGGCAAAGATCAGGTAGAGAGATTTTGAGGATGAGAAAACAGTTTACACTCTCTTTTTTTTTACTTAGCAATATTTCACAGTTTTGATGGTGGAAAGACGAATGGTAAGAGTTTCTGAATCGATGTTCTACCCTCATGTTTTCGTAGGGTGTTGGCTTTGGGAGCTTGGGCAGCAACAACATCGACTCATCAGTCAGTTGCCTCGGGGCCGGTGTGGAAGCTAGATCGTAGGCTCTCAAAGCGTCATTTGTAGCGTGTATGTTTCTGATCGTTTGGGTGGCAGAGGCCTATAAAGGTTTGGATAATTCGATACGAGCGCGGTGACTGGAGCCTGCCATCATGTTGTTGGTGATGTCTCTAAACGCTTGGGTGGTAGAACTGTCGGCTCGATCAGTGCACGGCCTCGTAGCTTGTGTATGAGTGATGTAGGTGAAGTACTGATTTTTGACAAGTTTTCCTTATTGATCCATCGGTTCTCTTTCGGCATTATGGAAAGGCAGAGCTTCTTCCGGTGTTGATTGAGAAACAAACTTGATATGGAGGGCTCCTTCCTTTCCAAAAATATACACATGTGAATTTATCTTAAGTCAACTGATTTGAGGTTTGAACAAGATTTCAGAACGTATCAAATTTACTATACCAAGTAACAAACTACAAAGACATAGTTCATGATCTATCTACCGATATTTTATTTTTTTTGGTATTGGATACATTGATATTTGTTTTTGTAATTTGATCAAATTTTAAAAGATCGACTCATAACAAATCTATAAGCATGCATATTTGGCATCTTTAGTATGCCGCGAATGAAATGGATAATTAATCCTCATATTGCTACCTTTTCTCTATGTAAATTTTTGTACCACTGGAATGACCTTGTACAAGCATACTGTCACTATTGTTTCAACATTTTAGTTTTTTTCACAGACACTGATTAACTGATGTACGAAACTAGGTAGGAAATCACAGACCTGTTTAGTGCAGCCGGGCGTCTCATCCGCTGGGTAGAAGTAGAGGACAACGGGCTTGCCCTTGAACTTGGAGAGCGACACCGTCTTGCCGTCCTGGTCTTTGAGTGTGAAGTTGGGCGGCACGCTGCCCTTGTTCACCTGCAAGCCAGCAGCAGGGATCCAATCCAATTCAGTCACCAAGAATTCACCACCAGCCAGCGCGCCTCCGCGTGCAAGAAAGCTAGCCAGGTTACGCACGCACATACCTTGCCGCAGACGATGCCCGTGGACGCCGCGCGGCGGCGCGGCACCGGCGCGACGGCGAATGCCGACGCCGGCGCCCTGACGCCGCGGAAGGTAGTCGAGGTGGAGGGCCTGCAGAGGAGCGCCTGAGCGCGGAGAGACGACGACGCACGAGGGGTGAGCAGCGCAGAAGGCTTGCAGCAGGCTGTGGAGGCGGCGAATGCCATCTTGGATCGAGCTGAAGGACTGGCCTCCGCCGCTGCTCCGTTTCTTGGTAGAGGGACTGCTCGGAACCTCTGTGATGGATGGTTGGTTCGTAGCTCAGGGGGGGCATATCAGGATGAGATGGGAATGGCCGAATGGGGGTTTTGGGCATACGTGGCATAACCTGCTTCCCTTTGCTATTTGTCTGAACTTTTTTTGTCCTCTTGCACCGGGGAACACCGACAAACCTTCAGAAAACTCTCATTTACAATTAGTTGCATCCGCATCCCAAACCTCCATAATCTTTACAGTGTTCCCCGGTAGAGGAATACGGCTAGTAAATCTTGGCAAGCCTGCGTTCAGCTAGACCAAAAATACCAAGATACAGCTTGTGAGATTAGAACATAGAACTAATGTATAGTACAATATTCTAGCAGTGGCCCTCTCTCTGTAATAAAAAAAACTCAATGTGGATAAATAATGATATCAGGGCACTGTTCCACTTCCACGTGCAGCCCACAATTGTTGGATCCAGATTTAAAACCCTTCTATATGGTTATAAGTTGTTTATTGATTGAACGAGGATATCCCAAGATGATCGCGTAGTTTCCTCCTAACGTGTAAAAGCATCTCCAGCCATCCGATCTAAAATAAATATTAAATATGTCTATTTTAATTTTGTTGGCGTGGTGCCAATTTAGTTTTCCAATGAAAAAATCATGTTAATAAAAGGAATTTGTAAAGGGGCAAAAAAATGAAAATAAAACCTAAATAAAAATTATAAAACCCTTCTCAACTATGAATCCTAGATCTCACGCACTCCCTCTCTCCAGTATGAACCCTAGATCTGAGACTCCACATTCTAAACTCCTAACTAAAGATATGTCCAACTGTTTCTCTAGCGGTTCTTCTGCCCTACATGCTCATGCCGCTCCGGTAAATTTTCTTTACTTTCCGCAGTTAGCAATTCAATTAGTTTTGGTTGTTCTCTTTTTGAGTCGCGATTCTCTTCCTTTCACATCCGGCATGAAGATGGTGGGCATAATAAACTCATGGAGGACAACAACATGCAAGTCGTCGGCAAGGTCATGGGTGTGTGGCAAACGGTGAATGGCGGTCGAACCGCCTGTAGAGGAAAACACACGAGTCGTCGATGCAGAACTATTACTAGGATTTTTTCATAATTAGTGTTAGTTAGTAGTTAGAACTTTTGATTATGTGTAATGGGTTATAATAAAATTTAATTATCTATCTTAATAATATGGAAATTACAATCTAGTTGGAAAGCGGAACTAATTTCTTAGCACTAATTGTGATTAACTTTTTTCTTAATAGTAAGTGCACGAAACACAACAAAAGTAGTGTGCTCCCACTGATATATGTATGGCATTAGATCATCCACCGTTTATTAATGTACTGCGGTGTTTCAATCTTGGTGTTGCGTACGAGAACGTGCGGTGGATCGGTACGTACCGCGCCAAAAAAGCGTCGGCTTTGTAGAATCTCCGCTCAGCTATCCCTAGCGGCTTTTTTTTCTAGGTCAGCGTGAGCGCGGCGATTAAGTGTGTCTTGGTATTTAAAACCACCAAGACCTACCTCGTGTTGTAGTGCTAATGAGATGACATACTCTTATGTTATATGTTATGATCCATGTTGGGAAATAAATTCCTTCATCATATCCTTCAACCATGTAGACACCTTCGTAAATAGGTTGCGGTTCTTCACATGATGAAGAGATGACCATGAACAGATCAAAGTAGTGCATCGGTAGATAACCTGCAAAAGAGAATTTTTTTTGTTGTTGTTGATCACCTTGTCATTTTTTACATAGCCAAGACGGTCAAATTACGGCAAGGGCTCACATCCTAATAAGTGTTTCGAACCTATGATCCACCTCATTTAGCCAGTTTCCGAAAATATTGATAATGCTACCTGACGGTACAAGGCAAAACCTATTTGAATAATTGATCATATAGATCTTGCAAACCGGCATTGAAAGAATAATTGTTTATCCTCTCATCGTGATAGCAAAAAAAAAAGCACTTCTTCCCTGCCAACTGCGTTTAGCAAGATTTTTCTTAGTGAGTATAACCCCTCTACGAAGATACCATGCCAAAACCTTTATTTTCAGTGGCATCTTCATTTTCCAAATCTTCTTATTATTAATGCCAGCTCAATAGGTTGGATCAGCCCTATATACATGGAATCCGCTAAGAATTTCTAATTCTCATTTAGGTTCCAATAAAACTCATCAGACCCTTGCGTTAATTGGACGAAAGCCAAGCACTAAAACAATGCATTTCAAGATGTAAGTCTAGGTTCAATAAGATCTCTTCTGAACATCACATTTGATGGGGAAGATACCAACAACTTAGCCAAGGTTTCACTTTCGTGACGCATAATATTATATAGAGTTAGATACTGTTCCCGAAGTGTGGTATTTTCTAACCATTTATCCTCCCAGAACCTTATCTCAGATCCATCGTTGATAGAAAAGGATACATATACAAAGAAGTGTCTATTCGTCCACCAATATTGCCAACTACAAAGCATTCAACTTAGCTGAAGAATCACCTTTGTGACGCACACTATTATGTAGAGCTGTGTATTGTTCTCGGGGCATGATTTTTTCTAACCATTTATCCTCTGAGAGCCTTATCTCATAGAAAAAAAAATACATATGAAAAGAAGTGTCTCTTTGTCGACCAATATTGCCAACAACAACTCATTCAACAGAAAATTAAGTTGTCTGGAGGATCACTGATATAACGACCTAACTGTAAATACTAAATAGAATGTACAAGCGGCAACTTTTGCCACTAATGTCCGGCATCAGTTCCCTTTGTTTTTAAACGATGAGAACGAGAAGAATGATCGGGGTACTGCAATGACAGAATAAAACAGAGCATAAGTGAAAGAAATGAAGGTGTAAACACAAGATGCATGCCAAGTTTGTTTTAGCAGAACCTCTTGGTGATTTTGCAGGTAGAGCCATCTCTTTCAGCTGAGATCTTGCAGGAGATGGCGGTACAAAGCTTTTCAAAGACCGAACTGCACAAGTGGGATAAGAAAACGAAGAACACATCAGAACTAGACTAGATAATCTTCTAATCTATGATGATGGCAGTATGCAGAAAACGCAGAAGAATTACCGTGCGGAGAGATGACATAGCTCTTGTCCAGATCATCAGAAGCAGCGTCCGACCAGCACGTTCTCGGCTTGGTTGAATCATCTGACGCCGATCCTCCGCTCACGCTGCCATCACCTGCCGAAAGCGGCACGCGCTCGATGACGACGATGGCGGCATCGTCAGCACCCTTTCCGTTCTTCTTCCCGAAGGTCAGGAACCTCTTGAGCCCCGCCACGGCTTCCATCGGTGACTGCGGCCTCCCGGCGACAGGGACGGCGCCGCTCGTCGCGGTGCAGCAGGTGCTCGGCAGGAACACTATGCTTTGATCCTCCTCATTGGCGTCCACCTCCTCCTGCTCCCGTTTCATCCTCAGCACCGCGGCGTCGGACTCCAGCAGTTCCTCGGTGGACAAAGCTCCGCCGGAAGGCGGCGGGGTCGGGAGTGGAGAGCCGGCGGCCGAGGCGTCCAGCTCCGATCCGTGGGAGAACGACGACTGCACGTTTGAGTACAGCGACTCGGAGCTATCCCGCGGCGATGCTTCTGCGCCGGTCACCGGGCTTTCCTTTGCGGTCGTGTCAGTCTCCTCAGATGATGGCGATGACGATGATGTCATGGCCTCCTCGAAGACTTCAGCTTCCTGCTCGTCCCCAGCCTCTTCGTGGTCTCTCTTTACATACACGTAGCTCGGCTCGGTGTCGGAGTCGCCGGTGATCTCCGCATCGCCAAGCTTGTGCCCGCTGCCGCCCACCGGGGTGATGAAGTCCTTGTCCTCGGCGTCTGAACGTTCGGATGTTTCACGATCGCCGAGGACACTGTGTCCTATTCTGCTCAAGAAATCGACCTGACCAGGAGTCACCGACGGCGAGGAGACGCACGCGACGCCGACGCGTGACCTCCCGAGGCGGGACGGCTCGGGAGAAACGACAGCGGCCGTCTTGATCTCCGCGAGGACGACCTGCTCGTGGAAGCGGCTCCGCGCGGCGGCAATGGCGGCGTCGGCGGAGCTCGGCGCAGGAGCCCGCAGGGCCTGGGAGCGTGGGGGACGCGGGCTCTCCCTGACGGAGGAGGAAGAAGAGGAGGAGGAAGAGCCGCTGCTGCGCTCCACCTTGCTGCTGTCCTTGAGAGAGCTTCTGGTCCGTGAAAGCGTCTTGGGCGGCCTCGGCGTCGCCGCGGCGGTGGACGGTGGCGGCATCCTGTTCTCCTTGCGGGGCGTGGTGGGTGGCTCCGGGTGTGATGTTCGCCGGCTGGCGGGTATCCTCGGGCTGGCCACCGCTGCCGGTGACGAGGATGCTGTGGTGCCCCTGAGACGTGGGAGCTTTATAGCCGAGATGCATCTTGGAGTGGCGCCAGCGGGAACTGGTTTCTCAATGCTTCGGGGCTTCTGCTGTAAACAAATGACAGGATTAAACTGAGTATACGATTTTTTGCAGAGCTATGAAAGGATGCTGTTAGCGGAGAAATCGAGCGCTATTCTAAACCTGGGTGAAACAGAGGACGAGCTAGAGCAGCAGTGGAACTGACAATCAGACTACAACTAAAATTCACGCGGTCACATGTCTTCTTTAGTAATGTGAATTTTTAAAAAACACAGACCGTGGCTCGCATTAAAAAAATGTTTCTCCTTTACGAAACCTTAAATTATTAAATATGGGGTTTGATCTTTTATAGTTTGGCGGTTTCACTATCTTACTGACCATGCAACCACATGTTAATTCTCTTGGTAATGTGAATACGGAACCAAAGTGTCAAACTATGAGCTTTGTAGTGGGTGCACCTACAATGAGCATATAAGTTCGTAGTAAAATGCACTTCATACTCCCTTCGTGTTGGATTATAGAGATAAATTGGGTGAGCCTTGTGACCAAGGTGGATAAGGGGTGGGTGAGAAAATCTTCCGAGCGAAGGCATACATTGGTCAAAACCCTTTCACTTTGCATGTAGCACAATAAAAAAGGCATGCTTGCAAGTTAATTTGGGTACTTAATACACAATTTACGCCCACTTTTTGGTATAGCTCCGAAAACGATGTTACCCCTATGATCCAGTCTAGAGGGAGTACCAACTTGCAATTAGGTTTGAATTTGCGACGTCCAACACAACAAAACATGAAATTAATGTGCGGAAGTTAGGTTTTTAGCACCCGCCTGATTGTTACCACCACACTATCCATCCTAGATGTTGCCAGTTGGGCGTACCAAGTGGCAACTCCTAATTGGGTCACGCCCCTAATCTGTGGTGCGGGATCACAGTTCTAATAGAATTGTATTTTCTATTAGGCCGGGTAAATAGCACAAACTATAAAATAGAAAATTTTGAAAAAAAATCCGGACATTAGTGTTACAGGAAGAATGTATATTTGAAAATATTGATTAACAATTCAAAATCTGTTGGTGCCTCTAGATTTGCAAATGTCATGTTTAGCTAGTGCCTAAGCTCGTGAAAATTGCATATGTCTTATGTTGCGAGCTAGTCTACAAGCCCACTAGATTGGCCGGAAATGTGCCACTTTGGTGTCAATGGTGTGCAACTTAAAGCGATCCGCGTTGCTCCACCTGGACTGTTGAGTGTCCACACAACCTTATCATTCATACCAGTGCGAACTAATCTAATTCGATCCCTATTATACCCCGGCCAAGCAAAAATTGTCATAGCGTTGCTCCCTCGAAATGACACGAGGAGGTCGTGTCAATGAAGTTTGACGATTTTCATTGGTGGCCTCCAAGATTAGGGGATGGACAAGGTACAGGAAGAACATCCGTGGTTGCAGAGTATGAGGGACTTGCTCACACCGGGACAACGGATATATGTCTCGGCCAACAGGTGCAGACTGTAACTCCAGTGATCCATCGCTAACTCCCGGTGCCTTCTATTCCTATCCCGGAAGTTCAAAAACTCTAGTTGGTGGGAAGACAAGAAATGCAATTTGATAATTCGACACATGGGAATAAAATGAGAAACAAGCTATATATCCGTCTCTAGCTTCAAGAAGTTTTATTCCTTATAAAAGTTTTGGGTGATAGGAAGTGATATGAATTCATTGCTCATTTGATAGCTCAGAATCCCCTGGTTATGAGCTCATCAGTACTCCGGTAGGTCAGCTATTTTGAGTGTTTTGTGAACCCATTAAATAAATGACGAATCCTGACATCTGCGCCAAGATGATATGCACTTAGCCAACGCACAGTTTATTGGTCACAAGCTCCGGTAGAGAACTGCACTTTAGACTTGAAAATAGTGTAGTTATTAACAATCCAAGCACGGTTGGTGCATCTAGATTTGTGAACTACAAGTTTATCTACAAGTTCCTAAGCTCGTGAAGAAATCATATATGATGTGGGCTAGTCTCAAATATGTGTGCGCCAATCACGAGCTTATACAATATACATACCCAAGCCCACCATTGTTGGCAAAATTTTCATCTTCATGTGCATCTTAAAGACATTCGCGTCGGTCCTTTGTTTCAAAAGAAAAAAAGCTTCGGTACCTATTGTTTCAAAAAAAAAAGGCTTTGGTACCTATTGTACCCTGCCCAACCACCAGCAATGGAAGGGGTAAGTTTGTGTCACTCCTAGCCACCTAGGTATGGATTGATGGAGCTATAGCTAATTCTTTTTAACCCAAAGCTGGCAAGTATTGATGAGCTCAGCAAAGTACACGACACCACCTCTCTTGCTTTCTTTTCCCTCTCGCTTTACACTTTTTCTTGCATTTCTCTTATGGAGTAGTCACCTCTTCTTCAAGCTACCACTTCACTTTTAAGGCTGCAAATTTTTCAGGTTCAGGACATCCGAACCGTACGTGAACCTGCAATGCCGTATGCTGAGGCATAGCATTGGCCATGCATTTCTCCCTCAAAATGACAATGATGGTGTGGCGTGATAGCGTTGATGGTTTGAGTAGGTACCCTCCAATATTAGTTGATGGGCAAGGCGGAGGAGGAATGATTGAGGACGCAAAGTAGAACGGACCAGCTCACGCTGGCACTGTGTGCATCAACCAAGAAGTGCCTATTGTAGCCGCCACTGACTCCCGGTGCCTTCTATTTCCATATATGTGAGATTCGAACACGTAGTGCATGGGGACACAAGAAATGAGATCGGACAACTCCGACACATACAAGTAAAATGAGAAACATGCCATTTGTATTTGGCTTCAAGAAGTCTTGGTCCTTATAAAAGGCTTGGATGGTAGGAGGTGATATGAATTCAGTGCTCATGAGACAAGTGCGAATGTGACATCTAAGAATCCTTTGGTTATGAGCTTAGTACTCCGGTAGATCGGCTATCACGAGTGCTTTATAAATCCATTAAATGATGATGAATTCTAACAGTTACATCAAGATGATGCACTTATATAGCCAACACACAATTTATAGTTTAGAAGGGGTTTGGGGAGAGATTCTAGACATATCTGGTAGAAAAATGCATTGTTGAATGATACTTAATCGGTTCTAAGTCTTGATATTCAAGCTTTACTCTGCATAATCGAATGCTTTCGTTCGCGTCGAGGCAAGGATGTCTTGATAAATTGACGGATGAAACTTGAACCAACTTAAAATTAGAGGTTGTAAGGTGAACTTTGATTTCCCCCTCAACTTGCCTCAAAATTCACCTTACAACCCTTAATCCTAGTTGGTTCAAGTTTCATCCCTAATCTATCAAAACCGTTCGGAATACACCCTTCACAATTTCAACTTGCTTTTACCCGAATTTGTTTGCCATGTCAGCCGGTTTTTTCCCCGATGCCAACTCAAGTACTCAACCTATGTATCTTCCCAAAACCTAGGAGCCGTAGCCTCTGTTCCCTACCCAGGTGGCCGCACGCCGCCGCCCCTGCTTAGGCCGCTTGGGCGGGGTTCCTTTGCTGATTGGCGCCAACAACTAAGATGCAAATTGGTAAGTGCTAGCGGACTGATCAACAACTGCACATTTGGATGTTCTCAGTCAACAATGGATTAACCTTTCTCGTAGCTCACGATCGGTTCTTATTCTCATGCCTTGATCCGTTTGGATACGAGGGACAAGGACGACCGATCGATTATAACTGAGCTGAGCTCCCGGACGTGCCTGTATTACTCGTCAGCCTGGGCTGGGGAGAGGCACGCGCGGCGGCAGACGGCGACTACCTGGTCAATGGCACCGCGGCGGCGGCAGGCCGTGACTGTCTGTTCGGCGGCCCCGCAGGGGACAGAGCAGTAGTGCGGCGGCAGCCTCGGTAGAAACATGGTATGCCACTCCTACTAGGAATTGTACAAATACACGTAAAATGCTGACATGGCAACCATATTCAGGTAAAAACCAGTTGAATCGGTGGAAGGTTGTAGTGCGAACGGTTTTTGTAGATTAGGGGTGAAATTTGAACCAACTTAAAGTTAGAGGTTGTCAGGTGAACTTTGAGGCAAGTTTAGGGGTGTAATATGGACTTCTCTCAGAATATGGCGGAATACATTCTTTTCAGGACTTACTTTGCATGTGACTTAAAAACGAGAACCACCGGATAGGAAGACATGCGTGCGACGTCTCTCACCCGAAAGGCTACCCTATAGGCTGATACGATAGCTCAACTAAGCCAGTCTCAACGAATCACAAGAAAAGCACAAAAAGTATCCCATGAGCGCAAGGATCAGACAAGACAAGCAAGGAACGTGGAACTTGTTGCGTCCGCCAAAACGGCGATGCGTTGCTAATTCAGAACACTTTCGTCCCGGGGATTGCGCAAACTGAAGCACAAAGTAATCAGTTTTCGTTTCTACTTTTAGGAGTAATCGATTTTGTTTAAACCTTTCGGAAATATATTTAGTAGATAGATATGCAACCGAGATCCTGCCAAAACCCTGCTTAATGTTCATTTTGTCATTTCCAGTTCAACGAAAAATTGTATTTGTAGGAGGAATGACAAACTGAATGATAAGGGGGATTTTGGCAGGTGTTCAGTTCACACTTGCGAATGAGAGAACAGTTTGCGCTTCAGGTTTATATGGGGAAAGGGTAATTGAATTTAATTTAAACTGTTGAGAAAAAGAAGTTGAACAGTTCCAAACTCTTTGTTTCCCGAGCGCTGGCGAATGAGCGAAGAGAAAAACTAAAGCGTTGGTCGGTCAATCGGTAGATTACCTCTCTGGCCGGGCTGGCGGTGATGCCGACGTCGTCCGGGCCCCGACGGCGGCCGCCGCCAGCGTCGAGGCGCGCCCAGAGGGCCTTGACCTCGGCCTCCTTGCGCTCCATGCGGGCGAGCCAGCCCTGGCGCAGCTTCTCGTCCCGCCTCCGCACGTACGCCTCGTACCTCCTCCCCCTCCCCACCTCCGCCTCCTGATCCTCCCGGCCGTGGCTGTCGACGACGACGCCAACATCGGAACGATCGACGGCGGCAACCACGGCCCTCTCGGCGAGCCGGCGCTTGTAGCCTTCGAACTGGCGCTCCAGCTCGGCGGCCTGCGCCCACAGCGGGTCCGCCGGTGCGCAGGCGTCGCCGCCGCGCAGCATCGTGGTCGTCGCCATGGGGGCGTCGCTTGCGTTTGCTCGCGTCGATGGATAGCTGGTTTGCGCTCGCTCGCGCGCGCGACTACGCTACGTATGTGCTTAGCGCCAGGCTGGTGCGACGTGAGAGGGGCTCTTGGATTTGGGCGAGAGAGAAGGGGTTTTTGACTTGGACGGGGTCGAGTCGTGGGCGCACGGCCGGCCGGCGGGCGCGGCAGGGCGGACATGGATATAGGCGGGCTTTGCCTGGTCGACGTTTGGCGCGTGCTGGGTCGTTTATGTTTGGGCCGGACCTGTGTCTCTCTGAAGACGATTATCTGGGTTGCGATGTCTATGGGCTGATGATGTAGAACAGGAAGTTTCACAGAAGTAGATCCATATCCAATGTCATGTTGACCATAGCTGTCATACCTTATTTCTGTTCGAAATTGTTACTTCAGATGTAGGGACATGGTGTTCGGCTCAAAGGTCTAGACTCTATATACACCTATTATGAAAAAATGCATTCTAATTTTACATGAAATGTAAAAAAAAAACAAAAACATTTTAGGTGTACATCCAGATATTCTATGTCCGTCCACAAAATTTTGCGGTAAAAAGAAAATTTGTATGGAATGTAGAAAAGAAAAATAAATTGTTTGATGAAAAAAGATTTTAAAGCACCAAAAATTGTCTTTTTTTATATAGGCCACAAAAATGTTTTTTTTTCACGAAACTTTGTGTTCAAACATATAATGTCTTGATATACACCAAAAAAATGTAGAAAGTTCACTTTTGATCCTAGAACTTCCATTTAGTTTAAAATTAACCTTGAACTCTTAGATCATTCACTCACTTTTAGTCCTTATCCCGATTGGGCTAGCCAAATATTTGCCACAAATGGCAAAATTCTCAATTGAATGGTGCAAGGGTACAGAGGTAGGATGATGCTGACAAGCAAAAGCAAGCAGGCCTTTGTGGCATGATGCTTCAAGTGTATTGGGAGGGAAAAAGTAAACAAAAGATTGGTTTAGGGACATGAGAGTTTCAATTTTTTGCACTAAGATGTTGGGTTCGACATCTCAACTAGCTTGAGTTGGTTGACTGTTTCTTCTTTTCAGGTTAGCGATTTTCTCAACTCAACCGATGAGAAATGAAAAGTGAACGAAGGTCTAATCTAAACTAGAAATAAATTTTTGGATAAAAAAAAGAAATTCCGCGAGAGTTCAAGGAAAAGTGGACTTTCCTCCAAAAAAAATAGTAAATTTTAGATTTCTTTAAGCAATGGATGCATCAACATGTATAAGCCAGGAAACTAGTATAAGAAAATCTTCACGGGTATCTCCCAAATAAATGCGGGTAAAAACGATGGTTGGAGTATTTTGGGAGCGCTATCGGCTCCCCCAACCAGCGTCCGGAAAAATGGATATATTCAGGATACGGTGAATATTCAGGATACATTCAGGACAAAAAAAACCTTCCCAGCCGCGTCCCCCAAAGCCGTTTTTTGTCCGGCGTGTCCCGATACGGTGTCCGGCGCCCCGAGCCCGTCCCCGCCCCACAGGAGAAGCTCCGGGCATGCCGGACACAACGGAAAGAGAGGCGGGCTCCCACATGTCGGTGACTATTTCCATAAACCGTTGGTTCACGCCTTTTTTCTCGTCGCTCCTTCCCTCTCGTGCCTCCCACCCCTCCGCCGTCGCTGGATTTATTGGCCGTTTCAACGTTTGATCTCTTCTGAGAGTCAGCACCGTCGTCGCGGCTGGCACTCCCGCCGGTCATTCTGCCGCCGCCGCTTCGCTACCGCGTCCTAGAACGCGGCATCAAATCTTCCCCACCTTCGCGCACACAAGGTGCTCGACGACTTGCCAAGTAGGCGCGATTGGCCGATGTTCGTTGCCTCGTCTACCGTGACGCAATTTTAACCATTGATTTTGCTTCAGACATGGATAGCGACGACGAGATGCTTGCCCTGCTGCTGGAGGATAAGCAAGCCTTCGACGACGATCTCCGGGAGCATTTGCTGATCATCGCGTCCCTCCAGGACATGCTTGACGCCGAGGCGGAGAAGAGGAAGAGGCCGCGCCCGCGGAGGATCAAGGCCGGGGAGAAAGAAGTCCAAGCCCCGGCAGAGGATGGAGGGGCATACCATGTTGCACAGCGACTACTTCTCAGATGATGCAACACATGCCGACAATTTCCGGCGCCGGTACAGGATGAGCAAGGGTCTGTTCATGAATATCCTCCACGGCGTTCGAGAGTTCGACCCCTACTTCAAGCTCAAGCACGACGCTGTAGGCGTTATTGTGTTCTCATCGATTCAGAAGTGCACGGCCACCATGAGGATGCTTGCATACGGAGCACCTGCCGATACATAGGACGACTACCTTCGCATGAGTGAGTCTACTGCCATTGAGTGCATGTACAAGTTTTGTCGAGCTGTGGTGGGAAAGTTTAGCAAATACTACTTGAGAGGGCCAACTGAGGAAGAGATTGCAAGGATCATGGCACAAAATGCTGCTAGAGGATTTCCTGAAATGCTTGGAAGCATCGATTGCATGCACTGGTCATGGAAGAACTGCCCGTTTGCTTGGCAAGGTATATACAAAGGCCGTCATGAATATTGCAGTGTGGTGCTTGAAGCTGTGGCAGATTATGACATGTGGATTTGGCATTCTTTTTTTGGCATGACGGGATCACACAATGACATCAACGTGTTGCAGCAGCCTCCGGTGTTCAGCAGACTAGTGGAAGGGCATGCTCCACCATGCAACTATGAGATCTGTTAAGCTTCATGCACTAGCCACTTGAACCAAAAGTCTGAACTGATGGAAAGGGGTAGGCAATCTACTTATACATGTCAACACCCCCTCTCACGTGTGATGGGAAGACGAGAAGACAAGTCAACACGTGTAGAGAGGCAAAGAGGCAGCGGGAGGCCGGGACCACACGGCAGGAGGCTGCGGGGAATTTTAGAATAAATTGTGAAAGCCAGAATTTTAACTTGGGACCTAGGGCTCTGATACCATGTTAAGGTTCATGCACTAGTCACTTGAACCAAAAGTCCGAACTGATGGAAAGGGCTGGGCAATCTACTTTATACACGTCAACACCCCCTGACGTGGGCATAACCCTTCGGGTACTCGACATTGCCATACCCGGTGCAAGCTATGAAGCTGGACCAACACAAGGACTCGACAAGCTGGACCTGCACGCGCCTCAACTTGGACTACAAGGAAAGAAGACTCCAATATGAATCCTACTAGGACTCTTGTAAACCCTAGCTTGGCTGATATATAAAGCCAGGCAGGGGCACCCCTTGGACACACACAATCAGAAAACATAATTTTAGAGGCAACACGCCTAGACACCGCAACCCGCGGATTAGAACTAGACTAGATCCAACAACTCCGCCTATGGCGGCCCCCTATACTCATATATTCATATAGTGGATTGCTAGCAGGACGTAGCGACCCTCCACCGCGGGGGCGTGAACCTGGGTACGTCGTGTACCGCCTCGTTCCCGGAACTTCCGTCGTCGCCTTTCTCTAAAACCCAAGCCCCTCATGGTGGGCATTGCCGAGGAACCGCCTCGACAATTGGCGCCGTCTGTAGGAATCGCGTCGACTGAATTTTGTCATCCGGGCGGGATCCGTAAAAAATATCGTCAACAATATCAAACGAGGGAAGCGCATGTGTGGAGCACGGCACGTGCATAATCACCCAGGTGTTTTAACGTCAGTATCATCAGCGATTCAATGGAACCAGGAAGCCGAAGCCAATCAAGACTGCTCCGTGAGAGCCACACCTGAAACAAGCGGATATTTTTCACACCCGAATCATGCTGAAGTTCGTTTTGTACCCGGTTCAACTCCCTGGCAGCCACATCAAAGCAAGAAAAGGAAAGCACAGCAAATCAGTCGAGAGTTGCCGGGTTCTGTACGTGTCACGTGAAGAGAAGGGAAAAAAGCCATTGCACAGTGGTAGATCATGTCCTGTTTTCTTCGGGTGCAGATATCGTAGTGGCCACTCCAAGTTCCAATGCAATGAAGAAAAGAAGAAAAAAGGGAAGGAGAGAAATAAAAGGCATTGCCTGGATGCAGTCGATAACAAGTCTAATTCATCCGTTTCATCAAATATATCATCGGCATCTCCAATCGGAAGAATCATACGTGAAGACAAGAAGTAGTCTGAAGCGACAGAACCATATCAAAGACCATCTAAAGAAAAGATTCAGGAAGCAGCAATTACACAACCGGACCAAATCCTGCCTCTACTTGATGCGGTTTTGGAAGAAGAAAACGGAGAGGATTTATCTGTCCCACGCCGTGAATTAAGTTTGAAGAATAAAAAATAAGAAGCCGGCAAGAGCCGATCGTGGCCTTATAAAATTTCAAATAGCCGCGTCTCGTCAGCATGCACAAGGACCAGCTTCGACTACTCTGCTCGGACGACCGTGCCCGCCATCGCGCACTCTTCTTACTCGGGGGCTCGCCTGCCGCGGACCCGACATTACGGACACGATATATTCGGATGCTCACCCGCCGCGGATCGGCCATGTCAACCGCGGCCTCTTCATCGGCGACGTCAGCTAGGCACCGCGTGAATTATCTTGGATGGCGGGATTATTTCGACTGCGCCGGCCGGCATGAATTTTCTTGGATGGCGGGATTATTTCGGCTGCGCCCGCCGGCATAAATTATCTTCGATGGCGGGATTATTTCGGCTGCGCCCGCCGGCATGAATTATCTTGGATGGCGCAATTATTTCGGCTGCGCCCACCGCACAGACTATCTTTGCCCATGCAACTATTTCGACTGCGCCTGCAGAACTAAGTGTTCCTCTTTCTTTCGCCACACCCGATGATTGGGGAGGCGCCATTACGTCGTTACCTCCAGTACTCTCGATTACTCGGTGGATTTATTTTCCCCGAATTAGTGGATTTATTTTCTCCATCATCTATGATTACTCAATGGACTTATCTTCTTCGGCTCTGGATATATCTCCTCCCGATGCACTCTCGGGTTGGTGGATTCATCATCTGGAATATTCAATGGATATCATCTTATTTAATATCGACCCGAAGCGATCCCATCGGGAGCGCTGGAATTACTCGGGGGCTCCTGGATTATCTTCGAGCTATTGCGGTTACTCCCATCGGGAGCGCCGGTGTATTGGAATTCAAGAAGATATGAAGACTATTGATACGTCTCCGACGTATCGATAATTTCTTATGTTCCATGCTACATTATTGATGATATCTACATGTTTTATACACATTATATGTCGTATTTACGCATTTTCCGGCACTAAGCTATTAACAAGATGCCGAAGAGCCAGTTGCTGTTTTCTGCTATTTTTGGTTTCGGAAATCCTAGTAAGGTAATATTCTCGGAATTGGACGAAATCAACGCCCAGGGTCCTATTTTTGCACGAAGCTTCCAGAAGACCGAGGGGGAAAGGAAGTGGGGCCACGAGGCGCCGCCACACTAGGGCGGCGCGGCCTGGCCTTGGCCCGCGCGGCCCTGGTGTGTGGGGCCCTCGTGTGGCCCCCCGCGTTGCCCTTCCGACTACTTAAAGTCTTCGTCGCGAAACCCTCTGTACCGAGAACCACGATACGGAAAACCTTCCAGAGATGCCGCCGCCGCCAATCCCATCTCGGGGGATTCAGGAGATCGCCTCCGGCACCCTGCCGGAGAGGGGAATCATCTCCCGGAGGACTCTTCATCTCCATGATCGCCTCCGGAGTGATGAGTGAGTAGTTCACCCCTGGACTATGGGTCCATAGCAGTAGCTAGATGGTCGTATTCTCCTAATTGTGCTTCATTGTTGGATCTTGTGAGCTGCCTAACATGATCAAGATCATCTATCTGTAATACTATATGTTGTGTTTGTCGGGATCCGATGGATAGAGAATACTATGTTATGGTGATTATCAATCTATTACCTATGTGTTGTTTATGATCTTGCATTCTCTCCGTTATTAGTAGAGGCTCGGCCAAGTTTTTGCTCTTAACTCCAAGAGGGAGTATTTATGCTCGATAGTGGGTTCATGCCTCCATTAAATCCGGGACGAAGTGACGAAAAGTTCTAAGGTTGTGGATGTGCTGTTGCCACTAGGGATAAAACATTGATGCTATGTCTAAGGATGTAGTTGTTGATTACATTACGCACCATACTTAATGCACTTGTCTGTTGCTTGCAACTTAATACTGGAAGGGGTTCGGATGATAACCTGAAGGTGGACTTTTTAGGCATAGATGCATGCTGGATAGCGGTCTATGTACTTTGTCGTAATGCCCAATTAAATCTCACTATATTTATCATATCATGTATATGCATTGTTATGCCCTTTTCTATTTGTCAATTGCCCGATCGTAATTTGTTCACCCAACATGCTTTAATCTTATGGGAGAGACACCTATAGTGAGTCGTGGACCCCGGTCCTATTCTTTACATCGCATACAATCTATCGCAATACTTGTTTTACTATTTTCTTTGCAAACAATCATCTTCCACACAATACGATTAATCCTTTGTTACAGCAAGCCGGTGAGATTGAGAACCTCATCAGCTTCGTTGGGGCAAAGTACTTTGGTTGTGTTGTGCAGGTTCCACGTTGACGCCGGAATCCCGGTGTTGCGCCACATCACATTTCGCCACCATCAACCTTCAACGTGCTTCTTGACTCCTACTGGTCCAATTAAACCTTGGTTTCTTACTGAGGGAAACTTGCTACTGTGCGCATCACACCTTCCTCTTGGGGTTCCCAACGGACGTGTCAATGATGCGCGTAGATGTACACGTCCGTTGGGAACCCCAAGAGGAAGGTATGATGCGCACAGTGGCAAGTTTCCCTCAGTAAGAAACCAAGGTTTAATCGGACCAGTAGGAGTCAAGAAGCACGTTGAAGGTTGATGGTGGCGAAATGTGATGCGGCGCAACAAAAGGGATTCCGGCGCCAACGTGGAACCTGCACAACAAAACCAAAGTACTTTGCCCCAACGAAACAGATGAGGTTGTCAATCTCACCGGCTTGCTGTAACAAAGGATTAAACGTATCGAGTGGAAGATGTTTGCAAAGAAAACAAGTAAAACACAATTGCAGTAGATTGTATGCTATGTAAAGAATAGGACCGGGGTCCACAGTTCACTAGAGGTGTCTCTCCCATAAGATAAAAGCATGTTGGGTGAACAAATTACAGTCGGGCAATTGAAAAATAGAGAAGGGCATAACAATGCATGTACATGATATGATAAATATAGTGAGATTTAATCCGGGCATTACGACAAAGTACATAGACCGCCATCCAACTCGCATCTATGCCTAAAAAGTCCACCTTCAGGTTATCATCCGAACCCCATTCAGTATTAAGTTGCTAAGCAACAGACAATTGCATTAAGTATGGTGCGTAATGTAATCAACAACTACATCCTTAGACATAGCATCAATGTTTTATCCCTAGTGGCAACAGCATGATACGTCTCCGACGTATCGATAATTTCTTATGTTCCATGCTACTTTATTGATGAAACTTACATGTTTTATACACATTATATGTCATTATTATGCGTTTTCCGGAACTAACCTATTG
>NC_061508.1:35902043-35982008 GCF_022539505.1 Lolium rigidum | reverse complement strand
GTTTGAGAGGCGGCGGGGATCGAAAGAAAAAGGCAAGTGACCAAATTTGAGGTGCCAAAAAAACTCCAAGAAAAGAAAGTTTTATAGTACATAGAGGATGACATGCGGTTCCCATTTAGCAGCAGCGGTATCACCGTTTGAGAGGCGGCAGGGGATCGAAAGAAAAAGGTAAGTGACCAAATATGAGGTGCCAAAAATAATTCAAGAAAAGAAAGTTTTATAGTGCATAGAGGATGACATGCGGGTCCCATTTAGCAGCAGCGGTATCACCGTTTGAGAGGCGGCAGGGGATCGAAAGAAAAAGGCAAGTGACCAAATTTGAGGTGCCAAAAAAAACTCCAAGAAAAGAAAGTTTTATAGTACATAGAGGATGACATGCGGGTCCCATTTAGCAGCAGCGGTATCACCGTTTGAGAGGCGGCGGGGATCGAAAGAAAAAGGTAAGTGACCAAATATGAGGTGCCAAAAATAATTCAAGAAAAGAAAGTTTTATAGTGCATAGAGGATGACATGCGGGTCCGGTTAGCGACAGCGGTATCACCGTTTGAGAGGCGGCGGGGATCGAAAGAAAAAGGCAAGTGACCAAATTTGAGGTGCCAAAAAAAACTCCAAGAAAAGAAAGTTGATTGCACATAGAGGATGACATGCGGGTCCCATTTAGCAGCAGCGGTCTCAACGTTTCCAAGGCGGCAAGGGATCAAAAGAAAAAGGAAGTAGCCGGAAATCGGGGGTCAAAAAAATCCAAGAATAGAAAGAATTTTGGTTCATAGAGGATGACATGCGGGACCCATGATCCTGCATCGTAAACGGCTCGATCGGAGAACGTTGAACGAGATGGCGCGATCGAGAAAAAAACAATGCCGAAGAGGCTGCCATCCGGGCCCTACATCCCTCGGCGGTGCGGATTTGCGTTGACTCGGCCGGCGAACCCGAGAGTTCGCGATGCACCACGTCCCGGGCCACCATACGCGACGTTTTGGCCGCTTTCGTCGGGCTAGGTGGCCTCAAAAACGAGAAAAAAAAAAGTTTTGACATGCACCACGGAGGGACCAAAATCGTCGGCCATGGTACACCAGCAACCACGGCGCGACTTCAACTTCGTCGGCCATGGCAACTTTTCTTGTAGTGCATCCCACCATCCAAGCGGTGGTCCTCCTCGCGGGCCCTCCCGTGGCCAGTAGCTAGAGTGCAGAAACATGATAGAAACGGCTCTCCTTCTCTTTTGCTGCATGGGAGGGAGTTCGGCAGCGTGCACTGCAAGGGGCGTAGGAGGGAGACGAGAGGACCACGACTTCATGATCGAGAGCGATCAGATGTGGATCCTTCTTTTTTTCGTGTGGACCGTTTAACACTTGAACCGGTTTGTTGGTTTTTAGCAACCGAGGTCATGTGGACATGGTATATTGTGTGTGGGGCCAACAACTTTTCCCTTTTATTACTTTTTTTTTTCCTGAAAAATCATGGACGCCTAGATCAAAACGGATGTTCACGATCATGTCCACTCCGAGCACAATATCCTCAAGTTCACCGGATATGAGGGACCTTCTTTTTTTCCCCTATATATAAGAGATGAACCCTTCAGTGTTTGCTTTGGAGAAAACAAAATAATAGATACACCGACGAGATATTGTTTCTTCCTCAATCCTAATTTGCCACATATAGATTCCTCACAATTTTATTTATATAATGGGTATATCATCAACCTTTAAAGTGCACCACATTTTTTGTGCCAATGACCATATTGTCCAAGCTTATTATCATCATCATCATCATCGATGGCCATCTTTGAACACGTAGGCGAGGAGGAGGTCAAGGTAGCGCGGCAGGCCTCGTGCACCGTCGCCGGTTGCACCCGAGCCCGCTGTCGACGCCGCCGTGCCATGCGGTCGCTACAGACCTCCTCAATCAAGGCTACCACGCGCACTAGCTCCACCTTGCCCTACTCCTTCCTCCTCTTCCGATGAATCTAGGTGAGATTCCGAGAATCGCTAGAATCGTCTCTATCTTCTTCACCTCCGGCCTAACACCGCCACTGTAGATTCCCTTAGTCCCGCGCATCCCTCTTCGCTATCACCTCTCGGTGTTTCGCCGTCGTACGCCACCCGTCCCGTTGAGGACCCGTAACTGGACCAACACACCGAGCTTTGGTGGAAGATAGAGACATGGTTGAGATAGACACGAGGTAAGGGATGACAAGTGGGCCCAAATGTCCACTTCTTCACCTCGTCCTTGTCCTCCACCTCACCTTGTCCTCCACATTGGCTGCCACGTCAGCTCTTACAGCTGAGCCCCACCTGCCAGGACGGCTATCAAATTGTTCTTAGATGTGAATTAGTGCGATTTATAACGCCACACCTCAGAAGTGGTAGATTTTAGGATTTTTTTATTTTGCAAATCTGGTACTGACTTGTTACCCTAGCCCGAATTGGGGTAGTTTTTTTCTTTTGTAATTTACTCCATCTGGTTTATGTGCAAGACACATGTGAAGAAAACCAACCATCTTTAAAAAAAATGGAAACAACCATTTTATTCAACATTGAAGTTGTTTTGATAAACTTGCAACACACAATGCCTTTGTGCGCGTAGCATATACTCTTGGTGGAAGAAAATAGTGAGACCAAATGACCATGTGGTACATGTGGAGAGCAACTAAACAATTGTTATAAAGAAAAAATAGTGAGACCAAATTAGGATACGAAATGGGAAATCCGGCATCCGACAAAGCATCTCCCTAATCCCTCCCACGGATCCCCCAGCATCTTCCGCTGATCCGCACCTTGGCCTCAGCATCCAACGGCCAAGTTTTGCTCACCCACCTCCTTCTCCCCGCCATTAAATACCTCTCTTGCTTCCATTTTTCATGCCCACTACTAGCTCAGCCACTCCTGAACACAGCAACCGCGAAAACCATCATCAAACCAAGAAGAAACGCGGGCGATCGGGATGGACCTCCTAGAGCAACCCCTCGAGGCCGTCGCCTTCCGTCTCTACTCCCTCCCCGAGGTCGCCGCGGCCGGCGCTGCGGCATGGACCTGCCTCGCCGCCGTCCTCGCCGCCGCGGCCGCCGCGGGCGTCTGGCGCCTGCGCTCCTCTGCGACGGCTGGTTTCACCGACGACCCGAAGCCCCTGCAGTTGGATACGTCCACGTCGCTGGTTTCTTCATCGGAGACGAGGAGATCGCCAGAGATGCCGACGACATCAGTGCCGGCACCCTCGCCCAAGGAGAGGTACACGGCGTACTACCAAGACGGCGGCCGCGTCGGATGCTGCGGCGTGGAGAGTGACGACGAGGAGGACGAGGAGAAGCTGGACCCGCAAGACGATTGCGTGTACGGGCCGTGGGGGAAGAAGGATCTGTTCGAGTGGGAGGTGGTGAGGTCTCTGGTGCCTGTCGTGGCGACGGCGACCACTGACGTGATCGGGCGGTACCGGAGCCCCAGAGCGGTCAGCGGCACCGTCGTGCGGCTGTGGGATCAAGGAGCTCAGCTGGGCTTAACGGCGGCGATCCCCAGACGGGGGATTATTAGAGCTAGCACAGCCTCGAGCTTCTGATCGCTCCAAATTCAGGAGTAGCAATAAAATGTACTGATAGTAGCAGCAGCAGCTGGAATCAAAATGGTTCATGTAGCTTTAGCGGTCGTAAATTGTAATAACATGTAGTAGTACTCCATCTAATCTCGCATCCGATTATATCGTTCTCGAGTTCTTCTCCTAGATGCTGCTAGCGGCGGCGCCTCGCAGTCGGCCAGAATTTGTTGCTTCATTCGACAGAGATCGATGCTGATCACCGGTTCCTTCTTTCACAAACCACTGGCGCGCGGTACAGTAGTTGGTAAGCCTGTGATGGAACGGTTTCGAGTTCCGACATGACGTTATTTTGCCGATCGCAGACTCGATCTATCGTTCTGCTCGCCACGACACGCAAGATTACCCATCCATCAGGCTGGTGCCAATGGGGACGGGAGTGGAGGCGGTAGCGCCCGGTTTGGGGCGAGAGGCGGGCGGGAGTGGGGCGGGACGCCAGCGCCGGGCGCTGGGGCTGGCGCCGGGCGCTACCGCCCGCTGCCGCCCGGCTACCGCCCGCGTTGGGGCGACAGCGAGGCGTGAGAGGGGCGATAGTGGTGCTAGTGGGGGCGGTAGGGAGGCGAGAGTGAGGCGAGAGTGGGGTGAGAGATGGCACTATAGCCCGTGCACTGGCACCATGGGGTGAGAGTGGGGTGAGAGTGGGGGCGAGAGCTGACGTGGCGAGGCTATAGTGTGGTGATGCATTGGCACCAGCCTCACGTCGAGTGCTGCCTTCACCAACTTTTGCAGGCTTCCAGAAGGCCCTTACTTGTCACTCTCCACTAGAACAGACCACTAGCTAACAAAGCGATCAATCAGTCGCCGATTCACCACAGGACATTGTGTCAGGGCTCACGAAAACGCCACATGTCCGGCGCCATGATCCGGACTACCGCCGGCGATCTGGCGCGCCGGTTGCGTACGCCAAGCTAGCTGCCGATCGGATGGTAATGGCAGGAGTGGTTCAGCCGCCTCCGGACATTCAGACGTGCGATTCCGTATGCCCGTTGCACCTACCGCGCGTCCTGGGAGAGCAGCCATTTACTTTTGTTAACGTTGCTATTCAGAGATGGTTGGTGCGGCCGGAGAGAGCATCTGGTTGGGCGCGACATTACTGCAAACGGCCTGCGCGCGCGCGCAGCTCAAGCCTGAAGCTTGGCCATAGCCATTGCCTGACGATAATTTCTGTGGCCCGCCTGACACTGACGGTGCGGGCTGCCGCAGCATCGGCTACGTTTGTCTGACCTCTTGTCCTGGATCGGCCGTGGAGAGCAGTTGTCGTTGCGAGCCTTTTCCGACACTGGTGTTTAAAACTTGAGCGTTCATGGCCAGGGATGGACGGCCGGTCGGTGGACGGATCTCACGCCCGTTGTGGTCTTGTGGCTCTTGTCTGCCTGACTGGTAATGTCGGTCCAAGTGCTGGGCAGCTTATCCAGCCGATGTTATCGACGAATTAGAGCATTTCCACTGGGACGCCTTAAATATAGGCCGTAGATTTGTGGGCAGTGTGCTATGGGGCACCTGGTAGTTGCTTCCTCCATTTGGGGAGGTTGGTCACACCAGCCATCCCAAACCGATGCCTCCAATATAATTCTTTAACCAAAATTAGATCTAGCAAATAGATATAGGAATTTGGATGCTGGTTTTGCAGGTAGAAATTCAAATGCTGGCCAACATCTGCCCACCAACTCGTCATCATCAGGCTACCAAAAAACATAATTTGTGCCTTATGGCCAAATGGATCAAAGGACCAGCGTGAGCGGCGAGGCCACCTTCATGACATTTCGGGGGCTATGGGTCGATCACAGGTGGTGTTGTCGATGCCGGCATGGCTGTCGATGTCGGCGCCGCTTGGGCTGCCATCACCTTCTTGCCGATCCTCTCGCGGTACATTTTGTTCTGTGGCCCGACGGTGCGAGCTGCGTTAGCATCGGCTTCGTTTGTCTGACCTCTTGTCCTGGATCGTCCGTGTTGCGAGCCTTTTCCGACATTGGTGTTTAAAACTTGAGCGTTCATGGTCAAGGATGGATGGCCGGTCGGTGGACGGATCTCGCGGTTCTGCTCTTGTGGCTCTGCCTGCCTCACTCGTACAGTCGAATGAACCAGTACTGGGTTTTCAAGTGCCGGGCAGCTTATCTCGCGGCTGTTCCTGACAGATAAACATCACCAATGTATCGTACACGGTCCTTTGGGACGCGTTCGGTACTCGGTAGGTCGTATGTTTTTCTTGGCTCGCATCTACACAACAAAAGAGGGTCATTTAGTTGCTCGGAAGGCATTTGCGTTGTGGCCCGCACGATTCGTAAAGTACTTCTGAATAGGAGGAAAAATTGTAATTAGCCTTTTTCAACGAGCCACCCTAGTCTCGCCCAAAAGCAAGAATGCAGCGTTCAACGGAGCTACCAAGGGAATATGGAGCGAGCTCACGCGGGACGGCGAAAAAACGGCGGGACGAATTCGATCACCACCCGTGAAATTTTGCAACCCTATTTATAGGTGGCTATCTCGCCGCCAAATCGAAATCCCTCATCCTCCTCCAATTCTAGCCCATCCACCCTTCAAGATCTAGCAACATGGTCGTCTCTTCGTCACCAGCAAGGCCTATGATGTTGGCGGCGGTGATTGGCCATGACGAGTTGGCTTCCTCCCCCTCTGCACCAATGACCTGGTAGTTGCTTCCTCCATTTGGGGAGGTTGGTCACACCAGCCATCCCAAACCGATGCCTCCAATATAATTCTTTAACCAAAATTAGATCTAGCAAATAGATATAGGAATTTGGATGCTGGTTTTGCAGGTAGAAATTCAAATGCTGGCCAACATCTGCCCACCAACTCGTCATCATTAGGCTACCAAAAAACATAATTTGTGCCTTATGGCCAAATGGATCAAAGGACCAGCGTGAGCGGCGAGGCCACCTTCATGACATTTCGGGGGCTATGGGTCGATCACAGGTGGTGTTGTCGATGCCGGCATGGCTGTCGATCTCGGCGCCGCTTGGGCTGCCATCACCTTCTTGCCGATCCTCTCGCGGTACATTTTGTTCTGTGGCCCGACGGTGCGAGCTGCGTTAGCATCGGCTTCGTTTGTCTGACCTCTTGTCCTAGATCGTCCGTGTTGCGAGCCTTTTCCGACATTGGTGTTTAAAACTTGAGCGTTCATGGTCAAGGATGGATGGCCGGTCGGTGGACGGATCTCGCGGTTACTGCTCTTGTGGCTCTGCCTGCCTCACTCGTACAGTCGAATGAACCAGTACTGGGTTTTCAAGTGCCGGGCAGCTTATCTCGCGGCTGTTCCTGACAGATAAACATCACCAATGTATCGTACACGGTCCTTTGGGACGCGTTCGGTACTCGGTAGGTCGTATGTTTTTCTTGGCTCGCATCTACACAACAAAAGAGGGTCATTTAGTTGCTCGGAAGGCATTTGCGTTGTGGCCCGCACGATTCGTAAAGTACTTCTGAATAGGAGGAAAAATTGTAATTAGCCTTTTTCAACGAGCCACCCTAGTCTCGCCCAAAAGCAAGAATGCAGCGTTCAACGGAGCTACCAAGGGAATATGGAGCGAGCTCACGCGGGACGGCGAAAAAACGGCGGGACGAATTCGATCACCACCCGTGAAATTTTGCAACCCTATTTATAGGTGGCTATCTCGCCGCCAAATCGAAATCCCTCATCCTCCTCCAATTCTAGCCCATCCACCCTTCAAGATCTAGCAACATGGTCGTCTCTTCGTCACCAGCAAGGCCTATGATGTTGGCGGCGGTGATTGGCCATGACGAGTTGGCTTCCTCCCCCTCTGCACCAATTCATCCCTGTCATTATAAGAATCCCAAACCCTACCTCTAGGTCAGATCGAACTGAGTGGTACATAGGGGAAGATCTGATAGCTTCGATTCGATTATAGGTGATCCCTTCTAAGACGCTCACCCTTCCTGGATCTTCGTCAAGCACTGCGACGCTGGTTCTCCTTGGATCTCTGTCGTCCATGGAGACGATTGTGTCGCCTTTTTTTTACCTCCGTTTTACATGCTCTCCCTCTAACAGTAAAAAGCATCCGTTCTTTCTTGTTCTACCTTAGAGATCTGTATGGTTCAGATTGTTCAGTTCTACGGTACAATGCTTAACAATGTTCGGTGATCATACATGTTAGCTCTCCCGATCTGTCAACTGCCTCAATCAAAATTTTTGCCATAACCTCAAATGAGCCCACCCTTTATGTGCATGATGAATCAACATATGCACACAAACCTGTAATGGTTTGGCAACCTAATATATCCGAGTTCGTCCTGAACTGGTTGGTTTAGTTTGTGAAAAGTGGTGTGCTTTACCCAAGGCTTCAAAGAGTCCCAAATGAAGAAGGTCGCCAATAATGTCATTTGATTTCACTGGCAGCGCTGTGAGCACTCTTCAAATGTACAACCACATCAAGAAGTGAGAAACATGTGAAGCCTCATTAACATGCTGAAAAGTTTAAGGCAAGCTCAAATGGAGCGAAGACTGTACATGCTTCGTGCTTGAAGATGATGACAACCTATACGACCACCTGAAGGTAATAAAGCTTCGTCATGCTTCTTTGTCGTTCTTTCGTGCATGTTAATATGCAGCGACACTAGTTCCATGCCAATTACAGAACAGCCCGAAGCACCTTGAGTACCCGAACAGTCGGATCGTCAACTACATTTAGATGAAGACAATCTTCACACCCAAGTTCATCACAAAGGAGCATCTCTACCAGTCACACTTGCTTATCAAGGCACTGAACTTCATTGCTGACAACAAAGATGAGTGTGCTGAATATCATGGGCTGCGAGCATGGGAGAGGAGGACCTGGCTGCGCAACCAATTTGCTTAGGGTTGCTCATGTGTTCTTCAGCATATGCTGCTGACCAAGGTCATGATAATATATATTTTGGGAGGTGGTCTCATATCCCTCCAGTAGGTAGAAGTTGATTGAGCTTGATCCTCGGTTGTAATGATGAACTTATTCAAGGTGGTACACATATTAACCTCTCCTGTGATGTACTTATTATGCATTGCCCAATAGGATAACTTCGTGCGGTGTATTACCAGCACATTCAGATGAACTGAATGTTGCTAAAAGTGTGTTTATTCATCCATCATTACTAGGCAACCTCACCACTCCAATAGAAAAGGCTATTATGTAGGAACTTTGTGCGGTGTATTACCAGCACATTCTGATGAACTGAATGTTGCTAAAAGTGTGTTTATTCATCCATCATTGCTAGGCAACCTCACCACTCCAATAGAAAATGCTATTATGCAGGCTCATGTGTGCAACCAAACAAAATGCGCGATGCATCAACAGGTAGAAAATGCATGTGTGCAACCTACCAAACAATGCGGGCAATGTTCCCTCTACGGCGTAGAAAATGATTTTACGAGCAACCAAACAAATCGCCGAATGTGATCCGTGGTTTGTTTGGAACGGGCTAACACCCATGAAGCCCCAAATTCAGTCCAAAGATACTAGTTAAAGTGTTCAGTTGAAGCCCCAAATTCTACTCACACCCCAAGAGTACTACATCATCATTCATCAGTATTCAGCCACATTGTATAGGAGCTAGAGTCGGTGGCATAAATAATTTATGCAACACGTGTTTCTTAATCCCAATCTACACAAAGATTAACACCGCGTGTTTCTTAATCCCAATCTACACAAAGATTAATACCACGATAGAATAGAAAATGCAGTAAGACCGGCTCTCTGCAGATTTTACAGAGTTAGAAATATTCTCTTGCCGATGGATGTCACATTCACAAGCACAAGTTGTTTATTCGCCCCGTGCCAGTTGTACAAACAGAACGAAAATCTTGGCACCTCGCCACCTTGCAGTAACCAAGGGTCTCATCAAATGAAACAGAATTGCCAGAACAGCAAGTCCCGAAACACAGGGGCTTCCACAGATTATATTGTAGTTAAGTTACATGTTAAGGGTACAAAACTGATGGTGCTGTAAGGATCTCGATTCGAAAGGATTGAACATCTCTAGTGTGGTTTTGGTACAAAGCCATCTACAGCGAAGTTTCGGGTTGCTGCAGGTAAAGCCAGTCGGACACCGTCAAGTTCAGGCTTCGCTATTACTTGGCAGCCAAGACGGGACCTGGAACAGGTTATGTAGCAAACTGCTGAAGTCTTGATTACACAATACAGACAAACAGTTTTCTTTCAGCAAATAAAATACCAAACTACCATGGCATTTATACAGAAGTTATACAGGTGTGGTTGTGGAGAATAAACCAATTAGCAACTTTCTCAGTTATAGATAAGTTAACCTTAGATACTGTTCATCGTTAATACAAGTATCCAGTACATCAAAGCTGACACTATACAAGCAACCGTAGTTCCTAATGGCTGCATATAGGTGTTCCAATAATTTTCTGGCAATTGCCTAAAGGGCAGAATGCACAGGTCAGAGTGCTCAAAGACTTATCTGACAATTGCCTAAAGGGCTCAATACATATGCCAATTCTAGGAAATTTCAGTGCGCTTCTTTGTTTGTATGATGCCTATATAGCAAACCTTGAGGGATTCATGTAAGATGGATAAACAAACAAAACTACACTAGGAGATTTTCACTTACGTTTCAGTGAGCCCAAATGCAAGGTCTAGCATATCGTTTTCTTCGTCTGTTGGATCCTCTAGCTTGTTATAATGTTCTACATCCTGGATAAGATTTAAATTGCTAGTCAGCAGTACTTCAGCTTGTATGGCAGAACAAAACTAGAATGGCGCATATCTAGAACATACCATCACTATGACATGACAAGTAGAACATGCCAGCGATCCTTCACATGCTCCTACAGTAACCAAAATGCTAGGCAAGGTTATTACCTAAAATTGAAAATCAGCTGCAAGATCATAAAAGGAAAAAATAACATATCCACTTAATAAATGGAAGACAGTGAAAGAGAGTGCATGATATGTGTGTCAGGTCTCAGGTGAATGAGCAGCTAGTTTTATAAAAAGCTGGTCGTATCAGATATCATTCATATGTAGAGAGTAGGGACCAAATGGAAAAGATGGAAAACATAAAGCTTCTATGACTAATTGCAATTATAACCTTCAAGTTCGATGTCATTCTCATGAGCAGCTTCTAACATGGACATTCCAACGGGAACTCTGATTGTCTGCTCGGTGCCATCCTTGTTGACAAATGTTACAGAGATTCTGTTCAGGACAGACAAAATTGGTCTGGTCAGAAGATCAATTCCTTCTCCCATGTCAAATAATTGCTCAAATCCAAATACTAACATTCATAGATTCTATCCAGACAGAGAAAAATGGTCTGTTCGGGACCTATCAAGCTATTGTTTCAGGGCAGCTATTTCATTTAGAGGCGCAAGGAGCAGCCCATCAAAGGTGACAAAAGCTCTTGAATATGCTGCTTACTCCAAAGATGGCTAGGTTTTCAAATTTCATGCTGCAGAAAAACTGAAAGAAGGGACAGACACACTCACTTCTCTTTGTCCTGACTGCCTTCATCATGATGACTACTAGTTGTGGCAGTGGAGAAGAGGATGCTCTTCTGAAAAATATAGAACAGAGTTCATTATACACACACAGATTTGTTAAATGCATGGCTCAAAAGTCAAAACAAAAGAAACTTGGCAAATATAAATCATCATTTCTGGACATACAATTTTTTTTACATATCCACTGTTTGTACATATAACTGGAGGTGGCAAAAGATGTACAGGAGATCAAATATAATCTTTAGTATTATTTTTAGAAAACTAGATAATTGGACTGAAACACTACAAATGTAAATAAGAAAAGCTATATCACTGCCTTGGATGTATTCTCAGTTACAGAATATACAAAGGGCATAAACACAATTGTAACGATTATAGAGCAATAGGACTAACCGCTGGAGCTAAATGCTGAGTGAGTTGACCATGGTAGTAACTGCTTCTATGGCTTGTTAAGTTGCCAGCTGCATAAAATTTACAATAATGAACCTCAATGAGAAGGCAGAACCATATATGCACCTTCACTAAGGGGTCAAAGGTGAAGGGGATTAGCTGTACATCAACCCAGACGGTTTCTCAAGACAAGAAAGCGAGAAATGGGACTGTCAACTAAGGACATTGGCTAGCTTAGTGACATAATCAACAATTATTACAATCTAATTAGAAGGGAAATGGTAGCCACAAGTGCGAAGCAAATGGCTCACTCTGAGCACGGTATACTTCATGTAGGCATCGCATTATATGAATTCACAACTTCACATCGTTACTTTATCACATCATCAGGCTAAACAACACAAACAATTTTCTAACAACACAAACAATTTTCTACTGATTCCTATTAGCACAGGTAGCATAGGAGGAGAAAGGGGTCAGGAAAAAGATACCAACCAGCTCTGGTCTCGCGCAGGAGCCGGGCACCGAGCTGGGAGATCCTGGAGAGCATCGCAGCAGCCGAGCCTACTGCGTCCGAACCCTAGAACAACAACCCACCAAACCACGAATCAGCACCATAATCACTGGCCGGGCCGAACGAACCACCACACAGAAGCAAGATAGATAGTCTGGCCGGGATATGGGAAGTCTGAGAGAGCCGAGGAGACGAACCTTCCGGAAGCGGCGGTGGGGAGCCGCCGGTCGCCTTCCACGACGGCGGGCGGGAGGCGGCGAGTGAGGTGGGGAAGGCTGAGCCGTGGTGGAGTCTCGGACTCGGACCACCACCGCCTCCGGAAATAATGGGCCTGGCAAAGAACTGCTAAATGGGCCGACGAAAGCCCATTTGGCCACCACCATAAAATGCTCGGAGAAACCCGACCGTAAACCCTCCTCTTCCTCCTCCCCACTCCGTCCGCCGCCAGGACGCCGCCTCAACCGAGGCGAAGCTCCTCCCACCGCCGCCGCCGCCGACGCACGACGTAAGTGTCGCCCGACGTCCCCCCTGCGTTCTCTGCTTGCGTTCTCGCCTGTAGACCGTCTCGTAGAGTCATATGCCTGCTGTTCTGTGACGATCCGCGCGGATCAGACGAAAGCTGCGCTTCTAGTTGTGTGAATTCGTGGTTTGGTTCAACCTTTCCATGCCCCGCTCGTAGTTGTAATCTGTCCGGAAATTTTTAGGAAGCCAAGCTTTTCTTCTGTGTTTCGGCATGTTCTTGTACTGATTGTAGAATTTGTAACCACCGGCTCAATAGGGCTGGGGATTTTACTAGCTAGCTGCTGCCGACTTCGACTCTTCTTTTTTTGACCTGGAATTAGGCTCTGGTATTGCTATATCTGGATTAGCCATATTTCCAGTTTAAACGCCGTAATTATGGAAGCATGAACTGTTGCGGTTGTGCTGCTTCCTATGAGAGGATGTTTCTGTATGTTACCAAGGTCTATATGCAGTTAATTAGGTGTAGTATTTCAGTGCCTGAGGCAGTCTCCTGGCCGTGATGCTAACTGGTTATACTTGTGGTTAAATTATGTTTAACTGTGAATAAAGAAAGTTGGTTTTGCCTTTGGTCTCCTATTATGCAAGTCAAAGTTTCGGTTCTGTTAAAAGGATGCACTGATAATTCTGGGCATGAATCTTGAGTATTAATTAATATAATTACAGGTTGATGTTCTCTGTATGTAGTGATTGCTAGATTTCCCCCTGCTATGTTTGGTTGCAAATCGTTCTTCTTGCTTCCTTTTTTCTGCTTTTGATCTCATACTATTGAAGTCAAAGTTTTGGTTCTGTTACAAGGATGCACTGGCATGAATCTGGAGTATTATTTAATATAATTACAGATTGATGTTCTCTGTATGTAGTGATTGCTAGATTTCCCCTGCTATGTATTTCTTTTTTTTTCTCCATTGTTTCTTACCAGTTTATGCATTTGTTTCTTATTACTGTTTTCTCTGCATTTCTTGACCTGATGTTTGTTTGTATTGCAGGAATAAGTAGCCAAACTTTATATCGGCAAGATGGTGCAGTATAATTTCAAGAAGATCACTGTTGTCCCTCCTGGGAAGGACTTCATCGACATAATCTTGTCCCGCACTCAGAGGCAAACACCGACTGTTGTCCACAAGGGCTATGCTATCAACCGCATTCGCCAGTTCTATATGCGCAAGGTTCGGTATACCCAGCAGAACTTCTATGAGAAGCTGTCCACCATCATAGATGAGTTTCCTAGACTGGATGACATCCATCCTTTCTATGGCGATCTGCTTCATGTGCTCTATAACAAGGATCACTACAAACTTGCTTTGGGTCAGATCAATACAGCTAGAAATATCATTGCAAAGATCTCCAAGGACTATCTGAGGCTGCTCAAGTATGGAGATACCCTCTACCGGTGCAAGTGCCTGAAGGTAGCCGCACTTGGTCGCATGTGTACTGTTCTGAAGCGTATCACTCCTAGTTTGGCATACCTTGAGCAGATCAGGCAGCACATGGCCAGGCTTCCATCAATAGACCCAAACACCCGCACTATATTGATCTGTGGCTATCCAAATGTTGGGAAGAGCTCTTTCATGAACAAGGTCACAAGGGCCGATGTGGATGTGCAGCCTTATGCTTTTACAACGAAGTCTCTGTTTGTTGGCCACGCAGATTATAAGTATCTTCGGTACCAAGTGATTGACACCCCAGGAATCCTTGATCGGCCTTTTGAGGACAGAAATATCATTGAAATGTGCAGTATCACTGCTCTTGCACACCTGAGGGCTGCTGTGCTTTTCTTCTTGGACATCTCTGGTTCTTGTGGGTACACTATTGCTCAGCAAGCTGCACTCTTCCACAGTATAAAATCTCTGTTCATGAATAAGCCTCTAGTCATTGTTTGCAACAAGACTGACTTGCAGCCCCTTGAAGGGCTTTCTGAGGAGGACATGAAGCTGGTAATGGAGATGAAGTCAGAAGCTATGAAGACTTTACCACAATCTGGTGATCCTAATGAGGAGGGTGTTCTGTTAACTATGAGTGCTTTGACAGATGAGGGTGTGATGGCTGTCAAAAATGCTGCGTGTGAGCGGCTTCTTGAACAGAGGGTGGAGATCAAGATGAAATCAAAGAAGATCAATGACTGCTTGAATAGGTTTCATGTTGCTATGCCCAAGCCTCGTGACAATAGGGATAGGCCTACTTGCATCCCTCAGGCTGTTGTTGAAGCTCAAGCAATTGCTGCTGCAAAGGAAAAGAAGAAACTTGAGAGGGACCTTGAGAACGAGAATGGAGGTGCTGGTGTCTATTCTGCCAGTCTCAAGAAGCATTACCTATTGGCCAATGATGAATGGAAGGAGGACATTCTCCCTGAGATACTGAATGGGCATAATGTTGCTGATTTCCTGGATCCAGATATCCTGGAAAGGTGTGAAGAGTTGGAAAGGGAGGAGGGTCTTCGTCTTGAAGAAGAAGCTGCTCAAGATGCTTTCATGATTGATGGCCATGATGAACTAACTGAAGAACAGCGTGAAATATTGGGTAAAATTAGGAAGAAGAAGGCAATGCTCATCCAAGAGCACAGGATGAAGAAGAGCACTGCAGAGAGCCGTCCTATTGTTCCTAGGAAGCATGACAAAGATAGGAAATTCACAACCAAGAGACTGGGCAGACAACTTTCATCCATGGGCGTTGATCCTACTGCAGCAGTGAACCGGATTCGCAGCCAGTCAAGAGGCCGTAAGCGTGATAGGTCACTGAGCAGGGCTGATGGTGACGATATGGAGGTAGATGGCCAGCACTCTGACAAGAAACTGCGAACAAGGTCTAGGTCCAGGTCCCAATCGCGACCAATGACTGAGGTCGTACCAGGTGAAGGGCTCAGGGACTCGGCTCAAAAGAAGAAGGCCATCAAGAAATCAAGGGACTCTACCAAGAACCGGAACAAGGAGGCCCGCAAAGGAGAGGGTGATCGTATCATCCCCACCTTGAGACCTAAGCATCTTTTCTCTGGGAAACGAGGAGTTGGGAAGACGAGCAGGCGATAAGCAAATCAATGCGATAATACTGCTTGCCAACACTGTATCAGGTGGGGGAACTCTGCCTTGCATGGTTTTACTCCACATAGTTCAAAAATATTATTTGCTGTTATTATTGTACTTTGATGCTTAACTCTTCATTTTCTCCTGCCACAGGGACACCTGGGGTCACTGCTATTTTCCGGTTGGAGATATGAGGTGGCTTCGATACCCAGCCAGCAGGAAAGAGATACTACTATCTGCATTCTTTTCTGGCTTTTGCTTTATGTTAAACATTGTTCTCGTTTGTTAGACTTTGTTGCTGTTGAACTACATGGTGTATGGTTTATTCTGGCATTAGTGTTGAGTAGTGTCAAATTTTGTTTGATGGTATGAATGTATCGGAACGGGCCGCTTATATTCCTTCTATCGAGATATATGTTTGGTACTGTGACATGCCATGCCTGTTGTGTTTTCCCACATTCGAGATGCAATGGTACGCCTGTTGCACTTGCTTGGATCGTGTAAATCTTATTGTCAGTCATTCCCTACGTTGTTCTCCTGCCCCCTGGCTGTTGCGCTTAGCATCTTCGGGCGTCAACAGCTGGTGCTTGGGTCTGTTTCAACGTTATAATTTCGAAGTTTTTAGACTGTCTCACAAGTTCTGCTGAAATGCTGATCCATGCGGTCGTGGTAAGCGAGGTGTGGCTCTCGGTCTCAGGAGTCTTCCGCAGACGTTTCCATGGTAGCTCTGCCTAACTGGTGTTTTAACAACTACTTTCATATTCCCCCGCAGCAAAGAAAAAGTTTCACTTGTTACATAAATATGTCTAGATACTCTCTCTACTAGAATTAGATGTCCGACCGATGGTTTTATGAAAACCACCCTGGTTTTTTCCCAACCAAACTCCACCCCCTCCGCCTCACACCCTCCTCTTCGACGACACCCACCATACAGCGCCTTTCCCCCTCCGTCCAACGCCCTTCCCCTTAAGTCTCCTTCTCTCTCATTGTGGATGCTCTCTCCCTCTATGGCATCACCGCGCCTTGATCCTCTCATGCTCACAGAGGTGGTGCTAAAGAGAATTTTCCTCCAAATCTCTCGCGGTGGCGGCGGCGGCACGACGGAGGAGCTCAACTGGTGGCTGGCAGAGATCCAATCACGGTGGTGATGGAGCTCCAATCGGGTGCTGGTGCTGCATCCGCCCGAGCTTCGAGTAGGTTGAGTCACCAGCAGCAGTGATTTGTCAGAGCTCTGCCGTGCCGACCGGGCAAGCGTGAGTGCCGCTCCGCCGTTCTCAGATCGATCCAACTCATGCGGCGGCCAGATGCTAAGTGAGATCACACATGTTTCAGGCCTACTGAGGTGCGGCAAGAGCTGCCGGCTTTGGTGGATCAACTACCTGCGGCCGGACATCAAGCGCGGCAAACTTCTCCGACGAGGAGAAGCAGTCAATCATCCAGCTCCACCAGCTGCTCGGCAACAGGTACTGCTCCACCTGCTTTTACTCCTTGTCGCCTTCCTCTGCCCTCCCTAGTTACTTCACATTTTTATCTTGTGGCAATTGGAGCAATCAATCATTGTTCCTTGCTTCGATTGCAAAATTGTCGGAGCTCCAATCACCAGTAGTAGGTTCTTCAGTTAGTTCTTGTCGTATACACTGACATAACAAATTTTGCTTGCTTGTTGTATCAGGAGGCTCCTTGTGGTTGTTTGGCTGGTGTTTCAGTTGTACTGCTCAGGGAGCCTGTGTCTCCACTCTGCCCCTTGGTAAGTTTTACAGTAGTTGAGACCCGAATGTCTCTTGTTTTGAATAAGAGGTGATGCTACCAGTTGCATATGTTCCTGTCTCTTGTTTTGAATAAGAGGTGATACTACCAGTTGCATATGTTCCTGTCTGAGAACCTCATTAGCTTATTGAATAGAATGATACAGTGGAGTAGTTTAACATGTTCAATACTTTTTCCTTGAAAAATGCAGCAAAGGAACATTCAAAATGTATGCCATATTGGAGTATTTATTGAGTATGTTTTTTTACTGAAATAGCACATATATACTAAATCCACCGTCGCCTCATACATAAGGCTCCAACTGTTTTAAGCATTGCTTAGATGGATGTTGCCTGACCATGCATCGCTGAATTAATCTCAGTATAATTCAAGTGTTGCCTCACCATGTACTCCTTTATATTCAAGGAGTATTTTTGAAGTGTTTCCCCTTTATATGCATTGCTAAAACCATGTATGACTGAATTAATCTCAGTATCGAAGCCAATTTCACTGCTGCATCCAAACATGAATTGATTAGTGGCTACATATATTTCAGACATCCAATATAATTGTATTTTTGTTTTGTGGTTGCTAAACTATGATGTTTAATTTGGAGTACTGTTTTTATTCCTGCAATTTACTCATGTGTAGGATACTCATTCAGTCATTCTGGTTGACAAACACACACAGATACATGTAAGACAGAACTATACCTAAATATTACAACCCTGGGCATTTTCAAATATTGATACAAACTGTTGTTAACTCTGGACACAACCCCTAGCTATATGGATAAACACTGCCCCTCCAACCAGCATGCACAGCTAATAGCCTTGATCCAAGAAATCTAGTTCCTTCACAAAGCATTTTTTTCGTGAAGCCAAGGGAGGATGGCGGCGAGAGGCGAGTTCAACGGAGGCCGGTGGCCCCAGGAGTGAAAGCGTGGGAGGCCGTTGGCCCACCGGCGCGAGCGCTGGATCAGGACGATGTAAAAAAATTCTATTCGGAGGCAGTACATAAGTAAATTGCTCACAAATAAGTATATATATACTCTGCCTCTATGAATGATTATTAGCAACAACTACTCCATCGAACTTGTCTTGGCAAAACATAAATGTATGTAGGAGCATCAAGATTTAAATTAAAGTAGCTAGAGCAGTATAAACGAATAAATTAATGTATGTAGGAGCATCAAAATTTAAATTAAAGTGGATGGCACTCCTGTACATACAATTGCGTGTAAAAAGGAGTTTTCGGAAGCAAGTGGCCCAGTCCGTCATCTAGAACCGTCTGCTAGTGCTACTAGAGAAATAAACGAATAAATTAATTAGTGTGCATCACACCACACTATCATCCTCCAAAACTTGCTGACCGTCGGTCAGAATCAGCGTCCAGATTTGACGGACGCAGAGAGCAGGGAAATCAAGGAGCTCATTGCACGCATCTATCCTCTCCCTACTACGATACCCCGTGGCTCGTCGACACCGTCTGCTGCTTCTTCCTGCCGCCGATGCCCGTGCCATCCCGCGCCGACGACGGCATCCCGGAGTCCATGGCGGACGAGCACCGCTTATTGACGCCGCCACCAATACATGACGCCGGCGGTGCCTGCGCGAACGTAGATCGCGAGTCGCAGGGCGGGATCCCGGCCTGGGCCCGGTGGTCCGTAGGAGCCTCGCCGCCGAACCCGAACCCGCCGACGAGGTCGGCCTGGAACATGTCGACGAACAGCTGCTGCAGCTCCTCGAAGCTCTCCTGCATCAGCAGTTGAGCACCACACACTATCAGACTCCGCTCACACCACAAATTCTAAAAATATGTTCAGGACGAAGGAGTCTCGCTTCTTACTGCTGGCGTCACTTGGTTCATCATCTCGGCCATCTCTCCGAGGAAGCCGCCCATCCCCGAAACCTGCAGCCACGCTAAAATTAACCATTTCTGCTCGACCACAACCAAATTGCGTATGGGGCGACCTGGACTGGTAACGTACATCTTGCTCCTCGTCGTCGTAGTCGCTGTCGTAAACGCCGACGTCGTAGAGGAGCCGTTTGCCGGAGTCGGAGAGCACTGCATGCAGCGACGAGGCCGGCGGCGGGAGGCCCCGTACGTGGGATATGAGCATATACAGAGGCAGGGGGAGAACAGAAAGCGGCAAGCAAGATGCTGGAAAGTAGCAAGTCCGTAATGATGATCAATGGAGAGAGTTGGGAAGATCATGACAGACCGGAGTAGGCGCCCTGGATCTCCTGGAACCGCTCCTTGGCCTCCTCGACGCGCGTCGAGCCGCCGGACGCCGAGCACCTGTCCGGATGCCATATCTGCAACAAGAGGGAGAGAACGGTATGAGCGTATGATTATGTGGATCAACTTCAAACGGAGTAATCGGTCGACGAGTCGCTCAGACGCTCACCATGGCGAGCCTCCGGTAAGCGAGCCTGAGGTCGGCGTCGGAGCAGTCCTTCTTGAGGCCGAGAACGGCGTAGAGGTCGGCGCCGGACGCATCCTCCTTGCCGATGCCGCTGCTACCGGCCGTCGTCATGTCGACTGTTTCTCGGTATCAGAGCGTGTCAATGCGCTCTATCGCCTCCCGTCTCCTTTTGCGGGCGATCGAGCTAGTCGCCGCGGTGTCGTGATCACGTACGGGAGGAAGAGGGAGGCGTTTGCTTGCGCGAAAGGTGGCGTAGGGACGTGCGGGAGCGGACGAGGTGGAGTTTTCAGTACCATGTAGTAGTGTGCCTTGCCGACAAGTTGCACAGGTACAGCTAGAAGCTTGTGGTGATGGGGTCTCCGGGCGCTGCGCGAAGGCTCCAGAAGCCGAGACTCATAGGCTGAGACCGGCTGCCTTCCCTTTTCAGAAAACAAAGGCACGGATTTTTCAGAGAAAGCGCAGCAAGAGGATGCAGGGAGTAACCCGACGTTTCTAAATACTTTAAAGTAAACTAGCACAAAACCCGTGCGTTGCTACGGAATCACATTAACTAAAATGAAAAATATTTCATGTGTTTAAAGCCACACAGCAGTCAAATTCAAATGGCAGGAAGGCCTTTATTTACATGTCTTTTACCGTGCAATTGGTAGTGAAAAAACACGAGAAATTCCTTTTGAGAAAAGTACTTCCGAAGTGGCAAATCTCGCTTAGGGGATTGGACTCTCTTATTCCCTTGCTGTCATTCAGAAATCATTATTGACAGAATCAAATCCATGTCGCTTACAAATTAAGATATGAAACCTTTGCCGCATAATCATCAGTGACATACATAGCTGTCGAGCTAATATTTCTTGGCACAGCAGGTGGATTTAGCTTATGCGTGTGCTCTAGACAGGAAGCCACACCCATCGATATTCAGTGCAATTAAGTTCTCAGCTTCTCTAATTGCAACACAATCAAAAGCATGTCAATAATTAACTCCTTTCAGTGCATGTTGTAAACTGAGATTTTCCAACTCTATAAAATTTGATGTAACTGCATTAAATTCACAGGAAGAAATATTCTATATATTGGCAGAAGCATAACATGCTACAGAGAAAAATAACAAAATCAGTAAACGATTCAATCCTTTTGAGAAAAATGATAAATCTTGCTGAGGGGCACTTGACGATACATCCCACTGAGACCACATTTTTTTATAAACTTTACGGCCTAGATTTTATCCAATTCAAATCATTGCATACTGAATTATACCTCCTCATGAGTCAGGCCTCAGGACTAAATCGGGTGATGGCAGGTGGGAAGGACTGGTGGCGAGGATGAAAGGAGCAATCCAGCACTACATCTTGCAGGGATTACCTCCATCGAACTCTAGGAACATGAATGAACATGAATCGCCTCCATGTAATTGTTGTTGCCATCTGCTAGGAATATGAACTATCCTCCGACAAAGCAGCAGCACGGAAGTACACTGGGCTCGCAATCTGTCAGCTCTTGTTGTCCCACTCAAACAAACAGTAGTACCGTACAATACTGTCTTCTCATAATCCTCTGACACAATCTCTCCCAATCTACTCAAATCCGGGCATGCAGCAGCAAAAATCCCCTACGATTCGCTCTCAAGATCTGAGTACATCAGCACATCTTCTCTCTCCCGGTGACACCGTTTGAAAACAATGTTGCATTCCCACCGCAGGCCACCATACTCCATGTCCTCCACACCGTTGCTACCATACGGTGCAGCCAGAAGGATGAATCACACTGGCTTCTTCACACCTTGTTCGATCGTTGCAAGGCACGTAAGATGCGGTAGGGTACACGTGCTTGGAGGAGACGCAGACGATAAAAACAAAGTTTGATGGAGTCCGGCGAAACGGTGTCGATTTGCTCGGCTATAGCACCTCCGCTCAGGCCCTTTGGCGAGGACAATGAGCATGTCGGCGTCGCCGAAGACGGCCGAGACAGGGGCGGCTAGGGCTTGGCTTGGCCAGGCATCAAAAAGAAAACGAGACGGAGTTGTACGTTTCTAGGCAGACGCTCGATCCTTTTATCTCACCTCGCGTTAGTTGTCGGGTTTAATTGGGGATCGGTTTCCCTAATTCTCACGTCCCACCCTAAACCAGGCTTGAGCACGGTTTTCGTGTTGCAGTCCAATAACGTCACGACTCAAGCGACGGACGAAGCAAAACAACGGACGATTGAAACACGACGGACCAAACCGCGGAAACCTTATTTTCTTTATTATTAGGTATAGACTAGATGCACTATAGTCAGTAAATTTACATACTAAAAATAGACCTTTTTTTAATACACAGTAAAATAGATGATTCTACAAAAAAACTAAAACATCTTATATCAGTAAACAGAAGAGATACATAATTAGTTATAGGAGTTGCCCGTATAATTCAAATTAACACCGTATATACGAAAATGACTAATACGGTTACACAAGACATGGAGGAGTGTCAGGCTACGGTCACTGCCACTGCTGCAACGACAGACGTGTGTACATTTTTTTTTTTGCGGGAAAGATCAAGTGATATAGAACCAGAGATCACACAGAACAGTCCTTGAAAAACAAAAAAAATTACACCCAAGTCCTGTAGGATATTGAAGACGTGTGTACATGGATGGGTGGGTCCCATGTCTAGTGCGACATTATATTATACTAGAAGGCACCTGAGAACCATTGAAACTCCATGGCACGGCACGCAAACGAAGTTATCACAAAATTGGCATCACTACAAAATCCCCGCCCTGCGTTCGAAATCCTTAGAAAAATCCCGAAATCTCTTATCTGTTTGTCGAGTTGCTACGCTCCCATCCGCAGTCCCCTACCCTAGGTCGCCATAGCTGCTCCACTCCACTACAGTGTTAATTGTAGTGCCTTGGAACGCCATGTTCGGCAGTAGCGCCTCCATGTCTTCCATGCGCAACAGGCGCCGTGTTGCTCCAGCCATTCCTCTGGTCCCCTGCCCAGACTGCGGAATGAAGGCGAGGGTGTATGTCTCCGGCACGAATGACCACGCTGGTTGGACATTTTACAAGTGCAAGAAGCATGGGGTAAAAGATTTTGAAAGATCTCTCCCTTTTCAGCGAATCTAGCAAATCTTGTGATTTTCTACGAAATGAAGTTCTTTGTACATCTGTTAGAGTACATGTGATTTTTGGCGCCGGGAGCGCTAGTACGTGGAGTATCTGATTGAGAATGATGTGTTGAAGAGGATGCATCCACTAAGGCTTACTGCTGGGCAGAGGATAGAAGGGAGGTGCTGGAGGCTGCTTTGGCGAAGAAGAAGCTAAGAGGAGCGAGGAAGACAAAATGGAGAATGCAAGCAGCAGGAACCAACAAAGTGGTGGCCACAACTACCAAGGAAAGATGTGCCAGGATCAACCAAGAAAGAGGCTGTCGATGTTACTATTTATCTTAAGAAGTGAGAGTATGTAATGGCAGTTCGAATGGTATATAGTTGAACTTGATGAAACTATCTAGTTATAATCTTAGTCACTATTATTTTTGATTGTAATGGATAATGTGGCCTATCAGAACAAGGTGATCCCTCCTATATGTACTTGATGTTGTCTATCAAATGTTATATATGCTTGATGTTGTATGTGAAATTGGCATGTAATATCTTCATAGACATCAGTCTATTCAATTAGCATATGTTCCGCATGCATAGTCGACAACATTTGCATTTAGAAAACATAACTGATATATGCTATATGTACTTGATGTTGTCTCTCAAATGTTATGTGTGCTTGAAGTTGTCTTTCAAATTGACATGTAATCTCTTCATTGACATCAGTCTATTCGTTAGCATCCACTCTACATTTTTAGTTGAGAACATCTGCATTCAGAAAACACTCTTTCCACATTCATAGCCGATAACATGGAAATGGATATGGTAAATAAGAAATCACTCTATTCAATTAGCATCCGCTCCCAATTCGTAGTCGACAACATCTACATTTAGAAAACATTCGTTCCACATTTGTAGTCAACAACAATGGAAATGGATATGGTAAATAAAACATCACTTTATTTGATTAGCATTGGCTCCACATTCTTAGTCGACAACATCTGCATTCAGAAAAAAAACATTTGTTCCGAATTTGTATTCGATTAAGACATGAGTCTATTCTTTGAGTACTCCTATTATAGTGTTATTTGTATCTTTTCGAATTCACAAAACATCCATTCCGCATTCATATTCGATTAGCACCCGCTCCGCATTTGTAAGGTTTTGGGAAGTGCACTATCCAATCCATACCTAATCCGTTTCCACCCCTATTAACATGTTAGAAGTTAACTTAAATGCAAGGTCTACCGTATATTTTCCTTATCCAATGAATCAAAGGAGTGGTATACAGACCATATAAATCCAACCCGGTTAACTCACTGCTTCTCGACGAGACTATTAAATATCTTTTATTCTTATCTAAAGAATTCTAACTTATACCACCACGTAGTGTTGTAAATATTTTGGCAAATGGCTCAGTTGTGTGGATCCTAAGTTTAAATTACTTATTATTCTCAATGTAGATGGCAGCTGACAGCTTAATATGCGGATTGGCCCGCTTATACTCATAGTTGTGCTCTTTGTAATTTGCTTTGGTTTGGTGCCGGCTCTGTTTGGACTTCTTAATTTCCATTTGGAGTGCAATTTTTGGATCTATACGGCTACGTGCATCCTTGTTATGTAGAGACCAAATTTATATTTAAGTACTAAAACGTCCGAAAAAACTCACTGTTGCTCACCTAGAACAAATTTTTACAAAAGTGTGACCACGCTGGCCGTCAGAAAAGTAGCTCAGCAATTCTGTAACTTAAGTGCCAGTGCTACACCAACGAAAGAAAATCTAATGGTGTCCTCCAAAACTTGCAGATCGTCAGTACGCGAAGAATCCGGGTGACATAAGGTCGCTCACGACTGGTTTATGCTCTCTACCCTGGCAGGCAGGCGCTCGCCGAGATCTCATCCGGGCCCCTCCGACGATGACACGCCGTGGCTCTGCCTCGTCGACATCCTCTGCTTCTTATTCATGCCGCCGGCGCTGGTGTCCTCACGCATCCATGGCGCGTCCTCATGTCGCCTCAAATCACTTCCCTGCGATAGGACAAATTAGGACGAAAGCAAGCTAAAATCATCACTACTATCTGGGACCGAATGTGTGCGCATACATTTTTCAGATTTTTAACCTTAATCAGATAGACTCCCTCCGTTGAGTATATGTGCTATGTGATACCTTGGAAGATGAACCCGACAGACCCGAAGCCGAGCCCGAACGGCCAGGTCTCGGCGGCGTCCTGGAGCCTATCGCCGGAGAAGACCGCTTGTTGACACCGTTACATGACGGTGAGGAAGATCCTGAGGTACATGGTGGGCTCTGGGCCTGGGCCCGGTGGACCATAGGAGGCGGCCCGCCGAACCCGAACACGCCGACGAGGTCGGCCTGGAACATGTCCACGAACAGCTGCTGCAGCTCCTCGAAGCTCTCCTGCATCCGCACACACGGTCAAGCCACAGATCTGAACGCTCAAAGGCACGCCGCAGTTTTAGAAATCGTTTTTCGCTAGACTAGAGTGCCTTCTCAGGACAGGAAAGGACAGGAGAGAAGGAATCTAGCTTACGGTTGGCGTGGTCTGGTTCATCATTTCGGCCATCTCGCCGAAGAAGTCGTCCATCCCCGACACCTGCGACGAGAATAACAACTTTGTAAGTAATCAACCAACTTTGCTCGAGCGCAACAGGACTACTGATCAAGAGATTAGTCGGCGGGTACATCTTGCTCGTGGTGGTTGTCGTAGTCGTCGTCATTGCCGTCGCTGTCGTTCACGCCGACGTCGTAGAGGAGCCGCTTGCCGGAGTCGGAGAGCACTGCATGAACAGCAAGGCAAAGCGACGAGGCCGCAGAGCGTAGGTATGAGCTTTACGCAACGCAGACGGCAGCAAGATCTGCGCTCAATTCGTCGCCATTGAAATAACTTGCGCTAACTAATAGTAGTGGAGAAATCATGACCGGAGTAGGCGCCTTGGATCTCCTGGAACCGCTCCTTGGCCTCCTCCACGCTCGCCGAGCTGCCGGACGCAGAGCACCTGTCCGGATGCCATGTCTGCAGCAAGAAGAAAATCAGCGCGAAATGATACGTGATGAACTCTGACAAGAGGCGGCCGGAGCACTCACCATGGCGAGCCTCCGGTAGGCGATTCTGAGGTCGGCGTCGGAGCACTCCTTCTTGAGACCGAGGACGCCGTAGAGGTCGACGTCGGCGTCGTGCCGGATGCCGCTTCCACCGGCCGACATGTCGTCGATCCAACTTCCGCACGCTCTCGCTCTTGATCGCGCGGAGGAGACGGGAAGAGTTCGCGCGCAGGGTGGCGTACGAACGTTCTGGAGCGGGTGAGGTTGGGGTCTCTGTAGCGTGCCTTGCCGACAAGGCGCACAGGTAGAAGTAGAAGCTTGTGGTGGAGTGGTGGTGGGGTATCCACGCGCAGCCGGAACTCTCCAGAAGCGGAGCCTGATTGGCTCGGCTCTGCGACACCGACGGCTGCCTTCCGTTTTCAGCTAAAAAAGTGGGGGCTGGAATAAACCCAATCAGATGATGAATCTGACCGCAGTCGTTCCAAAGGTGGAGTAGTAGAAAATTAATCACAAGTTGAAGCAGAAGGTCCTAGAAGGACCTGGAGCCGTTATTAGAAAAGTCTGCAGCTACAACAACCTTGGAGATACGCAAAAGTAATTTGCAGAAACTCCCTAAACCCAAACTTTTGCTTTTTTTAATTAAATTTCACCAATCAAAATGTACAAGCAACAGTTCCAAAAGTAATAAAATTATAAATATATTTTTGGATCACCCAACAAAGATTACAAACACAAGCATTAGCGAAGACACACCATCGTCATTGTCCCACCATCACAGGAGCAAGGTAAAACTTACTTAGTAGAGTTTGTCATAGTAGTAAAGATCCTGAAGAACGAGCATACCATAGAAGCAACCATCGCCGATGATGAAAAATGTAGATCGGAAGAGACATATCAGAAACCACACCAACAAAAATAAAAACCGACCAAAACACAGGAGATTCCTCGGGCACAGGACTCCACACGTCATCCGCTAGCACTAGAGGCACCACCGAAGCAAGGATAGGCCGAGAAAGAACTTATTCCGATTTCAACATGTAGCCACCGCCTCACCATCCCGGAAAACAGCAAATCGAAAATAACCTAAACAAACAAGGAGAACCCTAAATGATTTTAAAAAACAACACTAATAGGAAAAAAATCAGGATTAGTATATTATGGCATGTGCATAAAACACATAAACTAGTTGTAAAAGTCATTTGGTTACATCAAAGAAGAAAAACACATGAAAGTTCTATAGAGATAAAGTAATGTCATAATTGTCATATAGACACATAGGAAATTTTCCAAGAGGTCTAAGAACATCATAGCCTCGTCTCTCAAACCGACCTTGAAATAAATTTGGGGCGCGTCGGATAAAAAACCATGCCCAGCCGCTGCTCCAAACTGATATTGTGATCGATGTGGCCTAGTAGCCTATCAAGCGTCCCCGGACCCCAGGGACAGGCTAGGCGCGTCAGACACAAGCTGTTGGCGACGTGGCTCTTGGCGGGCCACACCCGCCATAAACAGAAGCAAAGCGGCGGTCAACTTTTCTTAATGGCGTGGCGGTTACCGAGACGGAGGTATGCACGGTGTCTTGTCGGCGCTGCGCCTGCTACACGCGTAGCCGACACACCTTCCCCACGCGGGGGCATTAATGTCCACCACTCCTCTCCGCCCTTTTTCCATTGCTTCCCGTCTCTGTTTCCGGCGTCATCTCCGGCTATAAAGTCGTCTAGCCTCCATCTCCCTCACCACCACACTCGCCGCCTCTTAGCCAAAACCTCCTAGCCAAAGCCCTGTAGCTGCAATGTCGTGCCGCCTCATAACTAAGGTTTAAAATAGCGTGCTAAATGAATAGCGGTAACCTCCTTCAAACGCTATGGATACTATATTGTGCTAATAGCGTGCTATATTTTAAATAGCGTTTCGAAAAATACCAAATATAGCCTAAAAGTAAAGGATTTTGCTAAAAAGGTTGGATATATAGTCCAAAAATGACTAAATCCTACATACATAACCACATACAAAAAATGGATATCCAATTTTTCAGACGTCTAACATCATCATTCCACAAGGCAACACCATAATATAAATTATTTATTATGAATCATCAGCATTAGCGATATTATCTTCTGATTTAGAAGAGGAACCAGTAGATTGCAGTTCATCAGCACGAAAAAGTGAAAATAACTTATCTTGAAAAAATAGCGCGCTAACAATATAAACATTTTACGCGTTATAGCATGTTATTTCGCAAATAGCGCCATAGTGAGCAAAATTATTAAAATTTAGCGTCGATATTCCAAATATGCTATAGCGCGCTATTTTAAACCTTACTCATAACACGTACTCCATGTAGGGTCGCAACGATGGCACGTCGGCACCTCCACCTCCAACGCTAGCCGAAACTGTGTCGTTGCCACCCGAGCCCGAGCTCGAAGAGCAAGATATGGTGGAGTTTGTGGAGCTCGACGAGCAGTTCATGGGCGATGCGGAACATGAGCCGGCGGTGAAGGAGGATTGGAGCGACAGGTCAGAGTCGGCGGAATTGAGGAGGCGTGGATCCTTGGCACCTACATATGGCGATGTAGCAGAGGAACGCCTCCCGCATAACCAACGAGATTGACGGGATCATCTTGGAGCGCGCCATCCAGATCTCCCTCTAGTGTCGACGGTGGAGTCATGGCGCCTTCTCATGGCGTCCGAGCGGCAGAGGATCATTGACCTCAACGTTTAGACCTCGCCGAGGCCGGTTGATACGTCTCCAACGTATCTATAATTTCTTATGTTCCATGCTAGTTTTATGACAATACCTACATGATTTATTCATACTTTATATCATTTTGATGCATTTTCCGGTACTAACCTATTAACAAGATGCCGAAGCGCCAGTTCCTGTTTTCTGTTGTTTTTGGTTTCAGAAATCTTACACAGGAAATATTCTCAGAATTGGACGAAACAAAAGCCCACGACCCTATTTTCCATGGAGGGTTCCAGAACATCGAAGGAGAGTCGGAGGCGGCCAGCAGGGGGCCCACACCACAGGGCGGCGCGGCTAGGCCCCTAGGCGCGCCAGCCTATGGGGAGGCCACCCCCTGGCTCCTCCGAGGCCGCCCTTCCGCCTATATATTCTTCCCGTCGCGAAAACCCTAGGGGAACAAGTCATATTCCACGAAGAGTTCCGTAGCCGCCGCCATCGCGAAGACAAGTTTCGGGGGACAGAAGTCTCTGTTCCGGCACGCCGCCGGGACGGGGAATTGCCCCCGGAGTCATCTCCATCGACACCACCGCCATCTTCATCGCTGTTGTTGTCTCCCATGATGAGGAGGGAGTAGTTCTCCCCCGAGGCTGAGGGCTCTACCGGTAGCTATGTGGTTCATCTCTCTCTCCCATGGTGTGATCTTTATGTGATCATGAGCTTTGTATCACTATTAATCTATGTGCTACTCTAGTGATGTTATTAAAGTAGTCTATTCCTCCTCCATGATGTAAAGTTAACAGTGTGTGCATCATGTAGTACTTGGCGTAGGTTATGATTGTAATCTCTTGTAGATTATGAAGTTAACTATTACTATGATAGTATTGATGTGATCTATTCCCCCTTTCATAACTATTGTTGACAGTGTGTATGCTATGTTAGTACTCGGTCTAAATTGCAACGGTCTATTATGCACTCTAGAGGTTACTTTAATATGAACTCCGGATTCACTCTCCACGGTGTGACGGTGACAGTGTGCGGATCGTGTGTGATTCCTTTATGAAGTTGTGGAGCTTGTTTACTCCGGCTTGAGGGTGCTCTTGTAGCCCTACACAATGAATGGTGTTTGTCATCCAACAAGAGAGTGTTTGAGAGTAGCATCTATTTATTTAATTATGTGATCATTGTTGAGAGTATCCACTAGTGAAAGTATGATCCATAGGCCTTGTTTCTAAGCATTGAAACACCATTTCCAACAAGTTCTGCTACATGTTCGCTTGCTGCCATTTTTATTTCAGATTGCAATTACAACTTACAATCATCCATATTACTTGTATTTCACTATCTCTTCGCCGAACTAGTGCACCTATACATCTGACAAGTGTATTAGGTGTGTTGGGGACACAAGAGACTTTTGTATCTTAATTGCAGGGTTGCTTGAGAGGGATATCTCTGACCTCTACCTCCCTGAGTTCGATAAACCTTGGGTGATTCACTTAAGGGAAACTTGCTGCTGTTCTACAAACTAAGATAAGGAGAGGTTGCTACAGTAGTAAACAACTTCCAAGACACAAATATAAAACAAAAATACTGGAGTAAAAACATGGGTTGTCTCCCATAAGCGCTTTTCTTTAACGCCTTTCAGCTAGGCGCAGAAAGTGTAACTCAAGTAACATCGAAAGATGAAGCATCAACATCATACTTTGTTCTAATAATAGAATCATAAGGTAACTTCATTCTCTTTCTAGGGAAGTGTTCCATACCTTTCTTGAGAGGAAATTGATATTTAATATTACCTTCCTTCATATCAATAGTAGCACCAACGGTTCGAAGAAAAGGTCTTCCCAATATAATGGGGCAAGATGCATTGCATTCAATATCCAAGACAACAAAGTCAACGGGGACAAGGTTATTGTTAACCATAATATGAACATTATCAACTTTCCCCAAAGGTTTCTTTTTAGCATTATCAGCGAGATTAACATCCAAATAACAATTCTTCAATGGTGGCAAGTCAAGCATATAATAGACTTTTTTAGGCATAACAGAAATACTTGCACCAAGATCACATAAAGCATTACAATCAAAATCTTTGACTCTCATTTTAATGATGGGCTCCCAACCATCCTCTAGCTTTCTAGGAATAGAAGTTTCAAGTTTTAGTTTCTCTTCTCTAGCTTTTATGAGAGCATTTGTAATATGTTTTGTGAAAGCCAAATTTATAGCACTAACATTGGGACTTTTAGCAAGTTTTTGTAAGAACTTTATAACTTCAGAGATGTGGCAATCATCAAAATCTAAATCATTACAATCTAAAGCAATGGGATTATCATCCCCAAGGTTGGAAAAAATTTCAGCGAGTTTTATCACAAGCGGTTCGAGCAGTTTTAGCAGTTTCGGGTAATTTTGCGCGCTTTGCACTAGGAGTAGAAGCATTGCCAACACCAATTATTTTACCATTGATAGTAGGAGGTGCAGCAACATATGAATCATTAGCATTGCTAGTGGTGGTAATAGTCCAAACTTTAGCTACATTTTTCTCTTTAGCTAGTTTTTCATTTTCTTCTCTATCCCACCTAGCTCGCAGTTCAGCCATTAATCTTATATTCTCATTAATTCTAACTTGGATGGCATTTGCTGTAGTAACAATTTTATTTTCAATATCCCTATTAGGCATAACTTTCGATTTCAAAAGATCAACATCAGAGGCAAGACTATCAACTCTAGAAACAAGAATATCAATTTTATTGAGCTTTTCCTCAACTGATTTGTTAAAGGCAGTTTGTGTACTAATAAATTCTTTAAGCATGGCTTCAAGTCCAGGGGGTGTATTCCTATTATTGTTGTAAGAATTCCCATAAGAATTAGCATAACCGTTACCATTATTATAAGGATATGGCCTATAGTTATTACTAGAATTGTTCCGATAAGCATTGTTGTTGAAATTATTATTTTTAATGAAGTTTACATCAACATGTTCTTCTTGGGCAACCAATGAAGCTAATGGAACATTATTAGGATCAACATTAGTCCTATCATTTGCAAGCATAGACATAATAGCATCAACCTTATCATTCAAGGAAGAGGATTCTTCAACGAATTTACCTTCTTACCTTGTGGAGCTCTTTCCGTGTGCCATTCAGAGTAATTAACCATCATATTATCAAGAAGCTTTGTTGCTTCACCAAGAGTGATGGACATAAAGGTACCTCCAGCAGCTGAATCCAATAAATTCCGCGAAGAAAAATTTAGTCCTGCATAGAAGGTTTGGATGATCATCCAAGTAGTCAGTCCATGGGTTGGGAAATTTTTAACTAGAGATTTCATTCTTTCCCAAGCTTGAGCAACATGTTCATTATCCAATTGTTTAAAATTCATTATGCTACTCCTCAAAGATATAATTTTAGCAGGGGGATAATATCTACCAATAAAAGCATCCTTGCATTTAGTCCATGAATCAATACTATTCTTAGGCAGAGATAGCAACCAATCTTTAGCTCTTCCTCTTAATGAGAAAGGAAACAATTTTAATTTTATAATGTCACCATCTACATCTTTATACTTTTGCATTTCACATAGTTCAACAAAATTATTGAGATGGGCAGCAGCATCATCGGAACTAACACCGGAAAATTGCTCTCTCATGACAAGATTAAGTAAAGCGAGGTTTAATTTCAAAGAATTCTGCTTGTAGTAGCGAGTGGAGCAATAGGTGTGCATAAGAAATCATTATTATTTGTGCTAGTGAAGTCACACAACTTAGTATTTTCAGGGTTGGCCATTTTAGCAATAGTAAATAAAGCAAACTAGATAAAGTAAATGCAAGTAAACTAATTTTTTTGTGTTTTTGATATAGCAAACAAAACAGTAAATAAAGTAAAGCTAGCAACTAATTTTTTTGTATTTTGATATAATGCAGCAAACAAAGTAGTAAATAAAATAAAGCAAGACAAAAACAAAGTAAAGAGATTGAGAAGTGGAGACTCCCCTTGCAGCGTGTCTTGATCTCCCCGGCAACGGCGCCAGAAAAAGATTTGCTGGCGTGTAGTTGACGTGGGAGTTAGAAATCTTTGTGGTGTACCTTTTCTTCGTTCCCCGGCAACGGCGCCAGAAAAAGAGCTTGATGGCGTGTATTTCACACGTTCGTTGGGCAACCCCAAGAGGAAGGTATGATGCGCACAGCAGCAAGTTTTCCCTCAGAAAGAAACTAAGGTTTATCGAACCAGGAGGAGCCAAGAAGCACGTTGAAGGTTGATGGCGGCGGGATGTAGTGCGGCGCAACACCAGAGATTCCGGCGCCAACGTGGAACCTGCACAACACAACCAAAGTACTTTGCCCCAACGAAACAGTGAGGTTGTCAATCTCACCGGCTTGCTGTAACAAAGGATTAACCGTATTGTGTGGAAGATGATTGTTTGCGAGAGAAAACAAGTAAAAACAAGTATTGCAAGCAGATTTGTATTTCGGTATTAAAGAATGGACCGGGGTCCATAGTTCACTAGAGGTGTCTCTCCCATAAGATAAAAGCATGTTGGGTGAACAAATTACGGTCGGGCAATTGACAAATAGAGAGGACATAACAATGCACATACATGACATGATAAGTATAGTGAGATTTAATTGGGCATTACGACAAAGTACATAGACCGCCATCCAACCGCATCTATGCCTAAAAAGTCCACCTTCGAGGTTATCATCCGAACCCCTCCGGTATTAAGTTGCTAAACAACGGACAATTGCATTAAGTATGGTGCGTAATGTAATCAACAACTACATCCTCGGACATAGCGCCAATGTTTTATCCCTAGTGGCAACGAGCACAACACAACCTTAGAACTTTACGTCACTCGTCCCGAGTGTCAATGCGGGCATGAACCCACTATCGAGCATAAGTACTCCCTCTTGGAGTTAAAAGTAAAAACTTGGCCGAGCCTCTACTAGAAACGGAGAGCATGCAAGATCATAAACAACACATGTATAATAACTTGATAATTAACATGACATGGTATTCTCTATCCATCGGATCCCGACAAACACAACATATAGAATTACGAGATAGATGATCTTGATCATGTTAGGCAGCTCACAAGATCCAATAATGAAGCACAATGAGGAGAAGACAACCATCTAGCTACTGCTATGGACCCATAGTCCAGGGGTGAACTACTCACTCATCACTCCGGAGGCGACCATGGCGGTGTAGAGTCCTCCGGGAGATGAATCCCCTCTCCGGCGAGGGTGCCGGAGGAGATCTCCCGAATCCCCGAGATGGGATCGGCGGCGACGGCGTCTCGGTAAGGTTTTCCGTATCGTGGTTTTTCGCATCGGGGGTTTCGCGACGGAGGCTTTAAGTAGGCGGAAGGGCAGGTCAAGGGGCGTCACGAGGGGCCCACACTATAGGTCGGCGCGGCCGGGGCTTGGGCCGCGCCGCCCTATAGCCTGGCCACCTCGTGGCCCCACTTCGTGTGTTCTTCGGTCTTCTGGAAGCTCCGTGGAAAAATAGGGCCCTGGGTCTTCGTTTCGTCCAATTCCGAGAATATTTCGTTACTAGGATTTCGAAACCAAAAACAGCAGAAAACAGGAAGCGGCACTTCGGCATCTTGTTAATAGGTTAGTTCCGGAAAATGCACGAATATGACATAAAGTGTGCATAAAACATGTAGGTATCATCAATAATATGGCATAGAACATAAGAAATTATCGATACGTCGGAGACGTATCGGTGTTTGCTTCTAAGATAGAGAGAAATGGGTAAACTGACTCAACATAAAAGTAAAAGAATGGCCCTTCGCGAGAGGAAGCATTGATTGCTATATTTGTGCTAGAGCTTTGGTTTTGAAAGCAAGAAACAATTTTGTCAACGGTAGTAATAAAGCATATGTATCATGTAAATTATATCCTACAAGTTGCAAGCCTCATGCATAGTATACTAATAGTGCCCGCACCTTGTCCTAATTAGCTTGGACTACGGGATTATCGCAATGCACATGTTTTAACCAAGTGTCACAAAGGGGTACCTCTATGCCGCCTGTACAAAGGTCTAAGGAGAAAGCTCGCATTGGATTTCTCGCTATTGATTATTCTCAACTTAGACATCCATACCGGGACAACATAGACAACAGATAATGGACTCCTCTTTTATGCATAAGCGTGTAGCAACAATTAATTTTCTCATATGAGATTGAGGATATATGTCCAAAACTGAAACTTCCACCATGGATCATGGCTTTAGTTAGCGGCCCAATGCTCTTCTCTAACAATATGCACGCTCTAACCATAAAGTGGTAGATCGCCCTTACTTCGGACAAGACGAACATGCATAGCAACTCACATGATTTTCAACAAAGAGTAGTTGATGGCGTCCCCAGGAACATGGTTATCGCACAACAAGCAACTTATAAGAAATAAAATGCATAAGTACATATTCAATACCACAATAGTTTTTAAGCTATTTGTCCCATGAGCTATATATTGTAAAGGTAGAGGATAGAAATTTAAAGGTAGCACTTCAAGCAATTTACTTTGGAATGGCGGAGAAATATCATGTAGTAGGTAGGTATGGTGGACACAAATGGCATAGTGGTTGGCTCAAGGATTTTGGATGCATGAGAAGTACTCCCTCTCGATACAAGGCTTAGGCTAGCAAGGTTGTTTGAAGCAAACACTAGCATAAACTAGTACATCAAAACTTACATAAAAGACATATTACAAGCATTATAAGACTATACATTGTCTTCCCTGTTGTTCAAACACCTCACTAGAAAATATCTAGACTCTAGAGAAACCACTCATGCAAACCAAATTTTAACAAGCTCTATGTATTTATTCACTAATAGGTGCAAAGTATATGATGCAAGAGCTTAAACATGAGCACAACAATTGCCAAGTATCAAGTTATTCAAGACATCATACCAGTTACTACATATAGCATTTTCCGTTTCCAACCATATAACAATTAACGAAGCAGTTTCATCCTTCGCTATGAAAATTAAAAGCTAAGAACACATGTGTTCATACGAACCAGCGGAGCGTGTCTCTCTCCCACACAAGCATTTATTCAAACAAAAAACAAGAACAAAAGCACACAGACGCTCCAAGTAAAGTACATAAGATGTGGCCGAATAAAAATATAGTTTCAAGAGAAGGAACCTGATAATTTGTTGATGAAGAAGGGGATGCCTTGGGCATCCCCAAGCTTAGACGCTTGAGTCTTCTTGAAATATGCAGGGGTGAACCACCGGGGCATCCCCAAGCTTAGAGCTTCCACTCTCCTTGATCATAGTATATCATCCTCCTCTCTTGACCCTTGAAAACTTCCTCCACACCAAACTCAAAACAAACTCATTAGAGGGTTAGTGCACAATAAAAATTAACATGTTCAGAGGTGACACAATCATTCTTAACACTTCTGGACATTGCATAAAGCTACTGGACATTAATAGATCAAAGAAATTCATCCAACATAGCAAAAGAGGCAATGCGAAATGAAAGGCAGAATCTGTCAAAACAGAACAGTCCGTAAAGATGGATTTTATTAGGGCACCAGACTTGCTCAAATGAAGATGCCCAAATTGAATGAAAGTTGCGTACATATCTGAGGATCACTCACGTAAATTGGCTTAATTTTCTGAGTTACCTACAGATAATTAGACCCAGATTCGTGAAAGCAAAGAAATCTGTTTCTGCGCAGTAATCCAAATCTAGCATCAACCTTTCTATCAACGACTTTACTTGGCACAACAATGCAATAAAATAAGATAAGGAGAGGTTGCTACAGTAGTAAACAACTTCCAAGACACAAATATAAAACAAAGTACTGTAGCAAAATAACACATGGGTTATCTCCCAAGAAGTTTTTTCTTTATAGCCATTAAGATGGGCTCAGCAGTTTTGATGATGCACTCGCAAGAAATAGTATTTGAAGCAAAAGAGAGCATCAAGAGGCAAATTCAAAACACATTTAAGTCTAACATGCTTCCTATGCATAAGAATCTTGTAAATAAACAAGTTCATGAAGAGCAAAGTAACAAGCATAGGAAGATAGAACAAGTGTAGCTTCAAAAATTTCAGCACATAGAGAGGTGTTTTAGTAACATGAAAATTTCTACAACCATATTTTCCTCTCTCATAATAACTTTCGAGTAGCATCATGAGCAAACTCAACAATATAACTATCACATAAAGCATTCTTATCATGAGTCTTATGCATAAAATTATTACTCTCCACATAAGCATAATCAATTTTATTAGTTATAGTGGGAGCAAATTCAACAAAGTAGCTATCATTATTATTCTCATCAAGTGTAGGAGGCATATTGTAATCATAATCAAATTTATCCTCCATAACAGGCGGTACTAAAAGACTACTATCATCATAAATAGGAGGCAAAGTATCATCAAAGAAAATTTTCTCCTCAATGCTTGGGGGACTAAAAAGATCATGAAAACCAGCTTCCCCAAGCTTAGAACTTTCTATATCATTATCAACAATGGTGTTCAAAGCGTTCATACTAATATTACTACCGGCATGCAAATAAGATTTCATAGGTTTTTTAATTTTCGCATCAAACAATCCATGTTTTAAATCAGGAAATAGAATAAGAAGCTCATTCTTGTCCATTATGCCAAACTAGTGTAAACAAGAAACAAAAAGATGCAATTGCGGGATCTAAAGGAAATAGCTTCGAGTACTTACAACGGCGAAAATAGCTTAGTAGCCGAGATCCGGAGTGTGAGTACCTTTTACCTTTCCTCCCCGGCAACGGCGCCGGAAAAGTGCTTGATGTCTACGGGTGCTTCTATTCTTGTAGACGGTGTTGGGCCTCCAAGAGCGAGAGGTTTGTAGAACAGCGAGCAAGTTTCCCTTAAGTGGATCACCCAAGGTTTATCGATCTCGGGGAGGAAGAGGTCAAAGATATCCCTCTCAAGCAACCCTGCAACCACAAAGCAAGAAGTCTCTTGTGTCCCCAACACACCTAATACACTTGTCGGATGTATAGGTGCACTAGTTCGGCGAAGAGATAGTGAAATACAAGTAATATGGATGGATATGAGTGGTAATAGTAATCTGAATGAAATATGGCAGCGAGTAAACATGTAACAAAACGAGTAAACAAACGGAGATTCGATGCTTGGAAGCAAGGCCTAGGGATCCTGCTTTCACTAGTGGACACTCTCAACAATGATCACATAATAGGACTACTCTACACCCTCTTGTTGGATGATGAACACCACTAATTGTGTAGGATTACACGAACCCTCAATACCGGAGTTAACAAGCTCCACAATATTCAATGTTCATATTTAAATAACCTTAGAGTGTAAGATAGATCAACACAATTACACCAAGAACTAACATAGCATGCACTACTGTCACCATCATACCATGAAGGAGGCATAGATCATATCAATACTATCATAGCAATAGTTAACTTCATAATCCACAAGAGATTACAATCATAGCCTACGCCAAGTACTAACACGGATGCACACACTCGTCACCATTACACCGTGCGGGAGGAATAAAACTACTTTAATAACATCACTAGAGTAGCACATAGATGATATTCAACTAGATCACATAAAGAGAGAGATGAACCACATAGCTACGGCGGAGCCCTCAGCCCCGGGGGTGGATTACTCCCTCCTCATCATGGAGGCAGCGATGGCGGTGAAGATGGCGGTGGAGACGGCGGTGGAGATGGCTCCGGGGGCAATTCCCCGTCCGGCAGGGTGCCGGAACAGAGAGTTCTGTCCCCCGAATTGGACTTTCGCGATGGCGGCGGCTCTGGATGGTTTTCTCTGTTTCCGTCCTTCCGGTCGATGTTTTTAGGTCAGGGACGAATATATAGGCCGAGAGTCGGCGCAAGGAGGCGGCTGTGGCCCCCACACCATAGGCTGGCGCGGCCAGGGGGCCACCCGCGCCGCCTTATGGTGTGGGCCCCCTGCTGCCCGCCTCCGACTCTCCTTCGGTGTTCCGGAAGCTTCCGGGAATTCTAAGACTTTCGGTGTTGATTTCGTCCGATTCCGAAAATATTTCCTTACTAGGATTTACGAAACCAAAAACAGCGAAAACAGACAACTGGCCTTTCGGCATCTCGTCAATAGGTTAGTTCCGGAAAACGCATAATAATGACATAAAGTGTGAACAAAACATGTCGGTATTGTCATAAAACAAGCATGGAACATCAGAAATTATAGATACGTCAGAGACGTATCACATATACATATCATGATGACTACTATGAGATTTACTTAGGGCATTACGACAAAGAACATAGACTGCTATCCAGCATGCATCTATGCCTAAAAAGTCCACCTTCGGGTTAGCATCCGCACCCCTTCCAGTATTAAGTTGCAAACAATAAACAATTGCATTAAGTATGGTGCGTAATGTAATCAACACAAATATCATTAGACAAAGCATCGATGTTTTATCCCTAGTGGCAACAGCACATCCACAACCTTAGAACTTTTCGTCACTGTCCCAGATTCAATGGAGGCATGAACCCACTATCGAGCATAAATACTCCCTCTTGGAGTCACAAGTATCAACTTGGCCAGAGCCTCTACTAGCTACGGAGAGCATGCAAGATCATAAACAACACATATATGATAGATCAATCATCAACTTGACATAGTATTCAATATGCATCGGATCCCAACAAACACAACATGTAGCATTACAAATAGACGATCTTGATCATGATAGGCAGCTCACAAGATCTAAACATGATAGCACAAGAGGAGAAGACAACCATCTAGCTACTGTTATGGACCCATAGTCCAAGGATGAACTACTCACGCATCAATCCGGAGGCGGGCATGATGATGTAGAGTCCTCCGGTGATGATTCCCCTCTCCGGCAGGGTGCCGAAGGCGATCTCCTGAATCCCCCCGAGATGGGATTGGCGGTGGCAGCGTCACAATAACTTTTCTCGTATCGTGGCTCTCGGTGATAGAGTTTTCGCGACGGAGAGAATATATAGGCGAAGGGGCAGAGTAGGGGGACGCTCGAGGGGCCCACCCCATAGGGCGGCGCGCCCAAGGGTGGGGCCGCACCCCCCTAGGGTGTGGCCGCCTCGTCGCCCCTCTTCGTCTCCTCTTCGGACTTCTGGAATGCTCCGTGCAAAATAAGACCGTGGGCTTTTGTTTCGTCCAATTCCGAGAATATTACACGTGTAGGATTTACGAAACCAAAAATAGCGAGAAAACGAGAGCTGGCGCTTCGGCATCTTGTTAATAGGTTAGTGCCGGAAAATGCATAAAAATGATGTAAAATGTATATAAAACATGTGAGTATTGTCATATAACTAGCATGGAACATAAGAAATTATAGATACGTTTGAGACGTATCAGGGACACAAGAGACTTCTTGTATCTTAATTGCAGGGTTGCTTGAGAGGGATATCTCTGACCTCTACCTCCCTGAGTTCGATAAACTTTGGGTGATTCACTTAAGAGAAACTTGCTGCTGTTCTACAAACCTCTGCTCTTGGAGGCCCAACACTGTCTACAGGAATAGAAGAGTGCGTAGACATCACCGGTGCCCACGAAGCAATGAGCATGGCCCAGAATGAAGAGTTATGTCTGATGCGAAATATAGTAATGGGTCAGCACCGCAGAGAGTTGTTGCCCTCACCAGCAGCGATCCGACAATGATAGATGTGCGGGGTTAGGACGTGTGTATCTACAGACCGAGTGGAGAGAGTGGGGGAGAACGATGACAAAGTTGGTTCGTCGCGTGCCCCGACCGTCGACGAGTAGGATAGTTTTGTTTTATTTTAAATTCGGTCCCTTTTTTATTCAAGTTTGTAATATATAAAACAAATTTTGAATAAAAACAAATTTCTTTGCAATTTGAGCCATTTGTACTCAATTCATGTGTTTTCGGTGTAGCCCAACCCTTTTGGGCGACCCGGCTAGGCAGAGGTGTCGCCCAAAAGCGGCAACCTGCACCGACACTCCCAATCGGCATGTCCAGCGCGTCTATCGGAACATGAACCATACCTTGAGAATAGGTATATGTGTGGAGAGTGGATTTTCAGAACCCGGCGGCATGTGAACCTAGCTGAAATCAGCATCTCATTGGTCCAGCAATTGTTGTGGGGTCAACTCCTGCAGTATGTGTATTCCATATACGAAAATGAATACATGTCCCATGTGTGGTCCTCCCCTATCGCATCCCCATCCCCATCCCCTTCCCTTCCCCGTGCCCTGCAGCAGCCAGCTCGGCGATGTGGCCTCCGTCGCTGCCGCCTCCGCTTCCACGTCAGCAGCCAGCTCGCCGACGTTGCCACCGAGCAGCTGCGTCCCATCGTCGTCGGCGTCCTGCCTGTCTTTCTCGTCGGCGCTTGATACGTCCAAAACGTATCTACTTTCCCGAACACTTTTGCTATTGTTTTGCCTCTAATTTGTGTATTTTGGATGCAACTAACACGGACTAACGCTGTTTTCAGCAGAACTGTTCTGGTGTCTCGTTTTTGTGCAGAAATTCAACTTTCAGGAAAATCCTCGGAATTTATGCAGAAGGTCCTATTTTCCCAGAATATTGGCGGAGCCAGAAGGGCGAACCAGGTGGGGGCACGAGGTCCCCACACACTAGGCCGGCGCGGCCCAGGAGGGGCCCGCGCGGCCCTAGTGTGTGGTGGCCTCGGTCGGCCCCCGACGCCCTCTTTCGGACTACTTATTGCCTTCGACCTAAAAACGCACGGGGAGAAGTCGAAGTCGCCGAAACCCTCCGAACGCCGCCACATCGCGAAACTCCGTCTCAGGAGCCAGAAGTCTCCGTTCTGGCACTCCGCCGGGACGGGGAATTGGAGGAGATCATCACCACCATCACCACCGACGCCTCTCCATCGACCAGCCATGTTTCCCTGATGACCCACAAGTATAGGGGATCGCAATAGTCTTCGAGGGAAGTAAAACCCAATTTATTGATTCGACACAAGGGGAGACAAAGAATACTTGAAAGCCTTAACAGCGGAGTTGTCAATTCAGCTGCACTGGAAACAGAGACTTGCTCGCAAGAGTTTATCGATAGTAACGGTATTATAGCGATAGCAGGTAGTAAAATAACAGCGAGCGAGTAACGAGAGACAGCGAGTAGTGATTTTAGTAAACAGCAGGATTAAAATACTGTAGGCACGGGGACGGATGACGGGCGTTGCATGGATGAGAGAAACTCATGTAACAATCATAGCAGGGCATTTGCGAGATAATAATAAAACGGTATCCAAGTACTAATCAATCAATAGGCATGTGTTCCAATTATAGTCGTACGTGCTCGCAATGAGAAACTTGCACAACATCTTTTGTCCTACCAGCCGGTGGCAGCCGGGCCTCAAGGGAAACTACTGGATATTAAGGTACTCCTTTTAATAGAGTACCGGAGCAAAGCATTAACACTCCGTGAACACATGTGATCCTCACATCACTACCATTCCCTCCGGTTGTCCCAATTTCTGTCACTTCGGGGCCATTGGTTCCGGACAGCGACATGTGTATACAACTTGCAAGTAAGACCATAAACAATGAATATCATGATGAAACAATAACATGTTCAGATCTGAGATCATGGCACTCGGGCCCTAGTGACAAGCATTAAGAATAACAAGTTGCAACAATATCATAAAAGTAACATCTACGGATATTAGGCACTATGCCCTAACAATCTTATGCTATTACATGACCAATCTCATCCAATCCCTACCATCCCCTTCAGCCTACAGCGGGGGAATTACTCACACATGGATGGGGGAAACATGGCTGGTTGATGTAGAGGCGTCGGTGGTGATGGCGGCGATGATCTCCTCCAATTCCCCGTCCCGGCGGAGTGCCAGAACGGAGACTTCTGGCTCCCGAGACGGAGTTTCGCGATGTGGCGGCGTTCTGGAGGGTTTCTGGCGACTTCGACTTCTCTCCGTGCGTTTTTAGGTCGAGGCCAATAAGTAGTCCGAAGGGGAGCGTCGGAGGCCGGCCGAGGGGGCCACACCATAGGGCGCGCGGGCCCCCCTAGGCCGCGCCGCCTTATGGTGTGGGGCCCTCGGGCCTCCACTTGATTTGTCCTTCTGGCTCCGTCAGTATTCGGGGAAAATAGGGCCTTCTGTCAAAATCCCGAGGTTTTTCCTGAAAGTTGGATTTCTGCACAAAAACGAGACACCAGAACGGTTCTGCTCGAAAACGGCGTTAGTCCGTGTTAGTTGCATCCAAAATACACAAATTAGAGGCAAAACAATAGCAAAAGTGTTCGGGAAAGTAGATACGTTTTGGACGTATCAACTCCCCCAAGCTTAGCTTATTGCTTGTCCTCAAGCAATTCAGTTAACAACTGAGCGATAAAAGAACTTTCGCGAACACATTTGCTCATATGATGTATATATTCTCATGATATGGCTAATACTTAAGCAGTTCATAATAAGGTACATGCAAATAAGATCATCTAACAGCTATGTCAATCATGAAGAGGTACCAACAATTAATAATAAGCATCATGAATCATGTATATAAGTAGGATTGCAATGTTCATAAATGAGTATGATAGAGTGGTATCTCGCTTGCCTGTATTTGATCGGCAAAACATAAATGCCCGGGCACCTCTGGAGTTCATAGAAAGACTAGAAGTAGTGATTGTCAAAGATAAAAGCATCAAAGTTATACCACAATCAATCATATTTTGAGACAAGCATATTATACTAAGAATGACGAGTTGTGCTCTCAAGATAGTGCTCAAAGAAATAATGGAGACACAACATAGAAGTAAAAGATTGACCCTTCGCAGAGGGAAGCGAGGGATTAACATGCGCTAGAGCTTTTCATTTGTAAAGCGGGAGTAAAATTATTTTGAGAGGTGTTTGTTGTTGTCAACGAATGGTAATGGGTACACTAACTACCTCGCCAACCGGACTTTCAAGAGCGGCTCCCATGAATTATTTGCATTTTTATGTGGCACTCCTTCCAACCTTTCTTACACAAACCATGGCTAACCGAATCCTCGGGTGCACTGCCAACAATCACATACCATGAAGGAGTGCCTTTTTAGTTTAGTTTTATTATGATGATGACACTCCCCCCAACCTTTGCTTACACAAGCCATGGCTAACCGAATCCTTCGGGTGCCGTCCAACAATCACAAACCATGGAGGAGTGTCTATTTAAGTTAATTAATTCGGGATCGGGAATCCCATTGCCAGCTCTTTTTGCAAAATGATTGGATAAGCGGATGTGCCACTAGTCCATATGAGAGTCCGTCAAAAGTAAATGACAAGGTTGAAAGCTAAACACCACATACTTCCTCATGAGCTATGAAACATTAACACAAATTGAGAAGCATTTTGAAGGTTTTAAAGGTAGCGCATGAGAATTTACTTGGAATGGTTTGAAATGCCATGCATAGGTATTTATGGTGGACACTTTGGAATAACTTGGTTTTCATGTGTTTGGAAGCACGAGCAGCATTCCCGCTCAGTACAAGTGAAGGCTAGCAAAAGACTAGGGAGCGACAAATCAAGAGAGCAGTAACTGTCATAATCATGCTTGCGGCAAAATAAATTAACCGAGGCATAAAAGTGATACAAGAACTCTGAAGCAATGTAAATCATTGAGGCTTAATTGACTTTTGTTCAGTCATATGCATGCGTGAGCATGTGCCAAGTCGATATAAATGAATTATTCAGAGGAGGATACCACAATATCATACCTATCTATGAATAAAACAATGCAAGCAAACATCCATGACATGCTACTCATATTAATAAATTGGAGCTAAACATGAGAGATCATGAACTACTAGACTTTCTTAAAAGACATATACCTCATATGAACCGACTAAGCATGCTCACATGGATGAGTATATGTACAAAAATGAAAGCAAATAGAGTTCATACCAGCCTCTCACCACAATCAGATTGTCGTAGATCGTCATTATTGCCTTTTCACTTGTGTAGCTTGGATAATATGAAATGAAAACCACGCTCCAGCCACCGAAGACCATTGAACTCATAATGAACTTTACAAACCAAAGAAGAACAGCAAATATTTTTGGTGTTTTCGAATTTGAGAACAAGAACAAAAGGAAACAAGCAAACAAAGCAAAATCTTTTTGGGTTTTCTTATAGCAAACTAGCAATAGCAAATAAAGCGAAACAAATGCAAGAAACCAAGATAAACAAATGGTGAAGAGAAACAACAGAAATATTTTTGGACTTTTTGTGTTTTAGGAAAGAAACAAAGCAAGAACAAGAAAATGAAAACTAAAAGAAACACAGAAAAGCGAGATGGCAGAAATCTGCCAAAACCTGACAGCAGTACAGAAATCGATTTTTACAAAAATCTCACGTTGCTCAGATCGAAAAGTGTTCAACTAATGAAAGTTAGATAACAACCTGGGGAACCTGCACAAAAATTGGCAGCTCAAAATAACGTTCTGGCTGTGCGCACGAATTTTTCTAGTAACAGTCCAGAATCTGTTTTCAGGCAGCACTTCCCCAAATATCATCTCCCTCTCATTAGAAAACCACTCAAAGAGACTAAACAAGTATGTACAAGTATCCAGCAACCATAATATGCAAAGAATGAGTGATGCCGGTATACCTCCCCCCAAGCTTAGGCTTTTGGCCTAAGTGGAGTTCAATCCCATCGAGGGTCTGGGTTCCACGCCGGTGGATCATACATGGAGTAATCATAATAAGGTACCGATGCAGAAGAAAAACGTGGGGGTTCCTCATACCCAGCTTGTGGATGCGAAGAGCTCGCTGCATCGGATGACGAATCGAGGTGTTCCTCGGCCTCCTCCGTGTTGCCTCTTGCACGATGGATTCCTCCCTCTATGTATGCATTAACTGCACTTTCCGTGGTCGACCAATCCTCCCCGGAATCAAGGTTAAACGAGAGAAGGTGCAGGGCAATCCTACTAATTTTTCAACTTTCTTAGTCATTTTCCAAGATTTCTTGTAAAATGTTATTACGTAAGACAGGTTTCTCAAATTAGACGAATCGTAAACAAATTCATGCTTAATCATGGAGACTATGTCAAGTTTCTCTATGGGGAGCCGAATATCAAGATGGTGAGGTTCTACATTATGCATAGCTAATAAGCGAGAGGCGATGAGACCTCCACAAATTCCTCCCTTCTCACGGTTAGTAGCAAGTCCGTTGGCTATCAAAGCTCCCAAGTTATAAGTCCTATTACCTTGTAATGCGGCAGCTAGAAAGGCCAGATCCTGGATAGATACTTTACCTCCATTCTTTCTTGCTAGAACGCACTTGGTAATGAAATAGGCAAAGTAACGAATAGCTGGGAAATGAATGCTACTAATTTTACCGCCATCCTCTGAGAAACTTCTTCCATGACAAATCATCTTGAAGAGGTCCAAGAACTCTTGCGGCGATCCCTTTATCTTCTCGCATGATCCCCACTGCGGCACTACGATTGCTTGCACAAAAATCATTGAATGGCAAGTTGACAGCTTTATTATAAATTTTGTACTTGAACCATGGGGTTAGATTGTGACCAATTGAATTTAAAATCTTGCACTACTGACATAGTCAGTTTTGCATATTGACATGGTTCACCATCAACAAAATCATCCAACCCTGCACGAGAGATTAAACTTTGAACGTCCTGCAAGATCCCTGCACTTCTCATAAAATCCACGCATGGGTAATAAGCGGGGTATACTCCTTCTTCTCGGTGAACTCTCGTGACCTGCTGCGCCTCTAATTCTTGTTGGTTAAGTTGGTGCCTACTCCCTTCCATTTTCTGAAATTTTTCAACAAACAATATAAAACTTGATTTGGTGACATATAATCAAGGGAAACTACCATAGGAACTTGCTAGAGTACTAATCATGCATCAAAACTAGTTTATACCACTTAGAACAAGCATGCAAGCTCACTAAACATGTTACCTACAGCAGCAAAATATTCAAGATATACTCCACCAAACAAAATTCTATTTGGATAATCGAAGGAGTCACATACCGGAGAGCAGATGTGCCAAATTTCAGACAGAAATCTGGGCTGAGCAAAGAGATCGAGAAATCTGGGGCTCTTGAGCAAAAACACGAGTGAGAAGAAGCTGGTGTCAATTTTTTCGGGAGAGAGAAGAGTGTGAGAGGAAGAGATGAAGTAGTGGGGCAAGGAGGGGCCCACACCACAGGGTGGCGCGCCCACCTCCTTGGCCGCGCCGGCTGGTGGTGTGGCACCCTGTGGTGCCCCACAGGTCATCCTCTGGTGCTCCCAGGTGCCTCGTCGAAAAATAGGACCAACGGTGTAATTTTTGCGAATTTTTGAAAACTTTGAAAAACGCACATTTCGGGGTATTAAGTTTATTATTACTGGCCAGGAAATTTTTTGAAATCTCTAATCAACTAAGGAACTTTGCAAAATAAAAATGCTACAGCAACTAGAGCAAGCGGAGGAAGAAAGAAATGTTGTTTACCTCCTCTATGTATATAAAAAGTATTTGTTAACAAGGTTGATCAAGTCTTGCCACCAAATAAATTTTACATAGCATATGAAGAAATAAATCTCAAATAAATCATGTTACCTTGAATTGTATTGATATGGATCCAATCACAAGAGTTTGATATTCTTCTTTAGGCTCATATATAGGACAATCGATAGTTCCAACTTTGATAGTTCTCACATTAGAAATAGTATTAACTCCGCACGCTTTTTCAATCCTCTTGGGGAAATAGACGGTGTGCTCCTTATCATCAATATTGAAAGTAACCTTTCCTTTATTGCAATCAATAACAGCCCATGCGGTGTTAAGAAAAGGTCTCCCAAGAATAATAGACATATTATCATCTTCGAGCATTTCCAACACAACAAAATCAGTTAATATCAAGCGATTATTAGTAACTTGAACAGGAACATCCTCACATATACCAACGAGAATAGCAGTAGATTTATCATCCATTTGCAAAGATATATCGGTAGGTATCAACTTATCTAAGTAAAGTCTCTTATAAAGAGAAAAAGGCATAACACTAACACCGGCTCCCAAGTCACATAGAGCAGTTTTAACATAATTATTCTTAATAGAACAAGGAATAGTAGGTATACTCGGGTCGCCAAGCTTCTTTGGAACCTTACCATTAAAAGAGTAATTAGCAAGCATAGTGGAAATCTCCTCATTAGGAATTTTCCTTTTGTTAGTAACAATATCTTTCATATACTTTGAATAAGGAGGCAATTTAATAGCATCAGTCAAAGGGATTTGCAAGAATAAAGGTTTCATCCAATCACAGAATTTATTATAGTGTTCTTCTTCCTTTGATTTTAGTTTCTTAGCAGGAAAAGGCATTTGCTTTTGAACCCAAGGTTCTCTTTCATTACCATGTTTCTCAGCAATAAAATCTTCTTTAGTGTACTTTTTATTTTTAGCATGCTTTTCAGGTTCATCTTCAACCTCTTCTTTATCAGGAGTATCATTCTTATCATTATCTTTATCATGTTCATTACCACTTTCAGTTTCAGCATCAAAATAGAAATACTATTAGGATCATTAACGAGGTTCGGAGGATTCTACAACATTTTTATGTTTCTTTTTCTTTTTCTTAGAAGGAGCTCTAGGTTCAATGCGTTGAGAATCTTGTTCAATTCTTTTGGGATGTCCTTCGGGATATAGAGGATCTCGGGTAGAGACACCACCTCTAGTTGTTACTTCATAAGCATATTTTTCTTTAGCATTATTTCCCAACAAGTCATTTTGCACTTTAGTGAGTTGATCAATTTGAGTTTGAACCATATGAAAATGTTTAACAAGCATCTTAACATCATTGGAGGTTCTCTCCACAATATCATGCAATTCACTAATAGCTCGAGAATTTTCCATTAAATGATTCTCTACTCTCATATTAAAATTTTCTTGCTTAACAATATAATTATCAAACTCATCTAAGCATTGCGCGAGGAGGTTTCGAATACGGAATATCTTCCCTAGTAAAGCGTTGAAGGAATTTACCTCAATCATGGATGAAGGGGAATTATCTCACATATATCTTCTATGGGAGGCGAGATTCTTCACATCTTCAGATTTAATACCTTTCTCCTTGAGAGACTTCTTGGCTTCCCTCATATCTTCATCATTCAATTTAATTAAACCCCTCTTCTTCAATATCGGTGTCGGAGTTGGTTCGAGTGTAGTCCAATCATCATGATTCCGGCCTATTTTAGCCAATAATTCTTCGACGTCGTCCGGAGTTCTTTTCCTGAAAACACAACCAGCACAACTATCCAGGTATGCCCTAGACTCAATGGTTAGTCCACTATAAAATATATCAAGTAAATCATGCTTTTCCAAATCATGGTCAAGCCGAGCTCTAATAAGAGAGCAAAATCTCGCCCAAGCCTCAGGCAATTTCTCTCCATCTTCCTGGTCAAAATTATAAATTCTCTGCAAAGCAATATGTTGAGCACTAGCAGGAAAGTATTTCCGGAAGAAAACATCAAGCAATTCTTTTGGACTTTTAATAGAATTAGGTGGCAAACTATTATACCAAGTTTTAGCGTCATTCTTTAATGAGAATGGAAAGATTTTAAAAACAAAGTAAGTACGCATCTTAACATCATCAGAAAACAAGCTACTCAGAGTAGATAACTCAATCATGTGTTCAACGAAGCACTTTCTTTTTCGAGTACCACAAAAGGGTGTTTTCTCAACAATAGCTATATGAGATAGATCAAGAGAAAAATCATAATCTTTATCCTTAATGTTTATAGGAGATGTGGCAAATTTAGGATCGGGAGACAGTTTATATCTAACGACATGTTCACGTAAGCAACTTTTTAATTTTTCTTGCATCAGTAGTAGCATTGCATTTTTCAATAAAATCATCATTAAGCTCCACATAATCTTCATCGGGATCATCACTAGAATAATCAAATTCGGGTGAATTAACAGGTGTAGTAGCATTAGGAGTTTCGGTATTTTCAATTTGTCTAGACCTAGCAATTGTAGCATCTAGAAAGGATCCCAATGAACCACTATCATCAAGCACGGCAGAAGCATCATCAATATTATAAGAATTTTCAGATTCAGCGAAGTACCAGCATTTGAAGCTTGTGGTGGTGAAACAAGTTTACTTATCACGGATGGTGAATCAAGAGCGACGAGAGGTACTCGAGTTGTACCTTTTCTTGTAGTGGATGGTAATATGGCGATCTTAGTATCGCGAGGTTTACCCATGATGGAGAATTTGCAGCGAACAATATCAATCCAAGTGAACTTCCAAATAAAGCTATGCTCCCCGGCAACGGCGCCGGAAAATAGTCTTGATGACCCACAAGTATAGGGGATCGCAATGGTCTTCGAGGGAAGTAAAACCCAATTTATTGATTCGACACAAGGGGAGACAAAGAATACTTGAAAGCCTTAACAACGGAGTTGTCAATTCAGCTGCACCTAGAAACAGAACTTGCTCGCAAGAGTTTATCGATAGTAACGATATTATAGCGATAGCAGTAGTAAAATAACAACGACAGAGTAACAGAGACAGCGATAGTGATTTTAGTAAACAGCAGGATTAAAATATCGTAGGCACGGGGACGGATGACGGGCGTTGCATGGATGAGAGAAACTCATGTAACAATCATAGCGGGGCATTTGCAGATAATAATAAAACGGTATCCAAGTACTAATCAATCAATAGGCATGTGTTCCAATTATAGTCGTACGTGCTCGTAATGAGAAACTTGCACAACATCTTTTGTCCTACCAGCCGGTGGCAGCCGGGCCTCAAGGAAACTATCTGGATATTAAGGTACTCCTTTTAATAGAGTACGGAGCAAAGCATTAACACTCCGTGAACACATGTGATCCTCACATCACTACCATTCCCTCCGGTTGTCCCGATTTCGTCACTTCGGGGCCATTGGTTCCGGACAGCGACATGTGTATACAACTTGCAGGTAAGACCATAAACAATGAATATCATGATGAAACAATAACATGTTCAGATCTGAGATCATGGCACTCGGGCCCTAGTGACAAGCATTAAGAATAACAAGTTGCAACAATATCATAAAAGTAACATCTACGGATATTAGGCACTATGCCCTAACAATCTTATGCTATTACATGACCAATCTCATCCAATCCCTACCATCCCCTTCAGCCTACAGCGGGGGAATTACTCACACATGGACGGGGAAACATGGCTGGTTGATGTAGAGGCGTCGGTGGTGATGGCGGCGATGATCTCCTCCAATTTCCCGTCCCGGTGGAGTGCCGAACGGAGACTTCGGCTCCCGAGACGGAGTTTCGCGATGTGGCGGCGTTCCGGAGGGTTTACGGCGACTTCGACTTCTCTCCGTGCGTTTTTAGGTCGAGGCCAATAAGTAGTCCGAAGGGGAGCGTCGGAGGCCGGCCGAGGGGCCACACCATAGGGCCGCGCGGGCCCCCCTAGGCCGCGCCGCCTTATGGTGTGGGGCCCTCGGGCCTCCACTTGATTTGTCCTTCGGCTCCGTCGATGTTCGGGAAAATAGGGCCTTCTGTCAAAATCCCGAGGTTTTTCCCGAAAGTTGGATTTCTGCACAAAAACGAGACACCGGAACAGTTCTAGCTGAAAACAGCGTTAGTCCGTGTTAGTTGCATCCAAAATACACAAATTAGAGGCAAAACAATAGCAAAAGTGTTCGGGAAAGTAGATACGTTTTGGACGTATCATTCCCCCATCCATGTGTGAGTAATTCCCCCGCTGTAGGCTGAAGGGGATGGTAGGGATTGGATGAGATTGGTCATGTAATAGTATAAGATTGTTAGGGCATAGTGCCTAGTGTCCGTAATTGGTACTTTGATGATATTGTTGCAACTTGTTATGCTTAATGCTTGTCACTAGGGCCCGAGTGACATGATCTCAGATCTGAACATGTTATTACTTCATCATGATATTCATTGTTTATGGTCTTACTCGCAAGTTGTATACACATGTCGTCGTCCGGAACCAATGGCCCCGAAGTGACAGAAATCGGGACAACCGGAGGGATGGTAGTGATGTGAGGATCACATGTGTTCACGGAGTGTTAATGCTTTGCTCCGGCACTCTATTAAAAGGAGTACCTTAATATCCGATAGATTCCCTTGAGGCCCAGCCTGCCACCGGCTGGTAGGACAAAAGATGTTGTGCAAGTTTCTCATTGCGAGCACGTACGACTATAATTGGAACACATGCCTATTGATTGCTTTGTACTTAGACACCGTTTTATTATTATCTGCAAATGCCCTGCTTGATTGTTACATGAGTTTCTCTCATCCATGCAACGCCCGTTATCCGTCCCCGTGCCTACAATATTTTAATCCTGCTGTTTACTATAATCACTACTGCTGTCTCTGTTACTCTGTTGCTGTTATTTCACTACTGCTATCGCTATAAAGCTGTTACTATCGATAAACTCTTGCGAGCAAGTCTGTTTCCAGGTGCAGCTGAATTGACAACTCCGCTGTTAAGGCTTTCAAGTATTCTTTGTCTCCCCTTGTGTCGAATCAATAAATTGGGTTTTACTACCCACGAAGACTGCTGCGATCCCCTATACTTGTGGGTTATCAAGACTGTTTTCTGGCGCCGTTGCCGGGGAGCATAGCTTTATTTGGAAGTTCACTTGGATTGATATTGTTCGCTGCAAATTCTCCATCATGGGTAAACCTCGCGATCCTAAAGTCGCCATATTACCATCCACTACAAGAAAAGGTACAACTCGAGTACCTTTGCTACTCTTGATTCACCATCCGTGATAAGTCGACTTGTTTCACCGCCACAAGCTTCACTTGTCTGGTACTTCAGCTGAATCTGAAAACTCTCATAATATTGATAACGTTTCTGCTGTGCTTGATGATAGTGGTTCATTGGGATCCTTTTTAGATGCTACAATTGCTAGGTCTAGACAAATTGAAAATACTGAAACTCCTAATGCTACTACACCTGTTAATTCACCTGAACTTGATTATTCTAGTGATGATCCTGATGAAGATTATGTGGAGCTTAATGATGATTTTATTAATAGATGCAATGCTACTGCTGATGCAAGTAAAATTAAAAAGTTTCTCAAACAATATACTGTTAGACATAAGTTATCTCCTGATCCTAAATTTGCCACATCTCCTATATGCATTAAGGATAAAGATTATGATTTTTCTCTTGATTTATCTCATATAGCTATTGTAGAGAAAGCACCCTTTTGTGGTACTGAAAAAGAAAGTGCTGTAGAACACATGATTGAACTTTCTTCTATGAGTAGCTTGTTTTCTGATGATATCAAGATGCGTACTTATTTTGTCGCTAAATTTTTTCCTTTCTCATTAAAGGATGATGCTAAAACTTGGTATAACAATTTGCCTCCTGGTTCTATTAAAAATCCAACTGATTTGCGTGATGTTTTCTTTCGAAAATACTTTCCTGCTAGTGCTCAACATATTGCTTTACAGAGAATTTATAGATTTGACCAGGGAGATGAAGAGAAATTGCCTGAGGCTTGGGCAAGATTTTGTTCTCTTATCAGAGCTCGACCTGGACATGATTTAGAAAAGAATGATCTACTTGATATATTTTATAGTGGACTAACCATTGAGTCCAGGGCATATTTGGATAGTTGTGCTGGTTGTGTTTTCGAGAAAAGAACTCCGGACGAAGGTCGAAGAATTATTGGCTAAAATAGGCCGGAATCATGATGATTGGACTACGCCTCGAACCAACTCCAACGCCAATATTGAAGAAGAGGGTTTTAATTAAATTGAATGATGAAGATATGAGGGAAGCCAAGAAGTCTCTCAAGGAGAAAGGTATTAAATCTGAAGATGTGAAGAATCGCACTCCCATAGAAGATATATGTGAGATAATTCCCCCTTCATCCATGATTGAGGTAAATTCCCTTTCAGCGCTTTACTAGGGAAGATATTCCGTATTCAAAACCTCCTGCGCAATGCTTAGATGAGTTTGATAATTATATTGTTAAGCAAGAAAATTTTAATATGAGAGTAGAGAATCATCTAATGGAAAATTCTCGAGCTATTAGCAATTTGCATGATATTGTGGAGAGAACCTCCAATGATGTTAAGATGCTTGTTAAACATTTTCAAATGGTTCAAACTCAAATTGATCAACTTACTAAAGTGCAAAATGACTTATTACAAAATAATTCTAAAGAGAAACATGCTTATGAAGTAACAACTAGAGGTGGTGTCTCTACCCAGGATCCTCTATATCCTGAAGGGCATCCCAAAAGAATTGAACAAGATTCTCAACGCATTGAACCTAGTGCTCCTTCTAAGGAAAAGAAGAAGAAACATAAAAATGTTGTAGAATCCTCTGAACCTGTTAATGATCCTAATAGTATTTCTATTTCCGATGCTGAAACTGAAAGTGGTAATGAACATGATAATAATAATGGTAATGATAAGAATGATGTTTCTGATAAAGAAGGAGTTGAAGATGAACCTGAAAAGCGAGATAAAAATAAAAAGTATACTAAAGAAGATTTTATTGCTAAGAAACATGGTAATGAAAGGGAACCTTGGGTGCAAAAGCAAATGCCTTTTCTGCTAAGAAACTAAAATCAAAGGAAGAAGAACACTATAATAAATTTTGTGATTGGATGAAACCTTTATTCTTGCAAATCCCTTTGATCGATGCTATTAAATTGCCTCCTTATTCAAAGTATATGAAAGATATTGTTACTAACAAAAGGAAAATCCCCAATGAGGAAATTTCCACTATGCTTGCTAATTACTCTTTCAATGGCAAAGTTCCAAAGAAGTTGGGCGACCCGGTATACCTACTATTCCTTGTTCTATTAAGAATAATTATGTTAAGACTGCTCTATGTGACTTGGGAGCCGGTGTTAGTGTTATGCCTTTTTCTCTTTATAAGAGACTTTACTTAGATAAGTTGATACCTACTGATATATCTTTGCAAATGGCTGATAAATCTACTGCTATTCCTGTTGGTATATGTGAGGATGTTCCTGTTCAAGTTACTAATAACTGCTTGATATTAACTGATTTTGTTGTGTTGGAAATGCCTGAAGATGATAATATGTCTATTATTCTTGGGAGACCTTTTCTTAACACCGCAGGAGCTGTTATTGATTGCAATAAAGGAAAGGTTACTTTCAATGTTGATGATAGGGAGCATACCGTTTATTTTCCCAAGAGGATTGATAAAGTATGTGGAGTTAATACTATTTCTAATGTGAGAACTATCAAAGTGGGAACTATCGATTGTCCTATATATGAGCCTAAAGAAGAATATCAAACTCTTGTGATTGGATCCATATCAATACAATTCAAGGTAACATGATTGATTTGAGGTTTATTTCTTCTTATGCTATGTAAAATTTATTTGGTGGCAAGACTTGATCAACCTTGTTAACAAATACTTTTTATATGCATAGAGGAGGTAAACAACATCTCTTTCTTCCTCCACTCGTTCTACTTGCTGTAGCACTTTTGTTTTGTAAAGTTCCTTAGTTAATTAGAGATTTCAAAAAATTTCCCGGCCGTAATAATAAACTTAATACCCGGAAATGTGCATTTTTCAAAGTTTTCAAAAATTCACAAAAATTATACCGTTGGTCCTATTTTTCGACGAGGCACCTGGGAGCACCTGGGGATGACCAGTGGGGCACCCCAGGGTGGCACCCCACAGGCCGGCGCGGCCAGCAAGGGGGGCGCGCCACCCTGGTGTGTTGGCCCCCCTTTACCCCACTTTAGCATCTCTTCTTCCCACACTCTTCTCTCTCCCGAAAAAATCGACACCAGTTTCCTCTCACTCGTGTTTTTGCTCAAGAACTCCAGATTTCTCGATCTCTTTGCTCAGCCCAGATTTCTGTCTGAAATTTGGCACATTTACTCTTCGGTACGTGACTCCTCCGACTATCCAAGTAGAATTTTGTTTGGTGGAGTATATCTTGAATATTTTGCTGCTGTAGGTAACATGTTTAGTGAGCTTGCATGCTTGTTCTAAGATGTATAAACTAGTTTTGATGCATGTTTAGTACTCTAGCAAGTTCCTATGGTAGTTTCTCTCTATTATATGTCACCAAATCAAGTTTTATATTATTTGTTGAAAAATTTCAGAAAATGGAAGGGAGTAGGCACCAACTTAACCAACAAGAATTGGAGGTGCAACAGGTCATGAGAGTTCACCGCGAAGAAGGAGTATACCCCGCTTACTGCCCGTGCGTGGATTTTATGAGAAGTGCAGGGATCTTGCAAGATGTTCAAAGTCTAATCTCTCGTGCAGGGTTGGATGATTTCGTTGATGGAGAACCATGCCAATATGCAAAGCTGACTATGTCCGTAGTGCAGGATTTTAAATTCAATTGGTCGCGATCTAACCCCATGGTTCAGTACAAAATTTATAATAAAGCTGTCAACTTGCCATTCAATGATTTTTGTGCAGCAATTAGAGTGCCGCAATGGGGATCATGCGAGAAGATAAGGGGATCGCCGCAAGAGTTCTTAGACCTCTTCAAGATGATTTGTCATGGGAGAAGCTTCTCAGAGGATGGTGGTAAAATCAGTAGCATTCAACTCCCAGCTATTCGCTACTTTGCTTATTTCATCACTAAGTGCGTGCTAGCTAGAAAGAATGGAAGTAAATTATCTATCCAGGATTTAGCTTTTCTAGCTGCTGCATTGCAAGGTAATAAGACCTATAACTTGGGTGCTTTGATAGCCAACAGGCTTGCTACTAACCGTGAGAAGGGAGGAATTTGTGGAGGCCTCATCGTCTCTCGTTTATTAGCTATGCATGGTGTAGAACCTCACCACCTTGATATTCAACTTCCCATAGAGAAACTTGACATAGTCTCCATGATTAAGCATGAATTTGTTTCTGATTCATCTAATTTGAGCAACCTGTCTTATAGAATAACATTTTACCGAAAGCTTGGAGAATAACTAAGAAAACTGAAAAATTAGTAGGATTGCCTGCACCTGCTCTGTTTAACCTTGATTCCAGGGAGGATTGGTCAGTCACGGAAAGTGCAGTTAATGCACACATAGAGGGAGGAGGCCATCATGCAAGAGACAACACGGAGGAGGACGAGGAACACCTCGACTCTTCATCCGATGCAGCAAGTTCTTCGCATCAACAAGTTGGGCATGAGGAGCCTCCACGCTTTTCTTCTGCATCGGGACCTTATTATGACTACTCCATGTACGATCCACCGGCATGGAACCCAGATCCTCGTTGGGGTTGATCTCCACTTAGGTCAAAAGCCTAAGCTTGGGGGGAGGTATACCGGCATCACTCATTCTTTGCATATTATGGTTGCTGGATACTTGTACATACTTGTTTAGTTTCTTTGAGTGGTTTTCTAATGAGAGGGAGATGATATTTGGGGAAGTGCTGCCTGAAAACAGATTCTGGACTGTTACTAAAAAAATTCGTGCGCACAGCCAGAACGTTATTTTGAGCTGCCAATTTTTGTGCATGTTCCCCAGGTTGTTATCTAACTTTCATTAGTTGAACACTTTTCGAGCTGAGCAACGGAATATTTTTGTAAAAATCGATTTTTGTACTCGTTGTCGAGTTTTGGCAGATTTCTGCCATCTTGCTTTTCTCGTGTTTCTTTTAGTTTTCATTTTCTTGTTCTTGCTTTGTTTCTTTCCTAAAACACAAAAAGACCAAAAATATTTCTGTTGTTTCTCTTCACCATTTGTTTATTTTGATTCTTGCATTTGTTTCGCTTTATTTGCTATTGCTAGTTTGCTATAAGAAAACCCTAAAAGATTTTGCTTTGTTTGCTTGTTTCCTTTTGTTCTTGTGTCCAAATTCGAAAACACCAAAAATATTTGTTGTTCTTCTTTGGTTTTGTAAAGTTCTTTATGAGTTCAATGGTCTTCGGTGGCCGGAGCATGGTTTTCATTTCATATTATCCGAGCTACACAAGTGAAAGGCAATAATGACGATATTCGACAATCTGATTGTGGTGAGAGGCTGGTATGAACTCTATTTGTTTTCATTTTTGTACATATACTCATCCATGTGAGCATGCTTAGTTGGTTCATGTGAGGTATATGTCATTTAAGAAAGTCTAGTAGTTCATGATCTCTCATGTTTAGCTCCAATTTATTAATATGAGTAGCATGTCATGGATGTTTGCTTGCATTGTTTTATTCATAGATAGGTATGATATTGTGGTATCCTCCTCTGAATAATTCGGTTGAATTAACTTGGCACATGCTCGCGCATGCATATGACTGAACAAAAGTCAATTAAGCCTCGATGATTTACATTGCTTCAGAGTTCTTGTATCACTTTTATGACTCAGTTAATTTATTTTGCCGCAAGCATGATTATGACAGTTACTGCTCTCTTGATTTGTCGCTCCCTAGTCTTTTGCTAGCCTTCACTTGTACTGAGCGGGAACACCGCTCGTGCTTCCAAACCCCTGAAAACCAAGTTGTTCCAAAGTGTCCACCATAAATACCTATGCATGGCATTTCAAACCATTCCAAGTAAATTCTCATGCGCTACCTTTAAAACCTTCAAAATGCTTTTCAATTTGTGCTAATGTTTCATAGCTCATGAGGAAGTATGTGGTGTTTAACCTTCAACCTTGTCATTTACTCTTGACGGACTTTCATTATGGACTAGTGGCACATCCGCTTATCCAATAATTTTGCAAAAAGAGCTGGCAATGGGGTTCCCAGCCCCGATTAATCAAACTTCATTAATAATTCTCTTCACATGTTTTGCTCTGATCCATCAGTAAGCAACTTAATTGTGCAAATAGACACTCCTCCATGGTAAGTGATTGATGGAAGGCACCCGAGGATTCGGTTAGCCATGGCTTGTGTAAGCAAAGGTTGGGGGGAGTGTCACCCATAATAAAACTAAAATACGTGTGTAAACAAAAGAGAAGAGGGATGATCTACCTTGTCTGGTAGAGATAACGTCCTTCATGGGAGCCGCTCTTGGAAGTCCGGTTGGCGAGGTAGTTGGTGTACCCATTACCATTCGTTGACAACAACAAGCACCTCTCAAAACAATTTTACTCCTGTTTTAAAAATGAAAAGCTCTAGCGCATGTTAATCCCTGCTTCCCTCGGCGAAGGGTCAATCTTTTACTTTTACATTGAGTCTCCATCCTTTCTTTGAGTACTTTCTTGAGAGCACAGCTGTCATTCTTAGTGTAATATGCTTGTCTCAAAATATGATTGATTGTGGTATAACTTTGATGCTTTTATCTTTAACAATCACTATTTCTAGTCTTTCTATGAACTTCAGAGGTGCCTCGAGCATTTATGTTTTGCTGATCAAATATGGGCAAGCGAGATACCACTCTATCATACTCTTTTATGAACATTGCAATCCTGCTTATATACATGATTCATGATGCTTATTATTAATTGTTGGTACCTTTCCATGATTGACATAGCTATTAGATGATCTTATTTGCATGTATCTTATTATGAACTGCCTAAGTGTTAGCCATAGCATGAGAATATTTACATCATATGAACAAATGTGTTCGTGAAAGTTCTTTTATCGCTCGGTTGTTAACTGAATTGCTTGAGGACAAGCAATAAGCTAAGCTTGGGGGAGTTGATACGTCCAAAACGTATCTACTTTCCCGAACACTTTTGCTATTGTTTTGCCTCTAATTTGTGTATTTTGGATGCAACTAACACGGACTAACGATGTTTTCAGCAGAACAGTTCTGGTGTCTCGTTTTTGTGCAGAAATTCAACTTTCGGGAAAATCCTCGGAATTTATGCAGAAGGTCCTGTTTTCCCAGAATATTGGCGGAGCCAGAAGGGCGAGCCAGGTGGGGGCACGAGGGCCCCACACACTAGGCCGGCGCGACCCAGGAGGGGCCCGCGCGGCCCTAGTGTGTGGTGGCCTCGGTCGGCCCCCGACGCCCTCTTTCGGACTACTTATTGCCTTCGACCTAAAAACGCACGGGGAGAAGTCGAAGTCGCCAGAAACCCTCCAGAACGCCGCCACATCGCGAAACTCCGTCTCGGGGAGCCGAAGTCTCCGTTACGGCACTCCGCGGGACGGGGAATTGGAGGAGATCATCGCCACCATCACCACCGACGCCTCTCCATCGACCAGCCATGTTTCCCCCATCCATGTGTGAGTAATTCCCCCGCTGTAGGCTGAAGGGGATGGTAGGGATTGGATGAGATTGGTCATGTAATAGTATAAGATTGTTAGGGCATAGTGCCTAGTGTCCGTAATTGGTACTTTGATGATATTGTTGCAACTTGTTATGCTTAATGCTTGTCACTAGGGCCCGAGTGCCATGATCTCAGATCTGAACATGTTATTACTTCATCATGATATTCATTGTTTATGGTCTTACCTGCAAGTTGTATACACATGTCGTTGTCCGGAACCAATGGCCCCGAAGTGGCAAATCGGGACAACCGGAGGGGATGGTAGTGATGTGAGGATCACATGTGTTCACGGAGTGTTAATGCTTTGCTCCGGTACTCTATTAAAAGGAGTACCTTAATATCCGAGTAGATTCCCTTGAGGCCCGGCTGCCACCGGCTGGTAGGACAAAAGATGTTGTGCAAGTTTCTCATTGCGAGCACGTACGACTATAATTGGAACACATGCCTATTGATTGCTTTGTACTTAGACACCGTTTTATTATTATCTCGCAAATGCCCTGCTTGATTGTTACATGAGTTTCTCTCATCCATGCAACGCCCGTTATCCGTCCCCGTGCCTACATTATTTTAATCCTGCTGTTTACTATAATCACTACTGCTGTCTCTGTTACTCGCTATCGTTATTTCACTATCGCTATTGCTATAAAACTGTTACTACTGATAAACTCTTGCGAGCAAGTCTGTTTCCAGGTGCAGCTGAATTGACAACTCCGCTGTTAAGGCTTTCAAGTATTCTTTATCTCCCCTTGTGTCGAATCAATAAATTGGGTTTTACTACCCACGAAGACTGCTGCGATCCGCTATACTTGTGGGTTATTAGCGCTCGTCGGCGCCGTCCCCAACAATCCCACGAACCGGGTGCCCGAGCTGCAGCACGACCAGGTGCGCGAGCTGTAGCACGACCTCACCGCGCTCCTTGAAATCCTCCCCTTCGTCGAGCTCGGGCTACCCACCGCGGGACAAGCGCCTAGCCCAGCTCCGCGTCAAGTTTCGCCGGCACCCTCTGGCTCCCCTGCCAGAGCTGCATGTCGGCGCCGAGCGCACAGCGACGCCGCGAGCGTGGAGCGCGTGCCGGCCTGGATGCCCCTCGCCTCCTTCTTCCTCGGCTCGGCTGGCCGGGCCGAAACGTCGGTCGGTGACGAGGAGCTGGAGAAGTTGGGCGACCGCGCGGGCGACGACCTCGTGTTCCTCGACTCGGAGGAGGTGCTGCAGCGGATGACGTGGCGGGTGCCGGCGCCCGTGGCCATCGCGGCGGGCGAGGGGGCGCTGCGCGCCGCCTGAGAGGCCACCGGGGTCCACGACCTGCAGCCGCCGGTCTGGGTGGCGTTCCTGCTTTTCAGCCTACCGGTCCGGGAACCATATGGCTTGCTCGTCTAGGCAGCCGTATTCCGGCGATGCAACCGAACAACGGCGCCTTGACGCGCGGCCCGCTCGGCCTCCCGACGACTCCACCAACCGCCGAGGCAAACTGCAGCGGCAAGCGCGCCGGCGTTGCGGCTACACACTTTGTGATTCCACGAGTCGGCGGCGCCGTCGAGGGAGCCCATGGCGGATCTCCGGGCAGAGCTAGTCCGTGCCTCGCCGCAAGAGGAGATGTACGGGAGGTCTGTGGCAGCTAGCTTGACGGAGGAAAAGGAGGACGGGAGGGCGAGCAGCGGTTTCCCAGCTATAGATGAGATGAGGCAGTTAATTGGGAAATAAATTCGCTCACGTTTTCTCTCTCTGGTCCCACTCAGTGGTGGGTCCCATGCTAAGTATTTATACATTGTATTGTTGATTGCATTCAAAACAATCGCAGGAGCTAGGGGACCACCTCTTTTTCGCACCCAATAGCATGACGAGTTCCGGCAGGAGCATATGCCGGCCGGTTCATCTATGCATTATCCTATATGTGTGCGTATATTTGTTTTCAGATTTTTTTGAGTCTCATAAATATGTTTCCAATATTTTTAACAAAAAGGAAGCACCGGTGCGCGAAGGCTGCTGGGGTTTTCGTATGACAAGAAATCAAACGGAACAGGATTTTTAGCACCCGAGCATACTGCTGCCTTTTTTTTTGACAAATTTGAAAATTGTACTTTTGAGTATCAAAATTCCATTATTTTGGGAATATGTATACATGGTCTTTATGCCCACACGATGTCTTGGGTAGAAAAACTTTTCATTTTGGGCTATAGGGAAATGAAAATTTATAATATATAGGAGTAAAATAATCTATTTTAGTCAAAATCTTGTTATTTTTGTGAACTAAACAAATTTTCTGGCATACATTCTGGATGTCTATTTCTAGCTATACAACTTTTTTGGCAGACTATTTGGAGACCCAGAAGTTTGAGTTCCAAATTTTGTTTCCATAAACGGGCTCATTAGTGCCCAGGTGCACGATCAGATTTGTTAAAATAATCTTAATTTCTATAAGAGTAAATTTTTTGGGCTTCTACCACTTTACCAGCTATAAAGGCGCTGCTAAAAAATGAGGGGCAAAGTCTTTTTTCGATAAAAGAAATATATTAATATCAGAAGATATCAACACAGAGCCTCTGCAACAACGTACCGTCCAAATGACAATACGAATGCACACAACCAAAAAAGAGAAAAAAAACTAAGAAAAAAGAGCCCCGCCAAAGCATTTCAGCCCTAGCAACAACAATAGAACCATCACCATGACAACACCTAAATTTCAGACTCTTCAAAAGCGACACCTCCAACAAGGGAACAGTGCACCAACATCGTCGTCGCTCGATTAAAGATCTTAGGTTTTCACTCTGAAGATAGTCCGCGCTTTCAAAACAATGCATTCAACAAGGTCATTGCCAGACACAACCAATTGAGGCCGGACCTTGGATGTTCATCCTGAAAGGCAAGACTCTGAACTTCACCTGTGCTACCGCCCCCACTTTCATACCGCTGCTGCAAGCCCAGAACACCAAGCAAGTTACTCACCAACGCATAGACTTAGACCTCCATTGCTAGTACTCCAAACCCAGCCATCATGATATTCCCCGCCTCTGACTTCACCCAGGACCAAATGGCATTGTATGGCAAGAAAGAATAGAGCTTCGCATCGCTCTCTCCGTAACCAAACGGTCGGAATAAACGCATGGGTGCGCATGACCAAATACCACCTTGTCTAGCAAACTCCATACAATATGTGCACTGTTACATTCGCCGGTGGTTCCTTCCGAAACTTAACACTCTAGCCAGGTCGAGAAGGACATGCCTCACGCAGGTCTTCATCTTCACACAAGAACAACCCTAGGACCGCCACCTTTATTCAGGTCGTGCCCCAACACCGCCGACCATCCTAGGCCAGCCGAAGCAACACAGAGACACCAGGAAGACCTGGGCAACGGCCTGCAGCCATCCGGCCCTCCACCAACGATATATGTGATCACGAAGAGGGCAAAGAGAAGAACCTAGGATTTTCACCCAATCAGCCCGTCCCCTGCATCTCTGCCGTCGTTAGAATACGTCGCCGGAGGCAACCACCACCGCCACCATCAGGAAGTCTTCCACCGCCAAGCCACCGGCCCGTTCGAACCCATGTACATGGCCGATCCCATCTGAGAAGGGGCGGCAAGGTTTAGAGCTGAGTGCCGCTGGCGCCCGCCGCGGCCGTCACGAGATCCACCGCCGGACCAGACCTCCCGAAAGTGCCATGCTGCTACGGAGGAAGAAGGCCCCTCCCCTCCCCCTGCGATGCGGGAGATGAAGATCCGTCGCCGTCGCCCAGGCTTAGCCCGACGATCCCTGTCGAGCGGCGGGGTGGGGGAGGACCGAGGCGGCCGACGGCTGGAGGCGCCCCATCGCCCTCGGGGGGGGGGGGCAAGAGGGGCGGGTTAGGGTTTAGTAGTACGCGTCCATCCTCGACGCATCACGTACGATGCAATTCAAAGAAACTGTCTGTGCACATGAGTAAGACAGATTATGTCTGAGTGGATCTATTTTTTAATAGAAGGAACCCGACTGGGGTTCCCGATCTCATTAAAAATTGAGAGACGACAGAATATTTAGGTAGATGATTCACGAAGTTTGTTGTTTTTCTGTTAATCGACGATGTAACTCAGCGTCCTATTGTTTCTTTCGAAGCCTCGGGAACATACTAAAAAATAACAAATCGACAAAAAACTTAGGAGCACATTCTCATCATCTTCACCATGCCGCCCTTACTAGCAAATTATGCAAATCTAATTATTTTTTCATATATGAAGTAAAAGCTCCGGGTTCCACAATCAACAGATAACAACAGAGATCCAAGTACCCGCCCTAAGGCAAAAGCATACCAAAAGAAAAATAAATCAAATGAAAATAAACTGACAACAAGTTTTGAAGTAGCATTCTTTTTTTTGCGAATTAGTTTTGAAGTAGCTCAAGCACCCAGCCAAACTAATTTTGAGACAACCACTATTCCTAGAGCACACCAGCTCAACCCAGAAATTAACCAAAAAGATCCTACTGAAGGAAGACTCACCAAATATCTGGAACCAACACATAAGAGACAACAACAAACAGAAACGACGGCCATGATGTGTATTAATCTGAATGTTCCTCTTCCTCCGAATGAGCTCTGATGATCAACAATCTGGAGAGCTCTCTTCCTAGAAGTGGAAGCATGGATGGAAAGCATCGTCGCCAGGATTACTTCTGCACTTGATAAAACACCATTCTTGTTACCAACTGACTGAAGTCCTTCCCAGTATCTAAAAGGCGTACATGCATAAGAAATAATATCTGCAGGTGACTTTTATTTGAACTCGAAACACGCTCTATTTCTTAACTTTCATAAAGCTCAACACAAAATTGCAACTCCAACAACATGCAAGTTTGTTTTCCGAGGAGAGCGTCTTTCAATCCAACTAAAATATTGAGTAAAATTGCCAAACCTATTCAAGGCCGCAATAGACTTGCTCACTGCAGTTCACATATTTTAGCTGCAGGGCATGTAAAAAGGACAAAATCTACAATCAAAATCCCATGCGATCCCTTTTATATCGTATTATGTCCAGTAGCAACTACATTATGCCAAATCAAGCACAACCAAAAAAAAAAGGTGGAATTCTAGCTCTCCACAGATTCTTGAAATTTCTCTTCAACAAATTCTCATGCAATTTCTTATATATTTACAGGAAGTCCCAAATTTTGTCAATTTCTAAATATGTTTATCTCTGCCCCTCACCGAGGGGGCAGGTCATAGCGTTATCTGTCATTCCTCTTAACTGATCCCGTTGACCTTCATCTAACCACCTTCTGTACGTAAAGTGCCAGTTCAAAGTAGCAGCATTAGCCAAAGAAATTCTTTGTTCATTACATATTTACAAAAATTATGCTCATGATGCCAGTGCACTATCTGTTCTACGCCAATATTTAGCAGACATAAATATGCTGTACTTTTTTTTTTTTTGCATGGTAATACGATTCTCATTGATAAATAAAAGACGAGATACAAAGTACGTATACACCGATCTTACAGATCTGGAAAGATAGGATAAACCTATGTGACAAACCAACACCTATCCATCTTCTTTGGCACCACCGTAGCAGCCACCAAGGAAAAAATGGACAGATCACCTCTTCACCTGAGCTCGACGCGGCTCCATCGCTGATCATCAGCTTTTCGGACCTCCAATGTAGTTTGCCATAGGACAAACCATTGTCGTTGAAAGAATCAGACCAGGGCAGCATGTCCCTGGACACGCCATCGAACTTCAGCACTGGCACCCACGCACGACGATGTCGGAGTAGGGAACCGAGAACCATCGGCCTTCAACCACGAACCCAGCACAAGGCGCACCATCTTCCAGCTGTCACCGGTGCGAGACCACCGTCTGCACGTACTCCTGGATGAATCCTCTCTGCTCCACCTTGGCGCCGGAGACAACGCCGCAGCAACGGGGACAGAGCAGGAGGAAAAAACCATCTGATGGAGTCGTCGCCGCCGCCTCGCCGACACCATCCATGAACCCTAAAGCCACCGATCTGAAAGATCGGCAAGCACACAGTGCCACCAACTCCGAGACGCCGCCATGAAGGACAGCGCCGGTGTGGGAGAAGAGTTGAGGCAGATTTATTTGCCCGGGCGCCGCTCCCACCACCCCAACGGCGCGCCATGCCAGAGAACTCCTAGCCCTAAGTACCATGCAAAAAACGGGGTCCCCCTCCCTCCTACCGCCGGAGCGGCAAGCGGAAGGAGAGGGGCCCAACGCAGATGCCGAAGATTGGAGCAGGAAATTTATTTCCGCCGCCGCCGCCTGCGCAGACGCGGAAGACCTTAAATATGCTGTACTTGCTAAGGCATTAACTTGACAGAAATCGTATGTGTCGGGAATTAACCTTGGCTGGAGAATAACATTTCCGGCAAGGCGCCACCCGTGGGGATTGAGCTGAGATGAGAGAAGGTATTCCGCGTGGACGATTTTTCTATGGAGGAAGAAAATCCATGGACGGTCTCTGGAAAGTTCCGGCATGCGACGGGTTCCAACGTCCAGCCGTCCAGGTGTTTACGTGGCCGGCCGGCGGCCGCCAGAAGCCGACGAAGCGAAGAGCGCTGTCCTCTGCTTCGGGCTCACGTGCCCTCCCTCTCGAAGCTTCTGCCACTCCACTTTTTTTTTTGGCTCCTCGAGAAGTGATTCCAGAGAGTAGTATATCCCGGTGGTGAAATCGATCAGCTGACACCGACTTAACGGAAATCAGTAGCGGAAAATATATTGCTGATCCGGCAAAAGCGAAGGCAGCGGCTGCGAGTGCGAGTGCACATGCACGGCGCCACAAGCATCGGAGCATATGTGCTTTACGCAAATTTTAGGGAACAAGCAAGCCGTCGAAATTATTTGGTGAGACTAGTCAACTCTTTTCGTTATCATTTTCCTTAGAAAAGGAAAAAGTCTCTGAGTCAGATAGAATATCAATATCAGCCATGGTAAATACGTGTTTAATTGGAAGAACAAGTGTTTAATTGTCTTATTGTGTTGACAAAAAATACTATGCGTACTCCCATGCCAATTGTGTTTCACAAGATTATCTTTGGTTAGGATTACTCCTCGACGCAAATACCAGCCAAAAATCTTAATTTTGAGCGGTATCTTCATCTTTCAAATCTTCTTGTTTTTATCAATTGGTATTTTCGGTTGGATAATGACATTGTACAATGAACTTACATAGAATTTTTCATTGGATTCTAAGTTCCAACGAAATTTATCTTGCCCTTCAGACAACTGGATGGATTCCAAACGCAACAGTAAGGCATTCCATGCAAAAAGTCTCTAACCGATTAAATCTCGTCTAAACATCAGTGTCGAAGGTGAGGTTGCATTACTAAGCACGAAGGGATCGATGGTCGATGCTACCTTGAGAATAGCAGTGGGAGACATCATGGAAGTGAATGCTTGGTGATACAGACATACCTCGTGCAGTCTTGTTTGGTTCAGGAGCCACTGCATTCTCTAAAGGCAAGCATATAAGTGTGGCATCTTGTGGGTGCAGTCTAGACAGCAGCGAGATGACCTGAACTTGCCCTCACTGTTGATATAGATCTGATCACAAAAACTCTTGCTTCTCTCATGAGTTGTGGTGATTGCACGTCATTGCTGTCTTCACCGACCCGCTGGAGATAACCTTGTAGGTGCTCCCTAGTCCCTACGACCATCACCGCCGGCCGAGGGCCACAAATTAGCAAGGGATCGACTACAGAAAGCCCTTACAAGAAAATGTGTACTTGGTGTACATGTCTACTACTAGAGTACATGTTTTTTAAAACATTTGTATCTACCTTCCTCTTCCTGGTCTACCCGCTATTAATTGATAAGTAGGTTGAAAAAATAAATATGCGAGAAAATAGGTAAAATTTACACGCTATTCTCTGGAATTGCCTTCCACATCCCAAATAATGTCTATGCAAATGTACAAACTATTTTATAGCAATGCACAGTGCAAAGAACATGCCTTCTACTAGTATCATCTCAATGGAGTTTCATATATAAGGATGGTATGCCTTAGATAAAGGATGTGACAAGTTTTTAATCGACTTAGACCTAACTTGTTACCTCTATTTCACAAAACAAGACATATAAATTTATAGTCAAAAGTCAACACTCTTTAAATTTGACTAAATTTGGTGACAAAAAATATAAACATCTTCATCATACATTGTATTTCTTTAGTGTATTTATCAACTATTAAAAATATTGATATTTTTCTGTATATCTTCAGTCAAACTTGGATGTTTTGATTTCTGACTAAAAGTATATGCTTATTTTTTTTAAATGCACGTAGTAATTCTCGGTCAGATAAGGTCATCAAATCTCAGTTGCAACATGAGTTGCAACTTATAACTACTATAATTCACTAAATAAATTTGACAATCCGTAGCATTTTTCTTAATTGCAAACTCTAAAAAAAGTGCAGAAGTTAATTAAATACTACTAAGTTAGAGCATGTTGAGCAGTGGCTCTATATTTTGGCACTGTAATGCACAGATGCAGCGCACGCTAGGCTGATGCAGCGCGCGGCGTCGGCGAGAGCTTCACCGAAAGCTAAAAATTGCGCCGACAAACTGCAGCGTTGAAACAACGCATTTCCAAAGGCGCTAAAAATGCAGCGCCAAAAATTGCATACAATGAAGCAAAGTGAAATAAAGATCAAGACTAAAAAATAGACAGAAAATATGATAAAATTAGCTAGATGGGTAGTTCATATTTTTACAATCTAAAACTCGAAATCGGACGAGTTCGGTGTCATGTCCGACACCAGATCCGACGAGAACAAGTCAACCCAACGAGGGTCGCCGTCGCCAATGGTGGTCAGCCCGACGAGCTGCGCTTCTATGAAGGCCCGCTTCACCGTCTTCTCCACCCTTCGTCGTGTGCGGTCCTCCTTCTTCGCGGCCCGCCTCGCCGTCTTCTGCGCTCTCTGTATACGGAAGTGCTCGTTCTCAGCGTGACGTCCTTGGAGAAGCGGGCCGCCAACACGCGCGCCGCACTCTCGTCCCGCTCGGCGATGCGCAGACGGTGCTCCATCCCGCGGTAGCGCTCCTCCTCCTGCGTGACGATGTACGGTGGCGGCGCGAGATCCTCGGCCTGCTGGCGCGTCCACATGTTGTCGAACTTCATCGACAAGCGCGAGCGCCCGAGTCGCCACGCCACGGTCTCGTAGGTGCCGTAACCGATGCGCTCATCGCCGGAATGTATCTCCGCGTAGTACGTGTTGTTGGGGCGCGCGTGGACGCCACCGTACCCCAAGCTCGATACGCGGTGCCCCGAGCTCGAGTCGCCAGTACCGTGAGCTCGACCCGCGACGAGGCATGGGGATGGAGCGGCATCGGAAGCGGTGAGTGGCGCGAAGCGAAGCGGTGAGGAATGTTCTGACGGTTGGCGAAGCGCGCAAGCGCTAGCTTTTAAGGCGCGTAAGCGGTGCGGGAGATTTGGCGCCCAGAATGACGCGCGCGGGGGGATTTTGTGCCACGCTCGCAAGAGTTTGCGCGGGAGAGAGCACGCGCTAAATGGAATGTTTTTTTTAGCGCGCGGGCCGTTTAGCGCGCCTCCTGGAGATGCTCTTAGTTCTCAGCTAACTAGCAAAACAGTTAGTATTAGATAAATCCTTCCAATAAAATTGGCTGCAACATGACGTGGTTAGCGTGTCCAGACCCCAGGCAACACGGAGAGGAATCCGCCTTCAAACGCGCTCGGGCATTCTTCGCCTGGCGGAGCGGAGATGGTCCATGTCGAACATACTAGCTGGTTTGAAGTTTGAACCTAGCATAATTATAGCACGTTTTAATGTAGCATACCCCGTGCGTTTAGCCCACCTTGGGTTCAGCTAAGTCCGTCCGACCGTCCCCTTTCCTCCGCCCTCCGGCCGATCGAACACATCCCCGGTGGAATCGACGAGCATTCACCTATTCCTGAAGCTCTCAGGACCTACGAGCTCGAGATTTGTGTATAGGTGGGCAGGAGAAGCCTCGCGCGCACGTCCAGTTCAAGGCGTTCGACGTGTTAATCACATACGATAATTCACGAGATCCATGTTAATCGTGGCGACCCTGCGAACCGTCTAGCAGCCGATCGATGGAAAGGGGGAGCAATGCGCACGAGACGGCAGCGGCCGCGGAGCCGGTCGCCGGCCTTCGAAAGGTCGTCTGGATCCGGCGGATGTTCCAACGCTGGCAATCCACCGGGGTCGACACGGCCGCGAGAAGAGCCGATGCCAGCGGCGAGCTCGACACCGCGGCTCATCATCGCGCCGAGGTCGACACAACCACAGACGACAAGAAACCGTCGCTTGGGGAGACGGAGCCGTCGACACCGGGCGCGCCCGTGGACGTGCCGCGGGGGTGCTGCGCGGTATACGTGGGCGCGGAGCGTCGGCGGTTCGTGGTGCCGACGGCGTACCTGGGGATGCCGGTGTTCCGGCGGCTGCTGGAGAAGGCGGAGGAGGAGTTCGAGTTCAACTACGCCGGCGGCGCGGTGACCATCCCCTGCGACACGGAGGCGTTCAAGTACATCCTCGTCGTCATGGACAAACACCAGAAGGGCCTCGTCGTCGTCGACCACGGTACGCACGAACGGCGCTTGCCTCGCATCGCACATTGCACTGCACATAGTTGGACCCTAATTGCACACGTATAATCACAACCCGGCTGTGAACTCAAGTATAGCCGTTGTTTTTTGTTTGCAGAAGGGAACCCAAGGGAGGCAGCAACTGAGTGAATGAATGATTCGTAGAAGAATCGACACTGAAATTCCGATATGATAGAAGGTGACCGGAGGTACATCCATACTTAGAGTTTTCAGGACGAGATCTTTTGCGCGTTACGGTGTACTGTCTGGTCGTGAGATCGTGATACTTTTCTGTTGCGTCCAGACACATATTCGACAGCAAATGGTAATATTGACTGCTATTTGGAATAACTGTATGTGAATATCATGATGTAACTCTCTGAATTTACGGTCACTGAATACGCGTCAGAGCTTCACACATGGCCACCGCTCGCGACATAGAGTCGTAACTGTAACTTAAGTGGGAGATCAGAATACTCAGCTATAGAATTTTTGCAGAACTGTGATGCTCATCCCTGGCTCTCTCAAGTGATCCCCTCTTGGCGATGCGCCCGCACCGCTGCTGCTGATGCCGGCCGTCCTCGGCGCGGCCGATCTCCGGTGAGGCTCCGCCTCAACCTCCTCCTTATCGATGCGGCCCTGCACCAGCTTCTGCCCCCATGGCTAACCCTCGCCCCTGCTTGACGACTGTGCGCTCCCGCACGTGCAACGGCGTAGGCACACTGCCAAGGCCAAGCACACGTCCGCCTGGAGCACGAACTCGGACGCCGGTGGCTTCTGTTGGGGCGTGCCAAAGCAAGAGATCCGGAGTATTACATTTGGTCATACAAAGAATGCACATTTTATTTATGGGATTCTTGTTGTTCAATCATGATGCTTGCTATTGCATCCTGACTAAGGTGTCAAAGAGAGATCACGCCAAATTCGCTTTATAATTTGTTTTCTCACTTTTATCTAAAATTTTGAGACTAAATTTTAAAATAGAAATAACAAAATGAACTATATGTTGGATTTTGGCAGGATCCACCTTCCCGACATGCTCGATAGGAAATAATGGTAATGGCGTAGTGTTTAATGGTTGGTGCACGACGTGACCATGTCTGGTAAACAACACGCTTCGAGACATGACACTAAGCCACGATGGCTCTCCCGATTGTCCTTCACACGTTCTCGCTAAGAAAAACAAGAACTATGGTCGAGGGGATTAGTTTGGATCCCCTTTTATGTCCCATGTCCAGCTGAGGTGATCTGCCGCACGAGAGTGTCTCGCCGAACAGTTCCGTGCGAGAGGCCTTGGAAACTCCATTGCTAGTGACCGACGCTCAAAAGCATTGCCACGAGGTGCTTTCAAGAATCTCATTGTCCTCATCACTAACGATCAAGTGTCTAAGTCCTCCTCCTAGAAATCTAGATATTCCAGCAACCTATCAATCTTTAGGATCTCTGATTGTTATGTTCACACTGGCATTTCCAATGAGGCATCCAGAGGCTCAGTTGTCGGCAATGTTGCTGATGGTGTTGGTGTATGCACTATCATAACAGTAAAAAGCCTAAAACCCTATCTCCGAGAGACCGGAGCAGACGGAGGGTAGAAACCCTCTAGTGCTCTAACAGATGTAAGGTGTCCAATGGAGTTCGATCCAGAATCGGAGATAGACTTATGGCCGTACACGTTGATGGGAAGGACAAGAAACCCTAGATGTTGCCTCAAGGAAGTTATGGTTTGCTAACACACAAATGCTTATCACATGGTGTTGTTGTACTGTAATAGAGCTGGTCAATATTTATGATGAAACTCAATGCAAAAATATCACATGAAATCGGTTTCTAGCTACCACGAGATACTACTCGCGTACATTATTAACTATTTGAACCAACACATACATATATGACCCTAGACCAACCATGTATATTCTATCTCTCCATAGCCGAGGAAGGTCACCAGCTTTGGCTTGATTACCAAGCGTAAGTGAATAGACAACGAAAAGCTTCGGAACACACGACCCATTTTCCATGTTTAAATTGATTCTGATCTACATCGCTTTGTTAGATCGCATGGCCCACTTGTTGTCCACAATCATGATTCAAAAGATGTCGCATGCTAAGAGCAGATAGTGTTGCCATGATAGTAGGAGCAGGAGACATCTGGAAATGGACCCTTGGTACTAAAGAAAACCCAAGATAAGGACGAGGAAGATCATGAGGGCAGCAAGGTGGAGCCAGAGACAGTACAAGTCTGGTGCTAGCTAGTACTTACTTAGTGCTGCCAGTCACCTATGTTTTTCATATTTCTAGCACTGGAATTTTGCACATGCACGTTGAGGTTCAGTTGCAGGGCCGGTGCTATTGCACCGGTAGCACCAGGCCTAGCTCCGCCTCAGGCAGCAACAGCAGGATCGATGATGAGCAGGAGTCTAGGTTGGAGCTGCCGGCGACGGGAGTACCCTTGGACGTGCCAAATGGGTGTTGCGCAGTGTTCATAGGTACGCAGAAATAGTGATTGGTACCGTCGATGAGGAGCCTTGTGATGACGGTGTTCTAGTGGCTGAAAGAGACATCACACTAGGAGTTGAGAGCTACATGTGCATCCTTCAAGTGCCTTTTACATCGCCGTATACAGAAATCTTCAAGTTCTCGTCGTTACATTCCGTTCCACAGGCTAGGAGCGTGCCTAGTTGTGTACATGCACAACCCGCCTGACGCGGAACCATACGTCCTCTTAGCCCAGACAAGGCCGGCGGCCACGAAGTTAAAATCTGGCAATTTTTTGCAGGAGAGTGAGGTATGATGGAGCTGTAGGAATTTGTGGCTTACATATTTTAATATTCACTACATTGTTATACTCCTAGAATTAGAACCTTGGTGTGGAATATTTATGAATATAACAGGGAATATTTGAAGTTCAAGGATAATATGATGGGTCTTTTGTACATAGGCGGTACTCTGAATGCAGAACATGGATTTTCATCCTTCAATGCTAAAGACATATGCAAAAAGAGTATTCAGCAATCTAACCATTTTTCTCATGAAGCTTCCAAGAGTAGAGGTTTGAAGACGTCACATGATCTACAATTTGATTAATAAATTACTTCGCTTGCTTATTACTCTCCCGGTTTCGACCACTAATGCGGAGCGTACATTCTCTAGCTTGAAAAATGTAAAGAAAAGATTGCGCAACAGAATGGAAGATGGTTATCTTGCAAATAGCTTGCTGCTACAAGTAGAAACAAAAATTGATACACAAAATAGCTATGAAGATATAATGGTGAACTTCAAGATTCGTAAGGACAGGAGAGCAACCACAAGATACTACATTATTAATGGTTTGGAGCCTTCAAGTACACTAGTAGATTAGGAACATACCCAACGACTGAATTTTACATAGGCATTATAGTGTCACGATAAATACATGATGAAGCCGCATGAAGTAAGTATCCATCTGATGATAATCATTCCGCAAAACAGGGAATATAAGGTAGACCATCAATGAATTCTCCAGAAGTGCACATAACACACACTTCCCGGGTATCCATATTGTACGAGATAGTTGTATCCTCCCCGTTGTTAATGAAAATCAGATTCTGTTCTGGATGAATTGCAAACACCTCATAGAAGCCACCATCATCTTGTTGTGTATCCAACAGTTCTAGAACGTTAACATTATGCTTGAGGGTCCAGATATGAATCTTATAATCCTCGAGCACCCAGACGGAGAGTTGGTAATCTTCAGGATCTATATACCAAGCATGCAGAAGTCCCGGAGACTGCCCAATTGAAGAACTACCATTGCTTGGTCCCATGGCTCCTGGAAGAGGAATTGTGCTCCAATACATTGTCTCTCCTTTTGTGCCCACTACGGCTATGTAAGGTTCATGGATCGGCGAGTGAATAAAGCCGTTTAGGAAGACACATCTATTATATACTAAAAGCAAGATACGAAATTCTAAAATAAAGACACCACGTTAATCCACATCATCATAATTATTTTAGTCGTGAGATCTAATATCTGTGGTTAGGATTTACCAAAAGATTAATTGTTACATAATATTTGAGTTGACACGTATCAAATATAAAAAAGAACAACCGTGCTAGATAGTTATGAAAAATACAGATTAATTGTTACGTGACGTTTGACACCTATCAAATATAAAAAAGAACAGACGTACCTGTACGTGTGGTAGATAGGCATGAAAAGAAAGCAGTGTCAAGTCGTATCTCCATGGGACTCTAAAGAGCCCCTCTCAAAAAAAATGCTTAGGCTAAACCATTTAAGGTACCTTTGTGTTATCCCTAACAAAAGTACGAACGTGTTCAGCAAAATTTTGTATCCCGATCGCATGCAAATAAAATAGTGCGCTCAATTTTTCTATTTGTGCTCACGAAAAGAATATTAATCTATTATATACTAAAAGCAAAATACGGATGTTTAAAATAGAGGCATCACGTTAATCCACATAGGCTCAAAATAAATATACCGTTGATTTTACTATTAATGGTTAAGATTTAATAGATCTAAAAGTTACGTAAATGCACATACGTGACAAGTCCCGTTTCTGCACCATCTCAATGATATCCATATTTCAATTTCAATTTAAAAAAAAGCGTGTAGATCTATACATAGAAGGCAAGGAAAGCTCTCACGTTGAATACTGATCTACACATGTTTTAAAAAGGTACAAAATCTAATAACAGATCTATATGACTATATGACTGTATGGTTTCAGCAAGATTTGCAAAAAAACACGTAAGAGGCAAGATAGGAAAGCTCACGTGAAAGCTGGTCTATGCATGTTTAAAAAAACGTACACAATTTAATAATAGACCAATATAATTGTATAGCTCTGTTAGAATGATGCAAGGAAAGATTTGAAAAAAAAAATAACGCAAGGAAAGCTGACGTTGAAGCTGATCGATCAAATCGTAAGCAGAGCTAACTATATATGCTAATAAATTTTATCTCTTAAAAAAACATGCCCAATAAAAACGTACATAGTTTAATGAGAAACTAGGTGCACTATAACGATATGATTCTGTTTGAAAAAGATCAAATAATAATCATATCTAATCATCATATAATCGTGAAAAAACCGACGAAAAACTAACAGCTCAACCTAACAAAGGGTTTTGTTCTCGCTTGAAAAACAATTCCGCTAGGCACCGGTATTCGGTTTTCAGAACTACTGTTCATAATAGCGCCCAATATTTGATCCAAAATATTTCAATTTGAGCAATTTAATAAATACCGGTACATTTTGTTCGGTAAAATGTATTTTTTGGTAGTAATCGGAATAAGCGGCTTACGCGATATTTCGGAAATCTGGGCCAAGGAAAAAAACAACCTTAGCCCCGACTTCCAAGTTGACCCTCTTCATGTCAAACAAAAGAACTTGCCTTTAATTTGATATCTAAGAATATATCAAATTAGGGCTAACGTTCAAGTACTTGTATCCAAACTGCTCCTTGAAATCCCGATTCGACCGGCCAGATATTACACGATTCGTAGAGGAGAATTATATTTTCTATGCATCGCATAAACCCAGTGTGAGATCGACCCTTGCTTCATATATGTTGCGGGCAGACGGTGACTAAGATTAACCATAAATATGGTGGTGATGGTGATTTTCTAAAATTCACCTTAACTATGCAAATTTATTAGTAGTGAAGACGAATGTAAGTTTATATATAAAGTATGAAATTTGAGAAACAGATCTACATTTAATCCAACTTATATATGAAGCTCGCGATTAATTTGTATGACCCAACAAACTTGCAATATACAATGATAGAATGCGCATTACAATACGAGAAAACAATGTATTATCATGTGTTCACATAAAATGGAGAAAATATTATTTAACTAGATATATAGTAAAGCATGTCAAATTCAACTACCTCATAGGTATCATGCCGTCTTACTTGAGCACTAAGGTATTGATTGCATCATTGCGTGTTTATTGCGAAAATATCATACTATGTCAAAGAACACTAAAGTCACATATTCATATTGGTAACATGGGGTGTATTTAGTGAGTGGTTTTAGTGATGCCAAAAAACTGCAGTGAAGTTTTAGAGATTTGGTACAATTAAATATATGAAGAAAGGGATGTTATGGGATAGATAGAATTTCTTGCATTATTTAATGAATGTAAGCTGGCGTATTTTACATTACAATGATGATAATGCGGCTGATGGAATTAACGTAAACGAGAATGTGTGCAACAAACATATGATAGTAATACAACCACTAAACAGGTAGGTGGAAAGAGGAGAACACAGTTATTTATAATGATCCATCACTGTTCATGTGAAATCATTAATCTAAGTTCTACACCAGTATCGGTGAGCTTTATCAACAATTATTTCATAAGATTAAGGAGGAAACGGATATATCACTACACAAGTCTGCTGTATTACGGTCTTTGGATTTCAGTGCCATCAAAATTATGTTGTTCGAAACAAATATCCTTGCAAAGAATCTAATAGAAAAAAAATTCTAGAAAAAACATATCTTTGTTTCTGTGAGAGGTTGGTTCACAAATATGTTAAATAGCTACAATGTTCCCTTATGTTTTCAACTTTTATTCTACACTGTTAACACAAGAAGAATATGTGTGCCATAGATCGACATTGACATATATCTTAAAACTGAATGCTTGATAGTATTATGATTTTCTTATAGGATTATTTAGATATTAGTATATAGTAACGATTACATACTATATAAGTTTCGATACATCATACAAAATATGTAACATATCCAAATGTTTCCCTCGCTTTTGCGAGGGCCACCATGCTAGTTCTGCAGTAACAACAGGAACAGCTCCGTGATCCCACGCTCTCCGGATCCATCGTCCAGTGGCCGATGAGTAGACGGCAACATTGTCCGGACAACCTGCCAGGAGAACAACCACCACAAAGCGAGACGGAGCAGCTATGTCAAAGCCTAGGAAGGCATTCATTGGTAGGAAACATGCAGGGTCACCACCAGCCTCTTCATCCAAGAACACTAAAGGAGGCAACACGGAATACTTGTGAGTCGCAGGATTGCAGACCACAAGATCAAAGTCGTCTATCATGGCACCATGTTTCGAGCAGCTGCAGAGGAGCAGACCCCTGCAGCATTGTTGAATGGTGAAGCTCGCATAGTCGCCCAGGAACGGAAGAGAAGGGTCAACCATAGGGGGGCCTCGCCCGGACAGATTGCGGAACTCGAGGTTGCCGTATTTGTAGTTGTGGAAGAAGCCGGACAGGGTCTGCGGCGATCTCTTTCGAATGTCTGGGTCGGAGCAGAGGGCAAGCCATGACCTGGACACGCACTTGAAGCGGCAGAGTGAGTTGTAGGGCACCCGCGACAGGATCTCCACGAGGGGCCCCTCCGGGATGCTCTCCGCCGCGGCCTGGTGCTTCTTCAACTGCCTCTTCTTCTTCCTCTGCAAACGGAAGCGACATTTCATATAGGCACGCTGGTTGCAGGATCGAAGATCAGAGAAGAGGAGGTGCGGATCAGACCTGATAGACTATGAGAGGAACGGCGGGCAACGGCGGCTCGTCGCGACGGCGGCCGGTCGACGGCAGGTGGCCCTTGTTCGTGCAGCCATGCTCGCCCCCTCCTGTTGGCGGCATCGGCTCCTCCTCGACTCGAGGATCGGTGCTTCAGTCTCAGCCCTAGTGGAAGCAGGCCGGCTCGGCTCGCCGGAAGTAGGGTTGGGGAAGGGGAATACAGCGGCCGCTGTGTCGTCTCCGTAACTACCCTTTCTCGCCACGATGCGCTTTATGACTGTCGAATCGGACGCCCTTGCCGTTGGATTTGAAGCACCATGACCGCTGGGCTCCTTCCGTGATTCATGCGTGCTTCATAGAAACACATCCCGGTAACTGCTCCCCTAATACGGTGGCGCTAATGGACGCGCTAATATATCTTCCCTTTATTTTTTGGTAACTGCTCCCTTAATGCACGTCTGCATACAACACTAATCTTCCCTCAAAAAAAATGCATACAGCACTAATCTCTCCTGTATTTCTTCTTCCTCAGAATTGCTTCTTCCACGGAAGCAGGGAAAATGGACAAATGAGATTGAGTTCGATGGAGTGTGTGTGCTAAATGTGAAGCACAATTCTTTTATCTAAGAAGCATAGCATTATTACAACGATAGCTTTATAATTTACGATGATACAGTGATTTATTTTTGACTTTTGGAAGCAATTAAATTGGTAGTAGGAAGCATACATGTGACAATAGTAGATAGAGCATATCTCCAGCCGTGTTTGGGGGACGTCGCTCCCAGCCGTGGCCCCCAAACGCCGCCCCCAAACTTTTTTATAGGGTTTCGAAAACACAACCATTTATTTGCACATAGTTTCTCGTCCACATGAATTCTCTCGCATCATGTGCTAGCCTCAAAATACGAAACAACTCTGAAACTTTGTCTTGGAATTTTGCAAGTGGTTTTACAACAACATAGTTATCTTGCATAAATAGGACTACTCGTGTCATCCAAAAATAATGTCAAACAACTTTTTCATTTTTTCCCCAACTGGTATCCCCTTCCTGTGAACTTCTCAACGGAAATAATAGAGATCTTTTTGGCAACCTTTAAAGGAAACCTTCAAAGAAAGGAAAACATAAGGACATATTTTTGGTAGGAAAACCTATTGTGTATGACCTCGGTGTCGGAGATCATACTTCAGCGAAGAAAGTATTGATCAGAAATTAAGGCGACGCACTATCACCAACCATCGCATCCAATTCCAATTTAATAGTAAAGTTATTTATATGATCGATGACCAAAGGATCCCATGTTAAAGGTCTTGTTGTAGTCCATAGGTGTAATGCATTGGCAATAGTTTATAGGAGTAGGAGACATCTGAAAATGGACGGTTAGTATCAAAGGAATTCCTGGTTAAGACAGATGATGACGATGAGCAAGATCCTAGGTTGTATCCAACCACGATGGGACCACGAGATGAAGATGTTCCAATGGCCACATTAGGCTGCGTTCTAGGATTTGGACTAGGTTGCCAACCTTCTGGTACCTAGTTGTATCTTTTTTTAATGGAGAAGCCCCAGCTTTTACATCAAAGCCATGCATATGACTTTTATTTAAACTTTACTCAACAGGTACTATCAAGATCATACATCAAAAAACCCGAAGCCACCACTCAACACCTAGAAACCCGGTAATGGGTGAAATAAACTGTTGTCAGGGTATTTGCCCAAAAAACAGAAACAAACGCTCCACCAACTAAAAACCGGGGGCATCCATGTTAAAGGTCTTGTTGTGGTCCATAGGTGTAATGCCTTGACAATAGTTTACAGGAGTAGGAGATATCTGAAAATGGATGGTTAGTATCAAAGGAATTCCTGGTTAAGAGGGGGGAATCTTGAGCGCAACGATGGCAATGATGACGACGAGCGGGATCCCAGGTTGTATCCAACCACGATGGGAGAACCTGTGAAATTGCAGCAGGGGATGAAGGTGTTCCAGTGGCTGCATTAGACTACGTTCTAGGATTTGTACTAGGTTGGCAGCCTTCTAGTACCTCGTTGTATCATTATCATGTACAAAATCCAGAAGGTAGAATTTGTCATTGGCGACCACCTGTAGACGTGTAATAACCCAGAACATAGGAACAACGAAGGGTAGATTTAGAAATGGGATGTGCATTTCATTGCAAAACGGGGGAAATTTTCGCGCCTTATTGCAACTAAACCTAAGAGGGATCGAGGTTCTCTCTCATTTTGCACTTAGGGTTTGGCAATGTGAGTTAGGGAAATTT
>NC_061508.1:35873965-35901943 GCF_022539505.1 Lolium rigidum | reverse complement strand
TTCGGAGCTAAATTAATTTCAGTTATATTATATCTGAATGTAAGTTCTCAATAACTCGGAAAATCACTTCTAAATTTGGGAGCACATGATCCTGAGGAAAAAAATCAAAATGTACAAAAAATTGAATAAAAATTGACGCGTATGTATTGACACTATATGTATTTGTGAAAAAAGATAAAGAAATATCCGGTAATTTTTTTTAAGAACCAATATTTATCTATTTTTGCACACGACACAAAAAAGGTCTGTTTTTCATGAAACGACTTTATAAGCACATATAATAAGATGTATGCGTCAATTAACATTATTTAAAAAACCGAAAGCATATGGCTCTGAGGTGTAAAAACGCCTCGTCCATAAGTAACTCAACTTTCTTGTTTGAGAATTCATCAATAATTACTCGTCTGATGACATATGTGGGCCACATGTCATGGACTATAGTTATGTGAAACATCCCGTGTGATATAAGCCCATAAACATCGCAACCTGAAGCATTGTTTCCACAAAAGGCACAAGTCCGGCCTAAACATAAAGGACCGAGCACGCACCAAACGTCGACAAGGTAAGAGCATCTCCACTTAGGTCCCCAAATCATCTCCCAAACGGCGCCAAATTAAGTGTTTGGGGACGTGTTTTATTGTGCTGCGTTTGGGGGACGTCGCTCCCCAGCCGCGTCCCCCAAACGTCGCCCCCAAACTTTTTTTAAGGCTTTTTTGACACAACCATTTATCAAATATAGCATACAAATAAATATATTTGCAGAGATTGTTTTTAAATTAAAATACAAAAAACAGTAAAACAACTAAACAAATGCAATAAGTAGGGCTAGATCAAGGTGCCGCGGCATTTCCTTTGATCCTCCACAAATGCTCAACGAGATTAGCTTGAAGTTGATCATGAACATTGTTGTCACGGATCTCTGCTTGCATGGCAAGAAAATCAGCAAAATATGCAGGTAACTCATGATCAACCTCCGCAAGAGGGCCCTGACACTCATAGGGACCAACATGTCTCCGGGCATGATTCTTGCGGTTATTCTCGGTGATCATGTTATGCATGATCACACAAGCCTGCATCACCTCCCACATTTGGTCGTGAGACCAGCTTAGAGCAGGGTACCGGACAATTGTAAATTGAGCTTGAAGCACACCAAATGCCCGCTCGACATCCTTACTGCAAGCCTCCTGTCGCGTAGCAAAGTGGGAATTCTTTAGACCTAATGGATTCGAGATTGTTTTGACAAAAATGACCTATTTTGGATATATAGCATTGGCTAGATAATAGCCTTTGGTATATTGGTGCCCATTGATCTTGTTGACATGTATAAGTAGATTGCCTACCCCTTTTCATCCGTTCGGACTTTTGGTTCAAGTGGCTAGTGCATAAAGCTTAACATGGTATCAGAGCCCTGATACGTCTCCAACGTATCTATAATTTCTTATGTTCCATGCTAGTTTTATGACAATACATACATGTTTTGTTCACACTTTATGATGTTTTGATGCATTTTCCGGCAGTAACCTATTAACAAGATGCCGAAGCGTCAGTTCCTGTTTTCTGCTGTTTTTGGTTTCAGAAATCCTACACAGGAAATATTCTCGGAATTGGACGAAACAAAACCCACGGTCTTATTTTCCGCGGAAGGTTCCAGAGCACCGAAGGAGAGACGGAGAGGGGCCAAGGGGGGCCCCACCCCACAAGGCGCGCGGCCAAGGGGGAGGGCGCGCCCCCCTATGGGGTGGGCCCCTCGAGCGCCCTCCGACTCTGCCCTTTCGCCTATATAATCTCTCCGTCGCGAAAACCCTAGTACCGAGAGCCACGATACGGAAAAGTTCCGCAGACGCCGCCACCGCCAATCCCATCTCGGGGGATTCGGGAGATCGCCTCCGGCACCCGCCGGGAGAGGGGAATCATCACCGGAGGGCTCTACATCACCATGCCCGCCTCCGGACCGATGCGTGAGTAGTTCATCCTTGGACTATGGGTCCATAGCAGTAGCTTGATGGTTGTCTTCTCCTCTTGTGCTATCATGTTTAGATCTTGTGAGCTGCCTATCATGATCAGGATCATCTATTTGTAATACTACATGTTGTGTTTGGTGGGATCCGATGAATATGGAATACTATGTCAAGTTGATTATTGATCTATCATATATGTGTTGTTTATGTTCTTGCATGCTCTCTGTTTCTAGTAGAGGCTCTCGCCAAGTTGATACTTGTAACTCCAGGAGGGAGTATTTATGCTCAATAGTGGATTCATGCCTCCATTGAATCTGGGACAGTGACAGAAAGTTCTAAGGTTGTGGATGTGCTGTTGCCACTAGGGATAAAACATCGATGCTTTGTCTAAGGATATTTGTGTTGATTACATTACGCACCATACTTAATGCAATTGTCTGTTGTTCGCAACTTAATATTGGAAGGGGTGCAGATGCTAACCTGAAGGTGGACTTTTTAGGCATAGATGCATGCTGGATGGCGGTCTATGTTCTTTGTCGTAATGCCCTGGTTAAATCTCATAGTGATCATCATGATATGTATATGAATCTTTATTTGTCAATTGCCCACATGTAATTTGTTCACCCAACATGCTATTTATCTTATTGGAGAGACACCACTAGTGAACTGTGGACCCCGGTCCATTCTTTTACATGTGAAATACAATCTACTGCAATCTCTGTTCTTTGTTGTTCTTCGCAAACAAACATCATTCTCCACACCATACGTTTTGTGCAGGTTCCACGTTGGCGCCGGAATCACTGGTATTGCGCCGCACTACACTCCTCCACCAACAACCTTCACGTGGCCTTCATCTCCTACTGGTTCGATAAACCTTGGTTTCTTACTGAGGGAAAACTTACTGCTGTGCTCATCATACCTTCCTCTTGGGGTTTCCAACGGACGTGTGCTGTACCGTCACAAGGAAGCTTCTACACGCTAGCAAGCCCCAGGTCTCGAGTTCAAATCCTGAATTTCACAATTTATTCTAAAAAAATCCCCGCAGCCTCCTGCCGTGTGTATCCGGCCTCCCGCTGCCTTTTTCCTGCCGTGTGTATCCGGCCTTCCTCTGCCTCTTTGCCTCTCTACACGTGTTGACTTGTCTTCTCGTCTTCCCGTCACACGTGAGAGGGGGTGTCGAGGCGGTTCCTCGGCAATGCCCACCATGAGGGGCTTGGGTTTTAGAGAAAGGCGACGACGGAAGTTCCGGGAACGAGGCGGTACACGACGTACCCAGGTTCACGCCCCCGCGGTGGAGGGTCGCTACGTCCTGCTAGCAATCCACTATATGAATATATGAGTACAGGGGGCCGCCATAGGCGGAGTTGTTGGATCTAGTCTAGTTCTAATCCGCGGGTTGCGGTGTCTAGGCGTGTTGCCTCTAAAATTATGTTTTCTGATTGTGTGTGTCCAAGGGGTGCCCCTGCCTGGCTTTATATATCAGCCAAGCTAGGGTTTACAAGAGTCCTAGTAGGATTCATATTGGAGTCTTCTTTCCTTGTAGTCCAAGTTGAGGTGCGTGCAGGTCAAGCTTGTCGAGTCCTTGTGTTGGTCCAGCTTCATAGCTTGCACCGGGTATGGCAATGTCGAGTACCCGAAGGGTTATGCCCACGTCAGTAGCCTCCGAGTGTCTGGCCGAAGTGAAGCTTCGGGCAGGGACTAAAGGTGTCTTCGCCGAATGTCTTGATCATCTGTTGAATCTTGTGCTTGATGTAGAGTCGAAGTTGCTTTCTGTCGGGTGCGCGAAGCGCTCCCGATGGGAGTAGCCCCCGAGTCTATGGGCGGGTGCTTGCAGCCACGCATAGACTCAAGTTTTTCTACTCCAAGATCTTTATTGTTGATGCCGATGTCTTCAACTTTATTCTTCTTTGTTGGCGAGATTGCCATATATTTTTTATCGGGTGCGCGGCAAGCGCTCCCGAAGGGAGTAGCCCCCGAGCCTGTAGATAAATATGAAATAGTTATGTACATGGTGTAAAAAATGCTAGGTCAAACATCGTAAACTTTTTCAAGTTCCGAGAATTTGATGCCGATGACTCTGATGATGCCATAGATAGAGGAGTTGATGATTCAGATGATGGCCCTAAGGGGAGCCGATGATTGAGACGATGGCCCTGAGGGGAGCCGATGATTCGGATGATGGCCCTGAGGGGAGCCGATGATTCGGATGATGGCCCTGAGGGGAGCCGATGATTGAGACGATGGCCCTAAGGGGAGCCGATGATTCGGATGATGGCCCTGAGGGGAGCCGATGATTGAGATGATGGCCCTGAGGGGAGCCGATGATTTTATCGGGTGCGCGTCCAGCGCTCCCGATGGAAGTAGCCCCGAGTCCGGGCACCGATGCTTGCAACCGTGAGTAGACTCAAGTCGAGCAACCCGATGTTTACGGTTTTCTTCGAGTGCCGTTGACACATTGTTGTATATTTCAAGGGGCAATCGTCAATGCACCTTGAGCATCGTTGATGCCATTGTTTGTAAGTTTTTCGGTAGATACATATATATGCACTTTTACCGTGTCAATGCCGTTGGCAAATTTTGAAGGAGCAAATCTTAATTGCGTATGTGTATTCGTTGGTCAGCAAATTGTTTGAGTGATCAGCTCGTGTTGCAGGTCTTGCTAAACCTGTTGTATGTGCAACTTTGCTTTCAACCGATGCATGTCTTGACCGTGGGTCGTTTTCGTACGTGTTTCATGATCCTTGCTATTTGCGGCACTCTTTAAGGCATCTATAGCAAAGGAAAAGAGCAAGGTCCCCGTTGCTTCATGATCCTTGCTATTTGCGGCACTCTTTGAGGCATCTATAGCAAAGGAAAAGAGCAAGGTCTTCGTTGCTTCATGATCCTTGCTATTTGCGGCACTCTTTGAGGCATCTATAGCAAAGGAAAAGAGCAAGGTCTTCGTTGCTTCATGATTCTTGCTATTTGCGGCACTCTTTGAGGCATCTATAGCAAAGGAAAAGAGCAAGGTCTTTGTTGCTTCATGATCCTTGCTATTTGCGGCACTCTTTGAGGCATCTATAGCAAAGGAAAAGAGCAATGTCCCCGTTGATTACCATCCATTGCAGCACTCGTATTTTCAGAGGCTTTTAGATGATAACTTCAGGTATAAGAAGTCTTCATTTCCTCTTGAATTCCAATACCCCAGCGCTCCCGATGGGAGTAATAATTCCAGCATACCGGCGCTCCCGATGGGACTAATAGTCTTCATATCTTCTTGAATTCCAATACACCAGCGCTCCCGATGGGAGTAATAATTCCAGCACGCCGGCGCTCCCTGATGGGAGTAATAGTTGATGCGTGTAGTTGACACGTCCGTTGGGAACCCCAAGAGGAAGGTGTGATGCGCACAGTAGCAAGTTTCCCTCAGTAAGAAACCAAGGTTTAATCGGACCAGTAGGAGTCAAGAAGCACGTTGAAGGTTGATGGTGGTGAAATGTGATGCGGCACAACACCAGGGATTCCGGCGCCAACGTGGAACCTGCACAACACAACCAAAGTACTTTGCCCCAATGAAACAGTGAGGTTGTCAATCTCACCGGCTTGCTGTAACAAAGGATTAACCGTATTGTGTGGAAGATGATTGTTTGCAAAGAAAATAGTAAAACAAGTATTGCGAGTAGATTGTATGCGATGTAAAGAATAGGACCGGGGTCCACGGTTCACTAGAGGTGTCTCTCCCATAAGATTAAAGCATGTTGGGTGAACAAATTACGATCGGGCAATTGACAAATAGAAAAGGGCATAACAATGCATATACATGATATGATAAATATAGTGAGATTTAATTGGGCATTACGACAAAGTACATAGGCCGCTATCCAGCATGCATCTATGCCTAAAAAGTCCACCTTCAGGTTATCATCCGAACACCTTCCAGTATTAAGTTGCAAGAAACAGACAATTGCATTAAGTATGGTGCGTAATGTAATCAACAACTACATCCTTAGACATAGCATCAATGTTTTATCCCTAGTGGCAACAGACACATCCACAACCTTAGAACTTTCTGTCACTGTCCCAGATTTAATGGAGGCATGAACCCACTATCGAGCATAAATACTCCCTCTTGGAGTTAAGAGCAAAAACTTGGCCAGAGACTCTACTAATAACGGAGAGCATGCAAGATCATAAACAACACATAGGTAATAGATTGATAATCACCATAACATAGTATTCTCTATCCATCGGATCCCGACAAACACAACATATAGTTGTTGACGTCAGAAACCCACTGGCGGGCAGTGACTGGTCAACACCGTAGAGCCGGGAACAACTAGGGCTGCGGCTGGCCCCAGTCCCTCAGAGCGACGGCCCGCAAAGCCTCCTGGTCGCGCGCCGATGCAAATTGCAGGGCGTGCCACCGACCTATACCTGGTCGGGAAGGTGTGGATGATGCCTCGCTTAGTTTCTGCGGGGCACACACGTACACGTTAAATACGAGCCTCGATCGGCTCTCAGGTTGTCCTGTGAATCGGCTCATGGAGCCGATCCACCCATGATTCGGCCAAGGTGGCCGAATATATGGTGGTCCTGCTTGATCAAGATGAAGCGTATGAGATCCACGACGATCTGGGGTTTTCACCGCATAATCGGATCATCCTACTCACGATTGGGCCTCGCGCTCACGCACGGTGATCGTAAGCCAGCCCTAGACAAGGCCTAAAAACCAACACTAGGTTGATCCTCGGAACGTCCTGTCTAGGGGCAGCAAACTACACCCCGCATGCCGCTGGATCCTCCAACCCTTTGTAAGGCCTAACTATTGCGGATATTAAACTAATCCTTGATGAATCAAGGAGCGACACGTAACGGATCAGATCTACTAAACGATGATCAAGCGGGGTGCCGTCCCTGCACCCATGATGAGGTACAAGGACGGCTAGATGCGCAAGGGTTGCACTACGAAAGCATATGATACCAAGAACAATGCTAACCCTAACGCATCTATGATAACTACGTTGCTCGCCATCAAAAGGCTTCGACGACGAGCAACGCATGAACAACTAGGCAGGCTCGTGCTTGCCTAGATCGCGAGATGCGATCTAGGCAGCATGGTGCTTACCGGAGGAACCCTCGAGACGAAGGGGTTGGCGATGCGCCGAGATTGGTTTGTGTTGAACGTTGGTTGTTGTTTATTCCATAAACCCTAGATACATATTTATAGTCCAGGGGACTTTCTAATGTGGGCGTGCCCCAAACCGTGCACGAGATAAACTCTAACCTCTACACTAAGATGTGATCTAATATGTTACAGATACATGGGCGGTTTAGCCCAACTTGGTATAAAAGGCCGATTCACACATCTCTCTACGCATATATCTTCAAGTCCATCTTGATCGCGGCCCACCTCCGACTTGGTCAATTTCTGGTGATAACACATGCCCCCCTGGTTTTGGAAATGACATTTCCAAAATCATTACGCCTTTCCTTCGTCGGGTCATGTCGTGGCAGAGCAGAACCGTCGCAGAGTTCTTCATCATGATAACTTGCCTTCTCAACTCCTCTGCACGATTCGACAGTTTTAGCACCACCTCCTCGGAAACTGCTGTGGCATTGAATTTCAACCATGCCCTCTTTTATTTAACCGCCCCAAACAGTTCTCCTCTGCATCTCCTTCGCATTAGCACCCAAAAACCCTCCTGCGCCATCATGTCCTCCTCCTCCTCTGCCTCATCGGATCTTTCCACCCAGTCCTCTTCGTCTCGCGAGCCGACGCCGGAGCACAACCCGGCGGAGGTCCACGCGGCCAACATCCGCCGCGCCATTGCGGCCGGGGAGGAGTCAGACCATGACTTCTCCATCTGGTCGGAGGACGACAAGTCCCTGACTGATGGGGAGAGCGACCTCCGCTTCCTCGCCGACAAGGAAGCGGTGGAAGAAAGCGAGGATGACTGCTTCCCCTGGGATGGGGCCACCTCCGAGGAGGTGAAGGAGGAGGAAGAGGAGGATGACGACGACGACGACAGCTCCCCCGACGAGCCGCCGGCCAAGCGCCATTGCCCCTGGCCGGGGAATCTGAGTGACTTCGACAGTGACGACGACGACGACGCGGAAGATGAGGACAATGAAGGTCCTGCCGGCGGCCGCTGGAGCAGTGACGACGAGCCGGCCGGGAGCAGCGCCGACAGCGGCGATGACGGCGACGACGAGGGCAACAACAGCCCGTGGATAGGGCCCCTAGTATAGGACCCGTAGAAGTAGGCGGGGCAATGTATCCCCTTTTGAGGGCAATTAGCTCTACTATGTAAGAAATCTCCCTTATTAATGAAGAACTTTTCCCCAATTTGATTTGCCGATTCCCTCTTCCGACCTTGCCGATTCGCCCCTTTTTGCCAATGCGTAATAAGCCGATAGCATCGCATCGGCCCTTTAAAACTCGCTCTTCTCCTCTTCAACTGATGACTTTCTGAATCTGGCAGAAAATGCAGGATCTTCAGGAAACCCTTTAAACTTTTCCAACCAAACCCAATAATCCTCCTCAATACTCATCATCTGTGAAGAAAGTTGTAAGTGAAGGATCAGCCGATGGTATCCCAATCGGCTTTTTAAACAGAGCATCCACCAGGCCTGCTGCCCCCCGAGTCTTTGCCAAGGCAAAAATAGAAACGAGGACGCGTAACTTAGCTGAACTAGCCTGGGCTTGATCATGCAGAGCCAACCGATTTGTACATAAATCGGCTTCCCAAAGCGAGAGAGCTTTCAAGGCGAGCTGCCCCCGAGTTTCTCCGAGTCCGCTCTTAGCGCCCTGCTGGTCAGATCGGCTCCTTTCCTTTGGCGAATCTAACGCAATCCATCCTTGACCTGATCTGCACGTCCAAACTACTCCATTGAGGAGTTTCTTCCATTAAAATCTCCCTCTGATCGTAACAGTTATTCCTCTTGAGTCGATGGCCCTGCATCGGCTGTGCTCAAAATTTTTTTGAATTTTCTAGGCCGATTTGTGTGTCGGCCCCAATATATGATAGTGTCACCTTATACCCTCATGTTTCACCCATCTAGGTGCCCCCCGAGCCGATTCTGTCAAGAATTGATGGTATCGGCTCTTTAGGTAGCCCCTGTTGGGCCAAATGTTGATCCCAGGCAAAATGGATGGTGAGGATAATTTTGGCCGATTGCTGGAATCGGCCTCCACGTTGCTTGCTCGGTGAAGGTTTAGTAATATCCCTTCAACAGTGTAACATCCCAAAAATTTAAAACAAAGAGACAATGAATTTCCTTTTTCCAAAAATGAGAGCCAACAAAAACTTTTATTAAGTTAAGTGTGATACATAGTGAGCATGCTTATATGTGTGATATTACCACGATTATTTATGTATTGCATTGAACCTAATTCCAAAAACCTAAACCTCACCCCTCTTTTCACCATCCTAGCTAAAATGAAATAAAAGGAATTAAATAGGAAAAAGGACATATGTGCCTATGGCTATTTTTATACAACTTTACCCTAGACCTTTCCACTTCATGTAGAGGATTGGAAGACCTTCATAAACCTTACTTAGTACTTCTCAAACCAATTCCAAGTCGAAACCAAAGAAAATAAAAAGAAATCAAACCTATGCATAGGAGCATCTGTGACACATAGCCATTTTCCAAAACTTGACCTAAACACCCCTACCTTGCACAAATGGTTTGAAAAACTTTACCAAACCCAATATAACATTAAATAAACCCTAAACCATGACCTTTGATCATAAATAAAGAAATGGAAATAAAAAACATGAAATGCACATATGTGCATAAGGCCAAAAATACAAATTTGAGCCAAGGACCACCAAACTTGTTTCCATTGCTTGGATTGTTTTCTTATATCATATTAAACCTCAACCACATCAATGAGATCAAGAAAAACCAAATCAAATTGGAAATAAGAAGATTTTCCAATACACATATGTGGATATGCCATTTTTGCAAATCTTTGAACAAGACAATTTTAAATGGATTCAATGGTTGGGAGATGTTTCTAAACTAATAAGATTCACCTTAGATTCAACAAAAGTCAACTTAAATGGAGTGAAATCAAATAGGGAGAAAATCCCAATTTCACTCACATACACCTTATGCCCAATTTACAAATCTGCACCAAAGGCCACCATTGCTTGATCCATGGTTTGTCAAACTCTTATATATAACTAACACAATTGCATACTTGGATCAAGAATCAAACACAAGGAAGTCAAGATTTCTTCATACATGTGATAATGGTCAAAATGGACTTTTATAAAATGTTCCCCCCTTTACCCCTCTGGTTTTCTCTTTTCTTAAACTAAAATTGGTAAACCAAAGCCATGTCATCCAAGACCATGTCAAGGTGAGCAACTTTCATGTTGACCACCCCTGCTAACTTTGACCAGGTTGACCAGAATAAAGTTGACAAGTGGTGATGTTGAAACAAAGAGAAGATCATCCCCATTTTAAAATTTCACAAACCACTTCAAATTTGACCACCACCACCACCGAGTAGACTTCAATTATTATATGTTCACAACCCACCAAAATTTAATCAAAAATTCACATCTTATCTTCTTGCGGCCATTTCATCGAGCACCTTTGGTGCACAAACCTACCAACCCCCTACATGCTATTAACCAGCAGATTTTTGCCCCAACTATCAAGCCTATGTCACCTTGAGTCCTCTCCTACCCCTCTTGCATCATTGCAGTACCAGAGCCACCTTGCTTTGTGCAAAATATTGTAGAACAAAGGCATGCCGTGCATGCATGACACACACACATACTCTTTTCTTCTCTGGTCCACTCCAGCGTATCCAAGCATGTCCTCGAGCTCCCCCTCTCTCCCCTGAACACGCCAGACATGATCCCTGGTCAAGAGGAACACGACACACGCCAGAACGTGACGTGGTCACCGCGCCCAAGTCGTGCCAGAGCGTGCACGACATCGCCCCTGGACACGCCAGTACACGGCCTCGCCCCGTCGCCTCCAACCTCCCCCTGTCCTCAGCTTCTGCACCGAGCCTCGCCACGGTACCAGGACGCTCCCAGACACCTCCATCTCCCAGCGCAAGCCACCGTAGCCGACGCCATCATCGGCGATCGTCCGCCACAGTACCGGAGTACACGATGACGACGACGACGCTCCTATGCCCCAATTTCAACGCCAGGACGCCTGTTGTGTCCGCGGTGACGTCGCCAACACTGCCGCACCCTCGCTGTTGACGCAAACCTACCGTAGCCATGCCGACGTCGACGACCTGCTCCGCTCGCCCCGGCCACCACTCGCCGCTATAAAAGGAGGCATCCCCTGGATGATCTCTTCACACCTCTCCACTCCCCACTCTCTCCTGAGCCCTCTCGACCTCCTCGCCCCTCCACATTGCCGCCCGCGGCCGTCCTATTTCTCGCCGGAGCCCGCGGCGGTGCTGAGAAGGAAGCCATCAAATCCGACCACCATTCGAGCCGCCGTCTGTCCCCGTCGCTTCCTCATCGTCCGCAACGTCACCCTGCATCGACGACCAGCCTCGCCGGAGCTCAGGTGACTCTCCGACCCCCTACCCTCGCCGCGCCAGTAGACCTTGCTCGCCGGAGACGACGACGCACTCTGTCCGTCGATCTCACCTCTAATCCAACGGCTCGCATCACCGCGTAACGGTTCGGCGTTTAAACGCCACGCGACGGGGGAGCCCACCCTGTCAGGCGGCCCGCTGAGCGCCAGAGCGAAGCTAGGCCGGCCCATTTCCTTTCCCGCCTAGGCCCATGCGTTTGAATTTGGAATATTTCGAATTTATCAAATTACCTACTGCATATATTTTCCAATTTAAATAGAATCAAATCTACTTGGCCAAATTTAATAAATTTTATATATTTGGAAAGCTGAGGAAAATATCTAAACAACCTCACTGGTCTCAACCCTAGATTATTGATAGAAATAATGTGACAAAAATAACAAGGCAGGGACTTGTCTGCCCTAGATTAATTCTTAAAAATCAACCAAAAATGCTTTTGAGTTGATTCCAACTCCTATAACTCACATTTCACTTATACTAATTGTTTATGCAAAAATATGCCATGCTTACCTTGAATGATCATGGCCTAGTTTAATTAAAGGACTTTATGGCTATTTCTAGTCAAAGATATTGTCCAAAACTATTAATAAATCTTATGGGAGTATTTTCTCTCATTTAAATCTTATCATGAACACTTCAAAATGAGGTAGAGACTCTGGTCATCTAGGTCTCATGTGAATGGTTTAAGGATATTACACCTTTACCATGTTAGGATTAAATTGCATGAGGTGCTTCACCTCATTTAAATCATTTTCCTAGTAGTATTTAAATTGTTCAAAACTACTTATTAAATCATATGAGATGCTTTGGTCTCATTTAAATCTTGTCTCAACTAATTTAATATGAGGTAGAGACCATGGTCAATTAAAACTCATATTAAATTAGTTGATGATATTAAATCATTGCAAGGTGTTATTAAAATGGTATGAGGTGCTCACCTCATTTAAATCATTTCCTTAAATGATAAGTGTGAAGAGGTTGACTTGGGTCAACCTAGGTCACATCTTATTCATGAGGGAAATTAAATCTTAAATCATATTCAATGAGAGGAAATTATTTTCTCTCGGGAAATAAATACTCTAATTAATATTTATAATGAGAGGAAATTATTTTTCTTAAGAATAAAATGAAATCCACTCACCTAATAAGCATGTTGATTGATAGCTTAGTAGGAGTGAATTATGTGTGTGCTTAGTCTAGTATTTAGGCCTTGTGTGGTAATTGTGTGTATTGTACTCGTATTTAGACGCTAGTACCGAGGAGTACATCGAGGAGGAGGAGGACTACTTTGAAGAGGAAGAGAACTTTGATCACTACTCCAACCAAGGCAAGCTAACACCAATGCAAGCTCTACTCTTGCAAGCTAATATTCTTGCTAAGTGCAAAGCTCTACAAGAGCAAGACACCACCACATTTTACTTTATGCTTAATGAGCCCATCCCAAGTTTTACTTTACAAGCTTTATTGATTTTTGGTTTATCAAAGTTTACTTTTTGATTCATGATTCACTTGGTCTAGAGTAGAACAAGATCATCAAATTTAGCCTAGAGCAATGAAAGCTAGATAGCACCCCTCATGATTAGTTGCTAGTGCTAACAAATAAAATTGACTACTCTAGATGGGAACTTGTGAAATGAAATGACTTTGAAAACCTTGGAATGATGAGTCATTCTATTGAAAGATTTTGAAGGTGAATGTGACTTGTGAATGACATGGTGAACTTTACAAAAACTGATGGTTGGGTTCGGATGCGATACCATTCCAATTTTGCAAGTACCCCCACAATACCCGAGCATGGGTAAGGGCTTAACTAGAAATTTATGTGCTTTAGTATGGGTTCCCTCTAAACAAGCGTCATCGGGGTTATGCCGAGGGCTGCCTCTACAAAAGAAATGATGTGATATGACGTGAATGAGGTGAATTGTCCGGCCCAAGCCTCGTGCGGTTCCCGGGTTAACGGGTTGGTTTTCACCTGGGAGGCCAAGCTCATGGGGAGAGGTGCTTGTACTAGAGTATATAAGTGAAAGGTTATGGTTGGTAGTCCGCATACGGAGTATGATAAATCAGGGCCGGTTAACCCCGACGGATTATTGCAAATATTGTGGCACAAGTGTACGACCTCTGCGAGTGTAGAACTATTCGAATAGCCGTGTCCACGGTTACGGACGATTGGAAAGGCCATACTGTTCCGTCATCGGACCATTTTCAAAAATGTGACATGTGAAGGGTGACTTGTGATTTGAACTTGAAATGGTGACTTTGACTTGAATCACAACGAGTTGTGGGAATGACACTAATGTTCCCACTTGAGTTAGTTAGCAAATGAAGAGGCTTTTTACTAAATGCTTATGAAATAAAATTGGCTTTATGCAAATAAACTTAGAGCTTAGCACCCCCTTACTATAGTTGATAGTGCTTACATTAGTATTAGTTTGCGAGTACTTTAAAGTACTCATGGCTTTGTCCCTGGCTATTCAAATGGCCGGACTATGAAGGAGAACAGCAGCACGAGGAAGATGGACAGCAGGACGTCTACGACAACTAGGATCACTCCTGACGTCAACAGTTGCCTGTGGAATAGATGGACCGCAACCGTTACTTCGCTTCCGCTATGTGTTTTGTAATGGGATCTCTAGATCCACTATGATGTATTAAGACTGGATCATGTGATCCTTCTATGTAAGACAATTATGTGATGTAATGAATGATGTGTTGTGATATCAATCTATTATGTCTCGCAAAAACAATATTCCTGGGATTGCGATGAATGGCATAATAGGCATCTGGACTTAAAAATCCGGGTGTTGACAAGTTGGTATCAGAGCCATTGTTGATCTTAGGAGACCCTAGTTAGAATGGACGTCCTGAAAAATTTAGTTTCAAAAAAACAAAGGAAGTGAATATTTATGAAAAATTATTCTCACTCTTATCCTTGAGATCTTTTCCAAAATAAGAGATCCATACTCCGCTTTTCCTTGTAAATATTACATAAAATTTTGCACACTTGATCACTTCTCTAACTTACTTATCCTAACTGCTCACAGATGGAATACCAATGGGAGTGCTATCAGCTTGGTCATGGAGGAGAACTGAAGTTCGAAAAGGATTTGAAGCAACTAGTGGAATATCTAGGACACCCGTATCCCGAGTTCTTCGGAACATCCTTCAATAATCAGTTGGGAGGACCACCTCGGTGGGAAGTTTCCGCTGATCTAGGAAGAAAGCTTGGAGCCCCAGTATGGGAAACCATATGGTTTTCTGTAACGGGAAACACCTGGAAGGAAGGACTAGTCAGTGCTATGCAAGAAGCAATCGCCCGTCTGTGCGGACAAAATGAGAACAAGATCCGGAACACTCGTTTCATCTACTACCCAAGACATGACTCCATGGGAAGATCGATGACCATGCCACCACACCCGGAGATGAACCCCTATGTAGCCCCTCAGGATTTCAGGCAGTACAAAACCCGCAGGGATTTGGATAACGCCCTCGCCTCTCGCCAAGCACCTCACCCGTAAAGAAGAAGAATCCACCCTGAAGAGTAGTATCACCCCAGCACTTAAGTAGGTGTGAGTTGTATCTGTCCATTTTTATCGTAGAGCGAATGAATGGTTCTTAAAACCAACGGTGTGTTAGCTTTGTAATGTGTGATGCTTGGTATGAATGAAAAAGTGTTGTTGGTTTTTACCCCCTCAACACTACTCAAGTTTTGAACTTTTTGAATTTAACTCAAACAAACCATAGAAATTTCCCTCTTATCTTATCATCTACTCCAATGATCAGATGGCCCCACCAAACCGCAACCAAGACGCAATGATGCAGATGCTCCAGATGATGATGGAAGATCGCGAAGCCACGAGAGCTGAACGACAAGCCAACTTAGCTGCACTGCAACAAATAGCTCAGAACAATCAGGGCCATGGAAACCATGATCACCCAGGATCAAAGCTCAAGAACTTTCGAACACCAACCCTCCGATGTTTAGCAAGACCGAAGAGCCACTTGACGCGAGATGACCGGCTCCGGACAATGGAGAACAACCTAGAAGTTGCGGGAGTAGAAGCCGCAGAGAAAGTACTCGTTTGCCACCCACTATCCGTCGGGACCTGCAAGAGCCTGGTGGACAAGTGCCCGCGCAATGAATGCCGGACAAATGATGAACTGGGAAGACTTCAAGCTGAAGTTTAGTAAATACCATGTGCCCCAAGGACTAATCAAGAAAATGAGAGACGAGTTCCGTGAACTCAAACAAGGAAGGATGTCCGTGGTGGAATACCGCGACAAGTTTCTTACACTGTCAAGGTACGCCCCAGACGAGACAGACACCAATGAAAAGAGAAAGGAAAGATTTCTGAACGGACTACATGACGAGATGCAAACCGTGTTAGTAAACATCCCGTTCGCTGATCTCGAAGCCCTTGTGGACTCAGCCATACAGATGGAAGGAAAGCTGCATCAGGCCAATGAGAACCGCAAGCGCAGGATGATGAACCAGAATGGACCCCACCATACACAGAAGTACCGCAACAACTCCTCTGGAGGATTCACCCCAAGATACAACAAGCCCCCTGCTCAGAATTATCGCCCCAACTACACCAACAACAACGGAGGAACCCCGAAGCCCGGGGGTAACAACAACAACACCCACCATAACAACAGCAACCCCAACAGCAGCAACAACAATGGGAACAACAACAACCCCAATACTGCCCCGAGGACTGGAAGCAACGCCACCCCCGTCACCCCGAAAGACAAGTCCACAGTCAACTGCTACGAATGTGGAGTTGTGGGTCACTTCTCCAATGAGTGCCCCAAGAAGCTTGCCAGGATTGCCGCCAATACCGCAGCACACTCGCTCGGCAACAGCGCCGCTTTGCCGGAAGAAAGAATCAGAACAACAACAACGGCCGTCTCTACCATATGACTGCCACTGAAGCTCAGGAAGCACCCCAGACCATGCCAAGTATGTCTTCCTGTTAATCAAAAAATTCTCAATCTCTCTTAGGAACCTAACTTTTCTTAAAATCTCGGGACGAGATTTGTTTAAGGGGGAAGGGTTTGTAACATCCCAAAAATTTAAAACAAAGAGACAATGAATTTCCTTTTTCCAAAAATGAGAGCCAACAAAAACTTTTATTAAGTTAAGTGTGATACATAGTGAGCATGCTTATATGTGTGATATTACCCTGATTATTTATGTATTGCATTGAACCTAATTCCAAAAACCTAAACCTCACCCCTCTTTTCACCATCCTAGCTAAAATGAAATAAAAGGAATTAAATAGGAAAAAGGACATATGTGCCTATGGCTATTTTTATACAACTTTACCCTAGACCTTTCCACTTTATATAGAGGATTGGAAGACCTTCATAAACCTTACTTAGTACTTCTCAAACCAATTCCAAGTCGAAACCAAAGAAAATAAAAAGAAATCAAACCTATGCATAGGAGCATCTGTGACACATAGCCATTTTCCAAAACTTGACCTAAACACCCCTACCTTGCACAAATGGTTTGAAAAACTTTACCAAACCCAATATAACATTAAATAAACCCTAAACCATGACCTTTGATCATAAATAAAGAAATGGAAATAAAAAACATGAAATGCACATATGTGCATAAGGCCAAAAATACAAATTTGAGCCAAGGACCACCAAACTTGTTTCCATTGCTTGGATTGTTTTCTTATATCATATTAAACCTCAACCACATCAATGAGATCAAGAAAAACCAAATCAAATTGGAAATAAGAAGATTTTCCAATACACATATGTGGATATGCCATTTTTGCAAATCTTTGAACAAGACAATTTTAAATGGATTCAATGGTTGGGAGATGTTTCTAAACTAATAAGATTCACCTTAGATTCAACAAAAGTCAACTTAAATGGAGTGAAATCAAATAGGAGAAAATCCCAATTTCACTCACATACACCTTATGCCCAATTTACAAATCTGCACCAAAGGCCACCATTGCTTGATCCATGGTTTGTCAAACTCTTATATATAACTAACACAATTGCATACTTGGATCAAGAATCAAACACAAGGAAGTCAAGATTTCTTCATACATGTGATAATGGTCAAAATGGACTTTTATAAAATGTTCCCCCCTTTACCCCTCTGGTTTTCTCTTTTCTTAAACTAAAATTGGTAAACCAAAGCCATGTCATCCAAGACCATGTCAAGGTGAGCAACTTTCATGTTGACCACCCCTGCTAACTTTGACCAGGTTGACCAGAATAAAGTTGACAAGTGGTGATGTTGAAACAAAGAGAAGATCATCCCCATTTTAAAATTTCACAAACCACTTCAAATTTGACCACCACCACCACCAGTAGACTTCAATTATTATATGTTCACAACCCACCAAAATTTAATCAAAAATTCACATCTTATCTTCTTGCGGCCATTTCATCGAGCACCTTTGGTGCACAAACCTACCAACCCCCTACATGCTATTAACCAGCAGATTTTTGCCCCAACTATCAAGCCTATGTCACCTTGAGTCCTCTCCTACCCCTCTTGCATCATTGCAGTACCAGAGCCACCTTGCTTTGTGCAAAATATTGTAGAACAAAGGCATGCCGTGCATGCATGACACACACACATACTCTTTTCTTCTCTCGGTCCACTCCGACGTATCCAAGCATGTCCTCGAGCTCCCCTCTCTCCCCTGAACACGCCAGACATGATCCCTGGTCAAGAGGAACACGACACACGCCAGAACGTGACGTGGTCACCGCGCCCAAGTCGTGCCAGAGCGTGCACGACATCGCCCCTGGACACGCCAGTACACGGCCTCGCCCCGTCGCCTCCAACCTCCCCCTGTCCTCAGCTTCTGCACCGAGCCTCGCCACGGTACCAGGACGCTCCCAGACACCTCCATCTCCCAGCGCAAGCCCTGTAGCCGACGCCATCATCGGCGATCGTCCGCCACAGTACCGGAGTACACGATGACGACGACGACGCTCCTATGCCCCAATTTCAACGCCAGGACGCCTGTTGTGTCCGCGGTGACGTCGCCAACACTGCCGCACCCTCGCTGTTGACGCAAACCTACCGTAGCCATGCCGACGTCGACGACCTGCTCCGCTCGCCCCGGCCACCACTCGCCGCTATAAAAGGAGGCATCCCCTGGATGATCTCTTCACACCTCTCCACTCCCCACTCTCTCCTGAGCCCTCTCGACCTCCTGCCCCTCCACATTGCCGCCCGCAGCCGTCCTATTTCTCGCCGGAGCCCGCGGCGGTGCTGAGAAGGAAGCCATCAAATCCGACCACCATTCGAGCCGCCGTCTGTCCCCGTCGCTTCCTCATCGTCCGCAACGTCACCCTGCATCGACGACCAGCCTCGCCGGAGCTCAGGTGACTCTCCGACCCCCTACCCTCGCCGCGCCAGTAGACCTTGCTCGCCGGAGACGACGACGCACTCTGTCCGTCGATCTCACCTCTAATCCAACGGCTCGCATCACCGCGTAACGGTTCGGCGTTTAAACGCCACTGACAGGGGGAGCCCACCCTGTCAGGCGGCCCGCTGAGCGCCAGAGCGAAGCTAGGCCGGCCCATTTCCTTTCCCGCCTAGGCCCATGCGTTTGAATTTGGAATATTTCGAATTTATCAAATTACCTACTGCATATATTTTCCAATTTAAATAGAATCAAATCTACTTGGCCAAATTTAATAAATTTTATATATTTGGAAAGCTGAGGAAAATATCTAAACAACCTCACTGGTCTCAACCCTAGATTATTGATAGAAATAATGTGACAAAAATAACTAGGCAGGGACTTGTCTGCCCTAGATTAATTCTTAAAAATCAACCAAAAATGCTTTTGAGTTGATTCCAACTCCTATAACTCACATTTCACTTATACTAATTGTTTATGCAAAAATATGCCATGCTTACCTTGAATGATCATGGCCTAGTTTAATTAAAGGACTTTATGGCTATTTCTAGTCAAAGATATTGTCCAAAACTATTAATAAATCTTATGGGAGTATTTTCTCTCATTTAAATCTTATCATGAACACTTCAAAATGAGGTAGAGACTCTGGTCATCTAGGTCTCATGTGAATGGTTTAAGGATATTACACCTTTACCATGTTAGGATTAAATTGCATGAGGTGCTTCACCTCATTTAAATCATTTTCCTAGTAGTATTTAAATTGTTCAAAACTACTTATTAAATCATATGAGATGCTTTGGTCTCATTTAAATCTTGTCTCAACTAATTTAATATGAGGTAGAGACCATGGTCAATTAAAACTCATATTAAATTAGTTGATGATATTAAATCATTGCAAGGTGTTATTAAAATGGTATGAGGTGCTCACCTCATTTAAATCATTTTCTTAAATGATAAGTGTGAAGAGGTTGACTTGGGTCAACCTAGGTCACATCTTATTCATGAGGGAAATTAAATCTTAAATCATATTCAATGAGAGGAAATTATTTTCTCTCGGGAAATAAATACTCTAATTAATATTTATAATGAGAGGAAATTATTTTTCTTAAGAATAAAATGAAATCCACTCACCTAATAAGCATGTTGATTGATAGCTTAGTAGGAGTGAATTATGTGTGTGCTTAGTCTAGTATTTAGGCCTTGTGTGGTAATTGTGTGTATTGTACTCGTATTTAGACGCTAGTACCGAGGAGTACATCGAGGAGGAGGAGGACTACTTTGAAGAGGAAGAGAACTTTGATCACTACTCCAACCAAGGCAAGCTAACACCAATGCAAGCTCTACTCTTGCAAGCTAATATTCTTGCTAAGTGCAAAGCTCTACAAGAGCAAGACACCACCACATTTTACTTTATGCTTAATGAGCCCATCCCAAGTTTTACTTTACAAGCTTTATTGATTTTTGGTTTATCAAAGTTTACTTTTTGATTCATGATTCACTTGGTCTAGAGTAGAACAAGATCATCAAATTTAGCCTAGATCAATGAAAGCTAGATAGCACCCCTCATGATTAGTTGCTAGTGCTAACAAATAAAATTGACTACTCTAGATGGGAACTTGTGAAATGAAATGACTTTGAAAACCTTGGAATGATGAGTCATTCTATTGAAAGATTTTGAAGGTGAATGTGACTTGTGAATGACATGGTGAACTTTACAAAAACTGATGGTTGGGTTCGGATGCGATACCATTCCAATTTTGCAAGTACCCCCACAATACCCGACATGGGTAAGGGCTTAACTAGAAATTTATGTGCTTTAGTATGGGTTCCCTCTAAACAAGCGTCATCGGGGTTATGCCGAGGGCTGCCTCTACAAAAGAAATGATGTGATATGACGTGAATGAGGTGAATTGTCCGGCCCAAGCCCTGTGCGGTTCCCGGGTTAACGGAGTTGGTTTTCACCGGGAGGCCAAGCTCATGGGGAGAGGTGCTTGTACTAGAGTATATAAGTGAAAGGTTATGGTTGGTAGTCCGCATACGGAGTATGATAAATCAGGGCCAGTTAACCACCGACGGATTATTGCAAATATTGTGGCACAAGTGTACGACCTCTGCAGAGTGTAGAACTATTCGAATAGCCGTGTCCACGGTTACGGACGATTGGAAAGGCCATACTCGTTCCGTCATCGGACCATTTTCAAAAATGTGACATGTGAAGGGTGACTTGTGATTTGAACTTGAAATGGTGACTTTGACTTGAATCACAACAGAGTTGTGGGAATGACACTAATGTTCCCACTTGAGTTAGTTAGCAAATGAAGAGGCTTTTTACTAAATGCTTATGAAATAAAATTGGCTTTATGCAAATAAACTTAGAGCTTAGCACCCCCTTACTATAGTTGATAGTGCTTACATTAGTATTAGTTTGCGAGTACTTTAAAGTACTCATGGCTTTGTCCCTGGCTATTCAAATGGCCGGACTATGAAGGAGAACGAGCAGCACGAGGAAGATGGACAGCAGGACGTCTACGACAACTAGGATCACTCCCGACGTCAACGAGTTGCTCGTGGAATAGATGGACCGCAACCGTTACTTCGCTTCCGCTATGTGTTTTGTAATGGGATCTCTAGATCCACTATGATGTATTAAGACTGGATCATGTGATCCTTCTATGTAAGACAATTATGTGATGTAATGAATGATGTGTTGTGATATCAATCTATTATGTCTCGCAAAAACAATATTCCTGGGATTGCGATGAATGGCATAATAGGCATCTGGACTTAAAAATCCGGGTGTTGACAAACAGTTTCGGAGGGCCGACCGCAAGGATCAGCCTCGCCACGTTGCTTATTGACGTAGTCCTGCTACTCGCCCAGGCCGGTAGACAAAACCAGCCCAATCTCTGACTTTAGCACGTTGGTGCGCTTGCCGTTGTCCGCCTCGGGTGCGTCGTGTGGTCGTGGAGCTCCACACCTTGCCGGACGAACGAGCACCATGTTTGTGCCAGCCGATGTTTCATCATCGGCTTTCCTTTGCTTGGGGCGCCACTCTTTTCGTTTGCTTGGGGTCCCACCGGGCGTGCCAGAATGTGTTGACGTCAGAAACCCACTGGCGGGCAGTGACTGGTCAACACCGTAGAGCCGGGAACAACTAGGGCTGCGGCTGGCCCCAGTCCCTCAGAGCGACGGCCCGCAAAGCCTCCTGGTCGCGCGCCGATGCAAATTGCAAGGGCGTGCCACCCGACCTATACCCGGTCGGGAAGGTGTGGATGATGCCTCGCTTAGTTTCCTGCGGGGCACACACGTACACGTTAAATACGAGCCTCGATCGGCTCTCGGGTTGTCCCGTGAATCGGCTCATGGAGCCGATCCACCCATGATTCGGCCAAGGTGGCCGAATATATGGTGGTCCTGCTTGATCAAGATGAAGCGTATGAGATCCACGACGATCTGGGGTTTTCACCGCATAATCGGATCATCCTACTCACGATTGGGCCTCGCGCTCACGCACGGTGATCGTAAGCCAGCCCTAGACAAGGCCTAAAAACCAACACTAGGTTGATCCTCGGAACGTCCTGTCTAGGGGCAGCAAACTACACCCTGCATGCCGTTGGATCCTCCAACCCTTTGTAAGGCCTAACTATTGCAGATATTAAACTAATCCTTGATGAATCAAGGAGCGACCGTAACGGATCAGATCTACTAAACGATGATCAAGCGGGGTGCCGTCCCTGCACCCATGATGAGGTACAAGGACGGCTAGATGCGCAAGGGTTGCACTACGAAAGCATATGATACCAAGAACAATGCTAACCCTAACGCATCTATGATAACTACGTTGCTCGCCATCAAAAAGGCTTCAGCACGAGCAACGCATGAACAACTAGGCAGGCTCGTGCTGCCTAGATCGCGAGATGCGATCTAGGCAGCATGGTGCTTACCGGAGGAACCCTCGAGACGAAGGGGTTGGCGATGCGCCGAGATTGGTTTGTGTTGAACGTTGGTTGTTGTTTATTCCATAAACCCTAGATACATATTTATAGTCCAGGGGACTTTCTAATGTGGGTGTGCCCCAAACCGCGCACGAGATAAACTCTAACCTCTACACTAAGATGTGATCTAATATGTTACAGATACATGGGCGGTTTAGCCCAACTTGGTATAAAAGGCCGATTCACACATCTCTCTACGCATATATCTTCAAGTCCATCTTGATCGCGGCCCACCTCCGACTTGGTCAATTTCTGGTGATAACAATAGTGTATTACAGATAGATGATCTTGATCATGTTAGGCAGCTCACAAGATCCAACAATGAAGCACAATTAGGAGAAGACGACCATCTAGCTACTGCTATGGACCCATAGTCCAGGGGTGAACTACTCACTCATCACTCCGGAGGCGATCATGGAGATGAAGAGTCCTCCGGGAGATGATTCCCCTCTCCGGCAGGGTGCCGGAGGCGATCTCCTGAATCCCCGAGATGGGATTGGCGGCGGCGGCGTCTCTGGAAGGTTTTCCGTATCGTGGCTCTCGGTACAGAGGGTTTCGCGACGAAGACTTTAAGTAGTCGGAAGGGCAACGCGGGGGGCCACACGAGGGCCCCACACACCAGGGCCGCGCGGGCCAAGGCCAGGCCGCGCCGCCCTAGTGTGGCGGCGCCTCGTGGCCCCACTTCCTTTCCCCCTCGGTATCCTGGAAGCTTCGTGCAAAAATAGGACCCTGGGCGTTGATTTCGTCCAATTCCGAGAATATTTCCTTACTAGGATTTCTGAAACCAAAAACAGCAGAAAACAACAACTGGCTCTTCGGCATCTTGTTAATAGGTTAGTGCCGAGAAAATGCGTAAATACGACATATAATGTGTATAAAACATGTAGATATCATCAATAATGTAGCATGGAACATAAGAAATTATCGATACGTCGGAGACGTATCAGCATCCTCAAGCTTAGTTCCGCTCGTCCCGAGCGAGTAAACGATAACAAGGATAATTTCCGGAGTGACATGCCATCATAATCTTGATCATACTATTGTAAACATATGTAATGAATGCAGCGATCAAAACAATGGTAATGACATGAGTAAACAAATGAATCATAAAGCAAAGACTTTTCATGAATAGTACTTCAAGACAAGTATCAATAAGTCTTGCATAAGAGTTAACTCATAAAGCAATAAATCAAAGTAAAGGTATTGAAGCAACACAAAGGAAGATTAAGTTTCAGCGGTTGCTTTCAACTTATAACATGTATATCTCATGGATAGTGTCAATGTAAAGTAATATAACAAGTGCAATATGCAAGTATGTAGGAATCAATGCATAGTTCACACAAGTGTTTGCTTCTTGAGGTGGAGAGAGATAGGTAAGCCGACTCAACAATAAAAGTAAAAGAAAGGTCCTTCAAAGAGGAAAGCATCGATTGCTATATTTGTGCTAGAGCTTTTATTTTGAAAACATGAAACAATTTTGTCAACGATAGTAATAAAGCATATGAGTTATGTAAATTATATCTTACAAGTTGCAAGCCTCATGCATAGTATACTAATAGTGCCTGCACCTTGTCTTAATCAGCTTGGACTACCGGATCATCGCAATACACATGTTTTAACCAAGTGTCACAAAGGGGTACCTCCATGCCGCCTGTACAAAGGTCTAAGGAGAAAGCTCGCATTTTGGATTTCTCGCTTTTGATTATTCTCAACTTAGACATCCATACCGGGACAACATGGACAACAGATAATGGACTCCTCTTTAATGCATAAGCATGTGGCAACAATTAGTGTTCTCATATGAGATTGAGTATATATGTCCAAAACTGAAACATCCACCATGATTCATGGCTTTAGTTAGCGGCCCAATGTTCTTCTCTAACAATATGCATGCTCCAACCATTAAGGTGGTAGATCTCTCTTACTTCAGACAAGACGGACATGCATAGCAACTCACATAATATTCAACAAAGAATAGTTGATGGCGTCCCCCAGAAGCATGGTTATCGCACAACAAGCAACTTAATAAGAGATAAAGTGCATAAGTACATATTCAATACCACAATAGTTTTAAAGCTATTTGTCCCATGAGCTATATATTGTAAAGGTGAATGATGGAATTTTAAAGGTAGCACTCAAGCAATTTACTTTGGAATGGCGGATAAATACCATGTAGTAGGTAGGTATGGTGGACACAAATGGCATAGTGGTTGGCTCAAGGATTTTGGATGCATGAGAAGTATTCCCTCTCGATACAAGGTTTAGGCTAGCAAGGTTATTTGAAACAAACACAAGGATGAACGGTACAGCAAAACTCACATAAAAGACATATTGTAAACATTATAAGACTCTACACCGTCTTCCTTGTTGTTCAAAACTCAATACTAGATGTTATCTAGACTCTAGAGAAACCAAATATGCAAACCAAATTAGCAAGCTCTAAGTGTTTCTTCATTAATGGGTGCAAAGTATATGATGCAAGAGCTTAAACATGAGCACAACAATTGCCAAGTATCAAATTATCCAAGACATTTTAGAATTACTACATGTAGTATTTTCCAATTCCAACCATATAACAATTTAACGAAGAAGAAACTTCGCCATGAATACTATGAGTAGAGCCTAAGGACATACTTGTCCATATGCTACAGCGGAGCGTGTCTCTCTCCCATAAAGTGAATGCTAGGATCCATTTTATTCAAACAAAACAAAAAACAAAAACAAACCGACGCTCCAAGCAAAGTGCATAAGATGTGACGGAATAAAAATATAGTTTCGGGGAGGAACTGATAATGTTGTCGATGAAGAAGGGGATGCCTTGGGCATCCCAAGCTTAAACGCTTGAGTCTTCTTAGAATATGCAGGGGTGAACCACGGGGCATCCCCAAGCTTAGAGCTTTCACTCTCCTTGATCATATTGTATCATACTCCTCTCTTGATCCTTGAAAACTTCCTCCACACCAAACTCGAAACAACTCATTAGAGGGTTAGTGCATAATAAAAATTCACATGTTCAGAGGTGACACAATCATTCTTAACACTTCTGGACATTGCATAAAGCTACTTGGACATTAATGGATCAAAGAAATTCATCCAACATAGCAAAAGAGGCAATGCGAAATAAAAGCGAGAATCTGTCAAAAGCAGAACAGTCCGTAAAGATGGATTTTATTAGGGCACCAGACTTGCTCAAATGAAAATGCCCAAATTGAATGAAAGTTGCGTACATATCTGAGGATCACTCACGTAAATTGGCTTAATTTTACGAGTTACCTACGAGAAGTTAGACCCAGATTCGTGACAGCAAAGAAATCTGTTACTGCGCAGTAATCCAAATCTAGTATTTACTTTACTATCAAAGACTTTACTTGGCACAACAAAACACAAAACTAAGATAAGGAGAGGTTGCTACAGTAGTAAACAACTTCCAAGACTCAAATATAAAACAAAAATACTGTAGTAAAAACATGGGTTGTCTCCCATAAGCGCTTTTCTTTAACGCCTTTCAGCTAGGCGCAGAAAGTGTAACTCAAGTGTTATCAAAGGGTGGTGCATCTACATCGGGGTTTGGAGTTTTCTAAACCATGCATAGTATATTAGATACATAAGTTTCAGCGTCTCCCTTTTCATTAGTCTTGGGCTTGCTACTCTCGTCGAACAAATTTTCAGGAACAAGCCAAGCATAGTTATTTTCTAGTGCATCATTCATAGCTAGGAGTTTACATGGTATTGGTGCTTTGATCTCCCCACCATCATTAATATTATTAGTGTACCTTATTCTATCCATGTCCATTTTTTCAAGGAGACCAACAAAATTAGTATGAGAACCAAGCATATTAAATTTAGCAAAGACCTTTCTAGCCTCTCTTGCTAGACCACCAAATTCTCTAAGAAGGGTTTCTAAAACAAAATCTTTCTTTTCCCCCTCTTCCATATCACCGAGTGTAAGAAACATGTGTTGGATTATAGGATTGAGATTAACAAATTTAGTTTCCAACATGCGGACTAAAGCAGCAGCAGCAATTTCATAAGTAGGAGCAAGTTCTACCAATTGTATATCTTCAAAGTCTTCAACGGTACTAACATGACTGAAAAATTCTTCTAGATTGTTTCTCCCAATGATAGACCCGCGTCCTACCGGTATGTCTTTTGCGGTAAAGTTAAAAGGAAACATGATGAACTAAGTAAAGTAAATGCAAGTAACTAATTTTTTTTTGTGTTTTTCGATATAGCAAACAAGACAGTAAATAAAGTAAAACTAGCAACTAATTTTTTTGTATTTTGATATAAGTGCAGCAAACAAAGTAGTAAATAAAATAAAGCAAGACAAAAACAAAGTAAAGAGATTGAGAAGTGGAGACTCCCCTTGCGGCGTGTCTTGATCTCCCCGACAACGGCGCCCAGAAAATATCTTTGGCGTGTAGTTGACGTGGGAGTTAGAAATCTTTGTGGTGTAGCTTTTCTTCGGTTCCCGACAACGGCGCCGAGAAAATATGCTTGATGGCGTGTATTTCACACGTTCGTTGGGAACCCCAAGAGGAAGGTATGATGCGCACGGCGGCAAGTTGTCCCTCGGAAAGAAACCAAGGTTTATCGAACCGGGAGGAGCCAAGAAGCACGTTGAAGGTTGATGGCGGCGGGATGTAGTGCGGCGCAACACCGGAGATTCCGGCGCCAACGTGGAACCTGCACAACACAACCAAAGTACTTTGCCCCAACGAAACAGTGAGGTTGTCAATCTCACCGGCTTGCTTTGTAACAAAGGATTAACCGTATTGTGTGGAAGATGATTGTTTGCAGAGAAAACGAGTAAAGAACAAGTATTGCAGCAGATTTGTATTTCGGTATTAAAGAATGGACCGGGGTCCACGAGTTCACTAGAGGTGTCTCTCCCATAAGATAAAAGCATGTTGGGTGAACAAATTACGGTCGGGCAATTGACAAATAGAGAGGGCATAACAATGCACATACATGTCATGATAAGTATAGTGAGATTTAATTGGGCATTACGACAAAGTACATAGACCGCCATCCAATGCATCTATGCCTAA
>NC_061508.1:35852161-35873865 GCF_022539505.1 Lolium rigidum | reverse complement strand
AGTAGTGCGCTGATTCAGTTCCATGTTATCAATAGTTCAAAACCCGCTAAGTTCCAGCGGGAAATACGGGCTGGTCCCTTATAGCCGCAACAACTCTCCTCCGCGGCGAGTAAGACTTCGGGATCTCCGGAAAGCTTTTACCGGTATAACTATATGTATTTTGTTTTAACGTGCTCTTCTTGTTTCAGAACTTCCGCCGGATCCGCCAGGAGGAGCCGGCATCCTTCACGCCCGACCGGCTTTTCTGGGACGACCGTGACGCTGACCCCTTTGTTAGGGGGAAACACAAGATGGATCCTACGCACACCCAGCTTCCTGGTAAACTTCCAACTCCTCTTCCGGCAACCGATTCTGGTTCTGATGACGATGTCACCATCCTTGAGGTACCTTACTGACCCGTCTCTTTATAGATGGCTATCTCCGGAACCCTGCCTCAGCCAGCGCCAATCCTCAGGTGGTGGAGCGCGCTACACCGCTGCAGGCCGCTCGGGGCCAGAAGAACAAGGCACCGGCGCCCGAAGCCGGCTCCAGCGAGGCTCCACCTGCCAAGCGCTCCCGGAAGGATGGCGGTAAGCTCTACACCACCAAGCGGTACCGGAAACAACTTCCGGTCGCTACCGGGTAAGCTTCCGGATTTTCTTTTCCTTGGTCTTTCGCTCGAGATTGTTTTTTCATCTGGTTGCTTTTTCTGACTCTCTCTTTCCTTTATTTTTTCAGGCCCGCGCTTGGCCTCACTAGGAGCACCACCGGCATGAGGCCAGAGACCTCCGAGGATGCCGCCAGGGCCTCACCTCCTCCTCAAGCAAGTCCGGTACCATCTGGTGTCGGCAAATCTCCCGCCTCCTCCCAGGGAGGCAACACAAGTGCGGGGCGCGCGGCCCCCGAACCTCCTCATCACCGCGCGGAGGAGGATTTCTTTTCCCCTCCTGAAGCCGAAGACACCGGCGCCAGCAACACCAGCGTCGGCACCGAAGACGCTGGGAGGGCGGAACCTTTGATTCCTCCCATCCCCAAGAAGAAGAAAAATAAGGCACCTGCCTCTTCCCCCTCCAAGACCGTGCCGGACTCTTCCGCGCCGGTAAGCTCACCACCGGCAAAGGAAGCACCGGATGCTCCTGCGCCATCTAAGGAAGCAGCGCCAACACCTCCCCCGGCAGCCTCTTCCGGCCAACCATCTGCTGCCAAGCCACCTCAACCGGAAGGTGCCAAGTTCACCGCCCAGCAACTTGCTGCGGTGGTCACGACGGCCACTGCCCCCTCCTCCGGCTCGCGGTCGCTGGTTCTTCATGCCGGCCGCGCCGCCGTTACAGCCAGTGAACAGGCTTCAGCCCAGCTGGGCCGGATTACTGAGCTCACTGATACGTCTCAAACGTATCTATAATTTCTTATGTTCCATGCTACTTTATTGATGATACTCACATGTTTTATACACATTATATGTCATATTTATGCATTTTCCGGAACTAACCTATTGAAGAGATGCCGAAGGGCCAGTTGTTGTTTTCTGCTGTTTTTGGTTTCAGAAATCCTAGTAAGGAAATATTCTCGGAATCGGACGAAATCAACGCCCAGCATCTTAGAATTCCACGGAGCTTCCAGAACACCCGAGAGCCACCAGAGGAGGGCCACAGGGCCACCAGACGCTAGGGCGGCGCGGCCCAAGGGGGGGCGCGCCCCCCTATCGTGTCACCGCCTCGTCAGCCCTCCGACTCCGCCTCTTCGCCTATTTAAAGGTCCCTGACCTAAAACCTCGAGACGGAAAAGCCACGGTACGAGAAACCTTCCAGAGCCGCCGCCATCGCGAAGCCAAGATCTGGGGGACAGGAGTCTCTGTTCCGGCACGCCGCCGGGACGGGAAGTGCCCCCGGAAGGCATCTCCATCAACACCACCGCCATCTTCATCGACGCTGCTGTCTCCCATGAGGAGGGAGTAGTTCTCCATCGAGGCTAAGGGCTGTACCGGTAGCTATGTGGTTAATCTCTCTCCCATGTACTTCAATACAATGATCTCATGAGCTGCCTTACATGATTGAGATCCATATGATGAGCTTGTAATCTAGATGTCGTTATGCTATTCAAGTGGATTTTACTTATGTGATCTCCGGAGACTCCTTGTCCCACGTGTGTAAAGGTGACGAGTGTGTGCACCGTGTGGGTCTCTTAGGCTATATTTCACGAATACTTATTCACTGAGTTATGATTTGAGTTGGATGTCTCTATGAAATTGTGGTGTGTTAGTACCTCCTATGAATGCTCACAGGTGACGGCGTGGAGTGTTTATTAGTACTTGGGAATACATCTTTAAGGTTTGCCTACATGATGAATTAGAGTTCGTTATCTTGCCAGAGAGTAATTCAGAATAGCATAGTGAAGTGCTTATATTTATATTCAATTATGATTGCAATGTTGAGAGTGTCCACTAGTGAAAGTATGATCCCTAGGCCTTGTTTCCAAACATCGAATCTCCGTTTACTTACTGTTCTGTTGCATGTTTACTCGCTGCCATATTTTATTCAGATTGCTATTACCACTCATATACATCCATACTACTTGTATTTCACTATCTCTTCGCCGAACTAGTGCACCTATACATCCGACAAGTGTATTAGGTGTGTTGGGGACACAAGAGACTTCTTGTATCGTGATTGCAGGGTTGCTTGAGAGGGATATCTTTGACCTCTTCCTCCCTGAGTTCGATAAACCTTGGGTGATCCACTTAAGGGAAACTTGCTGCTGTTCTACAAACCTCTGCTCTTGGAGGCTCAACACTGTCTACAAGAATAGATCGAAGCACCCGTAGACATCAAGCACTTTTCTGGCGCTGTTGCCGGGGAGGAAAGGTAAAAGGCACTCATACTCCGGTCCCAGGTAACTAAGTACTTTTCTGTTGCCGTTGTGTGTGTGCTCGAAGCTATTTCCTTTAGATCCTGCAATTTCATCTTTTTGTTTCTTGTTAAACACTAGTAAGGCATAATGGAAAACATCTGTGAGCTTTTTGTACTATTTCCTGAGTCAAGACATGAATGGTTTAATGCGAAAATTAAAAAACCTATGGAACCTTATTTTCATGATGGTAGTAATATTAGTATGAACGCTTTGAACACCATTGTTGATAATGATATAGAAAATTCTAAGCCTGGGGAGGTCGGTCTTGATGAAAATGATCTCTTTAGCCCTCCGGGTATTGAGGAGAAAGTTTATGTTGATTATGATATGCCTCCTATTTATGATGATTATAATGATAGTGGTCTTTTGGTGCCGCCTACTATGGAGAGTGAACTTTATTGTGATTATACTATGCCTCCTACACTTGATGAGAATTATAATGATAGTTACTTTGTTGAATTTGCTCCCACTACAACTAATAAAATTGACTATGCTTATGTTGGGAGTACTAATAATTTTATGCATGAGACTCATGATAAGAATGTTTCATTTGATAGTTATATTGTTGAGTTTGCTCATGATGCTACTGGATATTATTATGAGAGAGGAAAATATGGTTGTAGAAATTTTCATGTTACTAAAACACCTCTCTATATGCTGAAATTTTTGAAGTTACACTTGTTTTATCTTTTTATGCTTGTTGCATTATGCTTCATGAATTTATTTATTTACAAGATTCCTATGCATAGGAAGCATGTTAGACTTAAATGTGTTTTAAATTTTCCTTTTGATGCTCTCTTTTGCTTCAACTACTATTTCTTATGAGTGCATCATTAAAACTGCTGAGCCCATCTTAATGGCTATAAAGAAAGCACTTCTTGGGAGATAACCCATGTGTTTATTTTACTACAGTACTTTTGTTTTATATTTGAGTCTTGGAAGTTGTTAATACTGTAGCAACCTCTCCTTGTCTTTATTTTATTGCATTGTTGTGCCAAGTAAAGTCTTTGATAGTAAAGTGAATACTAGATTTGGATTACTGCGCAGAAACAGATTTTTTTGCTGTCACGAATTTGGGTATGATTCTCTGTAGGTAACTCAGAAAAATCTGCCAATTTACGTGAGTGATCCTCAGATATGTACGAAACTTTCATTCAATTTGAGCATTTTCATCTGAGCAAGTCTGGTGCCTCTTTAAAATTCGTCTTTACGGACTGTTCTGTTTTGACAGATTCTGCCTTTTATTTCGCATGGCCTCTTTTGCTGTGTTGGATGGATTTCTTTGTTCCATTGACTTCCAGTAGCTTTGAGCAATGTCCAGAAGTGTTAAGAATGATTGTGTCACCTCTCAACATGTGAATTTTTTGATTATGCACTAACCCTCTAATGAGTTTGTTTCGAGTTTGGTGTGGAGGAAGTTTTCAAGGGTCAAGAGAGGAGGATGATATACTATGATCAAGAAGAGTGAAAAGTTTAAGCTTGGGGATGCCCCCGTGGTTCATCCCTGCATATTTCAAGAAGAATCAAGCATCTAAGATTGGGGATGCCCAAGGCATCCCCTTCTTCATCGACAAATTATCAGGTTTCTTCTCTTGAAACTATATTTTTATTCGGTCACATCTTATGTACTTTACTTGGAGCGTCTGTTTGTTTTTGTTTTTGTTTTTGTTTTTGTTTGAATAAAATATGATCCATCATGCTTGTGTGGGAGAGAGACACGCTCCGCTGTTGCATATGAACACTTGTGTTCTTCGCTTTATCTTTAATGTTCATGGCGAAGGTTGAAACTGCTTCGTTAATTGTTATTATGGTTGGAAACAGAAAATGCTGCATGTGGTAAATGGTATAATGTCTTGAATAATTTGATACTTGGCAATTGTTGTGCTCATATAGATCATGTTTAAGCTCTTGCATCATGTACCTTGTACTTATTAATGAAGAACTACATAGAGCTTGTTAAAATTTGGTTTGCATGATTGGTCTCTAGAGTCTAGATATTTTCTGGTTAAGGTGTTTGAACAACAAGGAGACGATGTAAAGTCTTATAATGTTTGCAATATGTTCATATGTAAGCTTTGCTGCACCTTTTATACTTGAGTTTGCTTCAAACAACCTTGCTATCCTAGCCTTGTATTGAGAGGAATTCTTCTCGTGCATCCAAATCCCTTGAGCCAAAAACTATGCCATTTGTGTCCACCATACCTACCTACCACATGGTATTTCTCTGCCATTCCAAAGTACATTACTTGAGTGCTACCTTTAAAAATTCTATTCTTTGTCTTTACAATATATAGCTCATGGGAAAATAGCCTTAAAAACTATTGTGGTGAAGAATATGTAGCTATGTATCTTATTTCTTATAAGTTGCTTGTTGAGCGATAACCATGTTTCTGGGGACGCCATTAAGTATTACACCTTTGTTGAATATCATGTGAGTTGCTATGCATGTTCGTCTTGTCTGAAGTAAGGGCGATTTTCATGATCATATGGTTTGAGTATGCATATTGTTAGAGAAGAACATTGGGCAGCTAACTAAAGCCATGATTCATGGTGGAAGTTTCAGTGTGGACAACTAATCCTCAATCTCTTATGAGAATATTAATTGTTGTTGAATGCTTATGCATTAAAGAGGATTCCATTATCTGTTGTCTATGTTGTCCCGTATGGATGTCTAAGTTGAGAATAATCAAAAGCGAGAAATCCAATGCGAGCTTTCTCCTTAGACCTTTGTACAGAGCGGCATAGAGGTACCCCTTTGTGACACTTGGTTGAAACATATGCTATGCAATGATAATCCGTGTTAATCCAAGCTAATTAGGACAAGGTGCGAGCACTATTGGTATACTATGCATGAGGCTTGCAACTTATAGGACATCTTATACATAACACATATGCTTTATTACTAGGCGTTGACAAAATTGTTTCTTGTTTTCAAAATGAAAAGCTCTAGCACAAATATAGTAATCAATGCTTCCCTCTGCGAAGGGCCTATCTTCTACTTTATTGTTCAGTCAGTTTGCCTATTCTTTCTATCTTAGAAGCAAACACTTGTATGAACTGTGTGCATTGATTCTTACATGTTTACTTATTGCACTTGTTATATTACTTTATGTTGACAATTATCCATGAGATAAATATGTTGAAGTTGAAAGCATCCGCTGAAACTTATATCTTCCTTTGTGTTGCTTCAATGCCTTTACTTTGAATTTATTACTTTATGAGTTAACTCTTATGCAAGACTTATTGATGCTTGTCTTGAAAGTACTATTCATGAAAAGTCTTTGTTATATGGTTCAGTTATTTACTCATTGTCTTTACCATTGCTTTGAATCGCTGCATTCATCTCATATGCTTTACAATAGTATTGATCAAGATTATGATAGCATGTCACTTAAGAAATTATCTTTGTTATCGTTTACCTACTCGAGGGCGAGTAGGAACTAAGCTTGGGGATGCTTGATACGTCTCAAACGTATCTATAATTTCTTATGTTCCATGCTACTTTATTGATGATACTAACATGTTTTATACACATTATATGTCATATTTATGCGTTTTCCGGAACTAAACTATTGACGAGATGCCGAAGGGCCAGTTGCTGTTTTCTGCTGTTTTTGGTTTCAGAAATCCTAGTAAGGAAATATTCTCGGAATCGGACGAAATCAACGCCCAACATCTTAGAATTCCACGGAGCTTCCAGAACACCCGAGAGCCACCAGAGGAGGGCCACAGGGCCACCAGATGCTAGGGCGGCGCGGCCCAAGGGGGGGCGCGCCCCCTATTGTGTCACCGCCTCGTCAGCCCTCCGACTCCGCCTCTTCGCCTATTTAAAGGTCCCTGACCTAAAACCTCGAGACGGAAAAGCCACGGTACGAGAAACCTTCCAGAGCCGCCGCCATCGCGAAGCCAAGATCTGGGGGACAGGAGTCTCTGTTCCGGCACGCCGCCGGGACGGGGAAGTGACCCCGGAAGGCATCTCCATCAACACCACCGCCATCTTCATCGACGCTGCTGTCTCCCATGAGGAGGGAGTAGTTCTCCATCGAGGCTAAGGGCTGTACCGGTAGCTATGTGGTTAATCTCTCTCCCATGTACTTCAATACAATGATCTCATGAGCTGCCTTACATGATTGAGATCCATATGATGAGCTTGTAATCTAGATGTCGTTATGCTATTCAAGTGGATTTTACTTATGTGATCTCCGGAGACTCCTTGTCCCACGTGTGTAAAGGTGACGAGTGTGTGCACCGTGTGGGTCTCTTAGGCTATATTTCACGTAATACTTATTCACCGAGTTATGATTTGAGTTGGATGTCTCTATGAAATTGTGGTGTGTTAGTACCTCCTATGAATGCTCACGAGTGACGGCATGGGGTGTTTATTAGTACTTGGGAATACATCTTCAAGGTTTGCCTACATGATGAATTAGAGTTCGTTATCTTGCCGTAGAGTAATTCGAGTAGCATAGTGAAGTGCTTATATTTATATTCAATTATGATTGCAATGTTGAGAGTGTCCACTAGTGAAAGTATGATCCCTAGGCCTTGTTTCCAAACATCGAATCTCCGTTTACTTACTGTTCTGTTGCATGTTTACTCGCTGCCATATTTTATTCAGATTGCTATTACCACTCATATACATCCATACTACTTGTATTTCACTATCTCTTCGCCGAACTAGTGCACCTATACATCCGACAAGTGTATTAGGTGTGTTGGGGACACAAGAGACTTCTTGTATCGTGATTGCGGTGGTTGCTTGAGAGGGATATCTTTGACCTCTTCCTCCCTGAGTTCGATAAACCTTGGGTGATCCACTTAAGGGAAACTTGCTGCTGTTCTACAAACCTCTGCTCTTGGAGGCCCAACACTGTCTACAAGAATAGAAGCACCCGTAGACATCACTCACCCGTGGCGAGGTTAACCTGGGCCCGCTGGAGGCATATGCCGAAAAGTGGAACCTGGCGGATCTGTCCCCGGCCACACGTGGCCTAAGCAAGGAGAAGCTTCCGGTTGCTGATCCTTCCGGCCCATGCAGCTCTGCCCAACACCTGAGCCGGCTCAAACGCGTGGTCAAGGAGTTTGACCTTGTGTGGCATGACGCCAACAGCAACGTGGTGGTAAGTAGCACAAACTTCAAAGTTCTTTAAATTTATGCCGGTTTTCAATCTTCCGGTTTATATGTATACCCTCCCAGTCCCCGAGTTTCGGGTTGAGAACGCAGTTCTTAGCGCGAAACTTCCTTAGAAACACAAAAAACCGGCATAGCCAGTCCCCGAGTTTCGGGTTGAGAACGCAGCTCTTAGCGTCCCTTAGTAACCCAAATTTCCGGCATAGCCAGTCCCCGAGTTTCGGGTAACGCAGCTCTTAGCGTGAAACTCCCTTGAAGCATATTGCCGGCATAGGCTTACTGATACGTCTCCGACGTATCGATAATTTCTTATGTTCCATGCCACATTATTGATGATATCTACATGTTTTATGCACACTTTATGTCATATTCGTGCATTTTCTGGAACTAACCTATTAACAAGATGCCGAAGAGCCGGTTGCTCGTTTTACGCTGTTTTTGGTTTCGAAATCCTAGTAACGAAATATTCTCGGAATTGGACGAAATCAACGCCCAGGGTCCTATTTTGCCACGAAGCTTCCAGAAGACCGAAGAGGAGTCGAAGTGGGGCCACGACGCGCCGCCACACTAGGGCGGCGCGGCCCAGGCCCTGGCCGCGCCGACCTAGGGTGTGGGGCCCTCGTGTGGCCCCCCGCGTTGCCCTTCCGCCTCCTTAAAGCCTCCGTCGCGAAACCCCCAGTACCGAGAACCACGATACGGAAAACCTTCCAGAGACGCCGCCGCCGCCAATCCCATCTCGGGGGATTCTGGAGATCTCCTCCGGCACCTTGCCGGAGAGGGGATTCATCTCCCGGAGGACTCTTCACCGCCATGGTCGCCTCCGGAGTGATGAGTGAGTAGTTCACCCCTGGACTATGGGTCCATAGCAGTAGCTAGATGGTTGTCTTCTCCTCATTGTGCTTCATTGTTGGATCTTGTGAGCTGCCTAACATGATCAAGATCATCTATCTTTAATGCTATATGTTGTGTTTGTCGGGATCCGATGGATAGAGAATACTATGTTATGTTAATTATCAAGTTATTACCTATGTGTTGTTTATGATCTTGCATGCTCTCCGTTATTAGTAGAGGCTCTGGCCAAGTTGATGCTAGTAACTCCAAGAGGGAGTATTTATGCTCGATAGTGGGTTCATGTCTCCATGAATCTGGGGGAGTGACAGAAACCCCTAAGGTTATGGATGTGCTGTTGCCACTAGGGATAAAACATTGATGCTATGTCCGAGGATGTAGTTATTGATTACATTACGCGCAATACTTAATGAAATTGTCTGTTGTTAGCAACTTAATACCGGAGGGGTTCGGATGATAACCTCGAAGGTAGACTTTTTAGGCATAGATGCAACTTGGATGGCGGTCTATGTACTTTGTCGTAATGCCCAATTAAATCTCACTATATTTATCATGACATGTATGTGCATTGTTATGCCCTCTCTATTTGTCAATTGCCCGACTGTAATTTGTTCACCCAACATGCTTTTATCTTATGGGAGAGACACCTCTAGTGAACTGTGGACCCCGGTCCATTCTTTTATACCTGAAATACAAATCTGCTGCAATACTTGTTTTATTGTTTTCTTGCAAACAATCATCTTCCACACAATACGGTTAACCCTTTGTTACAGCAAGCCGGTGAGATTGACAACCTCACTGTTTCGTTGGGGCAAAGTACTTTGGTTGTGTTGTGCAGGTTCCACGTTGGCGCCGGAATCTCTGGTGTTGCGCCGCACTACATTCCACCGCCATCAACCTTCAACGTGCTTCTTGACTCCTACTGGTTCGATTAAACCTTGGTTTCTTACTGAGGGAAACTTGCCGCTGTGCGCATCACACCTTCCTCTTGGGGTTCCCAACGGACGTGTCAACTACACGCATCAAGCAAATTTCCGGCGCCGTTGCCGTGGAGATCAAGACACGCCGCAAGGGGAGTCTCCACTTCCCAATCTCTTTACTTTGTTTTTGTCTTGCTTTATTTTATTTACTACTTTGTTTGCTGCATTATATCAAAACACAAAAAAATTAGTTGCTAGCTTTACTTTATTTACTATCTTGTTTGCTATATCAAAAACACAAAAAAATTAGTTACTTGCATTTATTTTATTTAGTTTGCTTTATTTAGTACCGCTAAAATGGCCACCCCTGAAAATAGTAAGTTGTGTGACTTCACTAGCACAAATAATAATGATTTCCTATGCACACCTATTGATCCACCTGCTACTACAGCGGAATTCTTTGAAATTAAACCTGCTTTACTGAATCTTGTTATGCGAGAGCAATTTTCTCAGTGTTAGTTCCGATGATGCTGCTGCCCATCTCAATAATTTTGTTGAATTGTGTGAAATGCAAAAGTATAAAGATGTAGATGGTGACATTATAAGATTAAAATTGTTTCCTTTCTCATTAAGAGGAAGAGCTAAAGATTGGTTGCTATCTCTGCCTAAGAATAGTATTGATTCATGGACTAAATGCAAGGATGCTTTTATTGGTAGATATTATCCCCCTACTAAAATTATATCTTTGAGAAGTAGCATAATGAATTTTAAACAATTGGATAATGAACATGTTGCTCAAGCTTGGGAAAGAATGAAATCTTTGGTTAAAAATTGCCCAACCCATGGACTGACTACTTGGATGATCATCCAAACCTTCTATGCAGGACTAAATTTTTCTTAGCGGAATTTATTGGATTCAGCTGCTGGAGGTACCTTTATGTCCATCACTCTTGGTGAAGCAACAAAGCTCCTTGATAATATGATGGTTAATTACTCTGAATGGCACACGGAAAGAGCTCCACAAGGTAAGAAGGTAAATTCCGTTGAAGAATCCTCTTCCTTGAATGATAAGATTGATGCTATTATGTCTATGCTTGTGAATGATAGGACTAATGTTGATCCTAATAATGTTCCGTTAGCTTCATTGGTTGCCCAAGAAGAACATGTTGATGTAAACTTCATTAAAAATAATAACTTCAACAACAATGCTTATCGGAACAATTCTAGTAATAACTATAGGCCATATCCTTATAATAATGGTAACGGTTATGCTAATTCTTATGGGAATTCTTACAACAATAATAGGAATACACCCCTGGACTTGAAGCTATGCTTAAAGAATTTATTAGTACACAAACTGCCTTTAACAAATCAGTTGAGGAAAAGCTCAATAAAATTGATATTCTTGCTTCTAAGGTTGATAGTCTTGCCCCTGATGTTGATCTTTTGAAATCGAAAGTTATGCCTAATAGGGATATTGAAAATAAAATTGTTACTACAGCAAATGCCATCCAAGTTAGAATTAATGAGAATATAAGATTAATGGCTGAACTGCGTGCTAGGTGGGATAGAGAAGAAAATGAAAAACTAGCTAAAGAGAAAAATGTAGCTAAAGTTTGGACTATTACCACCACTAGCAATGCTAATGATTCACATGTCGCTGCACCTCCTACTATTAATGATAAAATAATTGGTGTTGGCAATGTTTCTACTCCTAGTGTAAAGCGCGCAAAATTACCTGAAACTGCTAAAACTGCTGAAACTGCCTGTGATAAAACTGCTGAAATTTTTTCCAACCTTGGGGATGATAATCCCATTGCTTTAGATTGTAATGATTTAGATTTTGATGATTGCCACATCTCTGAAGTTATAAAGTTCTTACAAAAACTTGCTAAGAGTCCCAATTCTAGCGCTGTAAACTTGGCTTTCACAAAACATATTGCAAATGCTCTCATAAAAGCTAGAGAAGAGAAACTAAAACTTGAAACTTCTATTCCTAGAAAACTAGAGGATGGTTGGGAGCCCATCATTAAAATGAGGGTCAAAGATTTTGATTGTAATGCTTTATGTGATCTTGGTGCAAGTATTTCTGTTATGCCTAAGAAAGTCTATGATATGCTTGACTTGCCACCATTGAAAAACTGTTATCTGGATGTTAATCTCGTTGATAATGCTAGAAAGAAATCTTTGGGGAGAATTGATAATGTTCATATTATGGTTAACAATAACCTTGTCCCCGTTGATTTTGTTGTCTTGGATATTGAATGCAATGCATCTTGTCCCATTATATTGGGAAGACCTTTTCTTCGAACCGTTGGTGCTACTATTGATATGAAGGAAGGTAATATTAAATATCAATTTCCTCTCAAGAAAGGTATGGAACACTTCCCTAGAAAGAGAATGAAGTTACCTTATGATTCTATTATTAGAACAAATTATGATGTTGATGCTTCATCTCTTGATGTTACTTGAGTTACACTTTCTGCGCCTAGCTGAAAGGCGTTAAAGAAAAGCGCTTATGGGAGACAACCCATGTTTTTACTACAGTATTTTTGTTTTATATTTGAGTCTTGGAAGTTGTTTACTACTGTAGCAACCTCTCCTTATCTTAGTTTTATGTTTTGTTGTGCAAAGTAAAGTCTTTGATAGTAAAGTAAATACTAGATTTGGATTACTGCGCAGAAACAGATTTCTTTGCTGTCACGAATCTGGGTCTAATTCTCTGTAGGTAACTCAGAAAATTAAGCCAATTTACGTGAGTGATCCTCAGATATGCACGCAACTTTCATTAAATTTGGGAATTTTCATTTGAGCAAGTCTGGTGCCTCAATTAAATCCATCTTTACAGACTGTTCTGTTTTGACAGATTCTGCCTTTTATTTCGCATTGCCTCTTTTGCTATGTTGGATGAATTTCTTTGATCCATTATTGTCCAAGTAGCTTTATGCAATGTCCAGAAGTGTTAAGAATGATTGTGTCACCTCTGAACATGTTAATTTTTATTGTGCACTAACCCTCTAATGAGTTGTTTCAAGTTTGGTGTGGAGGAAGTTTTCAAGGATCAAGAGAGGAGTATGATACAATATGATCAAGGAGAGTGAAAGCTCTAAGCTTGGGGATGCCCCGGTGGTTCACCCCTGCATATTCTAAGAAGAATCAAGCGTCTAAGCTTGGGGATGCCCAAGGCATCCCCTTCTTCATCGACAACATTATCAGGTTCCTCCCCTGAAACTATATTTTTATTCGGCCACATCTTATGCACTTTGCTTGGAGCGTCGGTTTGTTTTTGTTTTTGTTTTGTTTGAATAAAATGGATCCTAGCATTCACTTTGTGGGAGAGTGACACGCTCCGCTGTAGCATATGGACAAGTATGTCCTTAGGCTTTACTCATAATATTCATGGCGAAGTTTCTTCTTCGTTAAATTGTTATATGGTTGGAATTGGAAAATGCTACATGCAGTAATTCTAAAATGTCTTGGATAAATTGATACTTGGAAATTGTTGTGCTCATGTTTAAGCTCTTGCATCATATACTTTGCACCCATTAATGAAGAAACACTTAGAGCTTGCTAATTTGGTTTGCATATTTGGTTTCTCTAGAGTCTAGATAATATCTAGTATTGAGTTTTGAACAACAAGGAAGACGGTGTAGAGTCTTATAATGTTTACAATATGTATTTTATGTAAGTTTTGCTGCACCGTTCATCCTTGTGTTTGTTTCAAATAACCTTGCTAGCCTAAACCTTGTATCGAGAGGGAATACTTCTCATGCATCCAAAATCCTTGAGCCAACCACTATGCCATTTGTGTCCACCATACCTACCTACTACATGGTATTTCTCCGCCATTCCAAAGTAAATTGCTTGAGTGCTACCTTTAAAATTCCATCATTCACCTTTACAATATATAGCTCATGGGACAAATAGCTTAAAAACTATTGTGGTATCGAATATGTACTTATGCACTTTATCTCTTATTAAGTTGCTTGTTGTGCGATAACCATGTTTCGGGGACGCCATCAACTATTCTTTGTTGAATATCATGTGAGTTGCTATGCATGTCCGTCTTGTCCGAAGTAAGAGAGATCTACCACCTTAATGGTTGGAGCATGCATATTGTTAGAGAAGAACATTGGGCCGCTAACTAAAGCCATGATTCATGGTGGAAGTTTCAGTTTTGGACATATATCCTCAATCTCATATGAGAATAATAATTGTTGCCACATGCTTATGCATTAAAGAGGAGTCCATTATCTGTTGTCCATGTTGTCCCGGTATGGATGTCTAAGTTGAGAATAATCAAAAGCGAGAAATCCAAAATGCGAGCTTTCTCCTTAGACCTTTGTACAGGCGGCATGGAGGTACCCCATTGTGACACTTGGTTAAAACATGTGTATTGCGATGATCCGGTAGTCCAAACTAATTAGGACAAGGTGCGGGCACTATTAGTATACTATGCATGAGGCTTGCAACTTGTAAGATATAATTTACATAACTCATATGCTTTATTACTACCGTTGACAAAATTGTTTCATGTTTTCAAAATAAAAGCTCTAGCACAAATATAGCAATCGATGCTTTCCTCTTTGAAGGACCATTCTTTTTACTCTTATGTTGAGTCAGTTCACCTATCTCTCTCCACCTCAAGAAGCAAACACTTGTGTGAACTATGCATTGATTCCTACATACTTGCATATTGCACTTGTTATATTACTCTATGTTGACAATTATCCATGAGATATACATGTTACAAGTTGAAAGCAACCGCTGAAACTTAATCTTCCTTTGTGTTGCTTCAATACCTTTACTTTGATTTATTGCTTTATGAGTTAACTCTTATGCAAGACTTATTGATGCTTGTCTTGAAGTACTATTCATGAAAAGTCTTTGCTTTATGATTCACTTGTTTACTCATGTCATTACCATTGTTTTGATCGCTGCATTCATTACATATGTTTACAAATAGTATGATCAAGGTTATGATGGCATGTCACTTCAGAAATTATCTTTGTTATCGTTTTACCTCGCTCGGGACGAGCAGAACTAAGCTTGGGGATGCTGATACGTCTCCGACGTATCGATAATTTCTTATGTTCCATGCCACATTATTGATGATATCTACATGTTTTATGCACACTTTATGTCATATTCGTGCATTTTCCGGAACTAACCTATTAACAAGATGCCGAAGAGCCGATTCTGTTTTCACGTCTGTTTTTGGTTTCAGAAATCCTAGTAACGAAATATTCTCGGAATTGGACGAAATCAACGCCCGGGGTCCTATTTTGCCACGAAGCTTCCAGAAGACCGAAGAGGAGTCGAAGTGGGGCCACGAGGCGCCGCCACACTAGGGCGGCGCGGCCCAGGCCCTGGCCGCGCCGACCTAGGGTGTGGGGCCCTCGTGTGGCCCCCCACGTTGCCCTTCCGCCTACTTAAAGCCTCCGTCGCGAAACCCCCAGTACCGAGAACCACGATACGGAAAACCTTCCAGAGACGCCGCCGCCACCAATCCCATCTCGGGGGATTCTGGAGATCTCCTCCGGCACCCTGCCGGAGAGGGGATTCATCTCCCGGAGGACTCTTCACCGCCATGGTCGCCTCCGGAGTGATGAGTGAGTAGTTCACCCCTGGACTATGGGTCCATAGCAATTAACTCCAAGAGGGAGTATTTATGCTCGATAGTGGGTTCATGTCTCCGTGAATGCGGGGAGTGACGAAACCCCTAAGGTTATGGATGTGCTGTTGCCACTAGGGATAAAACATTGATGCTATGTCCGAGGATGTAGTTATTGATTACATTACGCGCAATACTTAATGCAATTGTCTGTTGTTAGCAACTTAATACTGGAGGGGGTTCAGATGATAACATGAAGGTGGACTTTTTAGGCATAGATGCAGCTGGATGGCGGTCTATGTACTTTGTCGTAATGCCCAATTAAATCTCACTATATTTATCATGACATGTATGTGCATTGTTATGCCCTCTTTATTTGTCAATTGCCCGACTGTAATTTGTTCACCCAACATGCTTTTATCTTATGGGAGAGACACCTCTAGTGAACTGTGGACCCCGGTCCATTCTTTTATAGTGAAATACAAATCTGCTGCAATACTTGTTTTACTGTTTTCTTGCAAACAATCATCTTCCACACAATACGGTTAACCCTTTGTTACAACAAGCCGGTGAGATTGACAACCTCACTGTTTTGTTGGGGCAAAGTACTTTGGTTGTGTTGTGCAGGTTCCACGTTGGCGCCGGAATCTCTGGTGTTGCGCCGCACTACATCCCGCCGCCATCAACCTTCAACGTGCTTCTTGACTCCTACTGGTTCGATTAAACCTTGGTTTCTTACTGAGGGAAACTTGCCGCTGTGCGCATCACACCTTCCTCTTGGGGTTCCCAACGGACGTGTCAACTACACGCATCACTTACCGGTACTTTTCTTTGGACAGGGCACGCTGGACGCCCGGAAGCAGCTCTTCGAGGAGCTTCTATGGGAGCACCGGTACCTCTCCGAGGCCCACAGCAAGTGTCAAGGTGAGTTTTCATTCTCCGGCATCGTTTTGTACCGGTTACTTTTTACGATGTATATTCATAAGTTTTTTCCACAGCTGCCCTTCCGGAAGCCTCCTTCGAGGACCTCACCGCGCAGCTCTCGGTGCTCAAAGGTACTATCTTTTTTCTCGTTTGTCTTGCATCTCTAGAACCTATCGATTCTTCTTGTTAATCATTTCTTCTTCCGGATTTTAGCCGAAAAGGAGCAGCTTGCCCTGGAGCACCGCCAGGCCCTGGACGCTCAGGAGACCATCTCTTCCGAGCTAAAGGATCAGCTCATGCAGGCTGAACTCCGGCATTCGCGGGAGCTCAAGGAGGCCCAGGCTGCTGCTGAAACAAAACTGGATGAGTCTCTGAAGGACTTTACCGATGCCAGCAGCCAGCTGCGGAAGGAGCTGGAGGAGGAGACCCGGTTGCGGAAAGAGGCGCAAGCCCGGATCACCGCCCTTACCACGGATCAGGTTGAGTATGACCGGTTGGTCATGCAGGCCGATGCGCTGGCCCTCAGTAAGTCTTTTCTCTTTCCCCTTTGCTTATAAGCTTATATTTTCCGGTTGTATGTCCTTATGTTTTCTTCTCTCTTTCCTTGCATGGCTTTTCCCGGACTCACAGCCGCACGCGTTCAAGAAGGTAGCGGAGCGCAGGGCTGAGCAATCTCTGAGCACTCCGGATGCGCCCTGGGATGCTTACGACCATCTGGTCGCGCTCGCCGCCCGGATCCAACACATGAGGACTGTGGACCGGCATATGGTTGACCTTCCGGAGAGGGCTATGCAGATCTTCAAGGTGCTGTGGCCTGGGGAAGCCGTGCCGACGAACCTGACGCTCCTTTCTGACCGCCTCAAGGATGCCTGCCGGAGGTTCCGGGAGTGGAAGTGTTCCTCAGCCCGTGCCGGAGCTGATGCGGCGCTACGCATTGCCTGCTCCTGGTACGAGGATTTGGACCTCGACGCCCTCCACAACCTTCGTGGCGATGCGCCTACTGATAAGGATCCGGTCCTTAAGGCCAAGCGCCAGGATCGCGCCTACCGGGTCGCTGAATTCGCCCGCATCCAATTCTTCATCCCTGCTTCCGTGGACCTCAAACACGAAGTCTCTGACGATGAAGAAGAGGGTTCCGGCGATGAGGAGGAAGATGATGCTGAGGAAGGTGAGGTCCCTCTAGAGCAAGCCCCGGAAGCACCTGCAGCTGGCCCCCAGCCCCCTGTCGCCTAGATGTTCTCACTGTGTTTGTCATACCTGGTATCCTAAAACAATGTCGGTTAAATTCTACCCCGGTATGCCGGGGTATCTGATGTAAGATAATACTTTGCAGTTCCTTTTGGTTGTGTTACAACTTATCATGCCGGTATCTCGTATACCGGTAGCTTATCAAGTTATGTTAGTGTGCTACCTTAGCAACTTGCCTTTACTGTTTTGCTTTGATCTTACACTGTGAAGATTCCGGAATTGTTTCCGCATCCAATCTGATGCACACTTGGTTCTTTTGCTTTGGCTCTGCCTACCTCTCTGGGTTTTTTGGCATATGAGTCACGAAGTTCTTTTGACAAGCAAGCACTTTCTTGAACTTAGAAATAACTCGAAATTTTTCACAAAAAACCGGTACAACCGGGGCTAGCCAAGTTTTATTCGGATCGCTTGTTTTCCACCTCTCTTTGCGTTTTTCGCGTGCTTAGATCCTTCCGGTTTATCCTGCTTGCCATGAAGCCGGGTTTCGGACAGCAGCAAAGTCGAAGACTCCGGTAGGTTTAGCACGCTACTATACCGGAAAAAGAAAATGTCTAACAAACAACCGGTATACTGAAAAAATAAACACGTTGCATGCAATTTCGGTAGAGGCAGTCCCCGAGATTCATTCAAGGTGCCGACATCCTTTATTCATAGCAAATAAGGTACAAAAAGGAACTCCTTACAGCACATCTTCAGGAATAGAAAGGACGCAGCAAAGCTATGTTCCACGGGCGCTTGGTCTCCTCTCCTGACCTGTCCGCCTTTCCCTTCTTTGATTCCAGTGCATCGATCAAGTAGTAGGCATCATTGTGCAGAGCTTTGCTCACAATGAAAGGCCCTTCCCACGGAGGTGAGAGTTTGTGGCGTCCCTCAGTGCGCTGCACTAAGCGTAGCACCAGATCTCCTTCCCGGAACACTCTCGGGTTAACCTTCTGGCTATGATAGAGTCTGAGGTTCTGCTGGTATATGGTTGTTCTTGCAAAGGCCAGCTCTCTTGCTTCCTCTAGCAAGTCCACATCATTTTCTCGGGCCTCTTTTACCGCTTCTTCCGTATAGAGCTGAACCCTTGGTGAGTCATGGATAATGTCGGTTGGTATCACGACTTCTGCCCCATAAACCATGAAGAACGGAGTGTATCCGGTAGACCGGTTCGGTGTTGTTCGTATGCTCCACAGCACTGACGGTAGCTCATCGAGCCAGCATCTCGGTGTCTTTTCAAGCGGTTCAATGAGCCTTGGTTTGATACCGGAAAGCACCAAAGCATTGGTTCTCTCCACTTGGCCGTTACCTTGCGGGTGTGCCACTGAGCACAAATCCAGCCGGATGTTGTTATCCTCGCAGAATCGTTTGAACTCTCCTTGAGCAAAGTTTGTCCCATTGTCAGTGATGATACTATGCGGGTATCCATACCGCAAGATAACATCTTTCAAGAATTTCACCGTCGTATGCCCATCACATTTTGCGATAGGCTTCACTTCCAGCCACTTGGTGAATTTATCCACCATAACCAGGATGTGGGTCATGCTTCCCCTTGCAGTTTTGAATGGGCCAACCATGTCAAGGCACCAAATAGCGAATGGCCAAGTTAACGGTATAGTTTTTAGACCGGATGCTGGGGTATGGTTCTGCTTGGCGTACCTCTGGCACCCGTTGCATTTCCGTACCAAATCCTCAGCGTTTTCCAGCGCCGTGGGCCAGTAGAACCCATGCCGGAACACTTTTGCCACCAGCACCCTTGATGAGGCCTGATGTCCACATTCCCCTTGGTGAATCTCCACAAGCATCTCTTTTCCTTCTTCCGGTTCCACACATCTTTGAAGGACACCGGTAACACTTCTTTTGTACACCTGACCATTGATGATGGTATATGCTTTGGACCTGCTCTGGATCCTTCTCGATTCATTTTCGTCAACCGGCAGGGTGCCGTTGATCAGGAATTCCTTAATAGGTTTAACCCAAGATGGTGCTTCCCGAACCAGAAACACCGGTACATCTATCTCCATACTATCCACCAGCATAGCTTCTTCCGGTATGGATCCTGCAGTCCCCGGGTTTACCAGAGCAGTCCCCGGGTTTACCGGTACAGTCCCCGGGTTTCCTTCGTCAATGTCCATCGGCACAACGTGTGATTCCGGTACAAAGATTGATTCAGACACCGGACTTGGTTTGATCGATGGCACCCTTAGGTGAGCCAAAGCTACTCCGGGAGGAATATCTTGCCTGGAGGAGCCCAACTTAGAAAGTGTATCCGCGGCTTCATTTTCTGCGCGCGGCACATGGTGAAACTCACATCCCTCGAAGAATCCGGCAATCTTTTGCACGTGAAATCGGTATGAGGCCATGTTGGCATATTTCGCGTCCCAATCTCCGGAACACTGCTGTACCACAAGATCTGAGTCACCGTAGCAAATGATCCGGTGTGCACCGATTTCTTTTGCGACCTTGAGCCCATGGATTAGAGCCTCGTACTCTGCGACATTGTTCGATGCCCTGAAATGTACTTGCAGAACGTACCGGAGATGATCTCCCTTTGGTGAAGTAAGAACCACACCGGCACCTAGACCCTCTTTGAGCTTGGATCCGTCAAAGTGCATCTTCCAGTATTCTATCTTTTGTTCCGGCGGTTTGTATTGCATTTCCGCCCAATCGACCAGAAAATCAGCCAAAGCTTGTGATTTTATGGCATCTCTTCTCTCATATACCGGTACGTACGGTGATAGCTGAATTGCCCATTTGGCAATCCTACCGCTAGCATCCTTGTTGCACATGATATCTGAAATGGGTGCCTCACTCACCACCTTCATGGGATGGTCTTTGAAGTAGTGCTTATGCTTCGTGGCGGCCATGAACACGCCGTAGGTCATTTTCTGGAAGTGAGGGTAGTTTTGTTTTGAGAGGGAGAGCACCTCGCTCAGGTAGTATACCGGCCTTTGCACGGTTTTTCCTTCCTCTTCTCTTTCCACGACAACCACAACACTCACGACCCGGTTTGTTGCTGCTATGTACAACAGCATGGGCTCCCTTTCTAGAGGTGAAGCCAATACCGACGCAGTTGCTAGCATTGTTTTCAGCTCTTTCAACGCTGCGTCTGCCTGAGGGGTCCAGACGAAGGTATCGGATTTCTTCATCAAAGCATAAAGTGGCAGAACTTTTTCTCCCAGCCTGCTTATGAACCGGCTTAGCGATGCCAAGCTTCCGGTAAACTTTTGCACATCTTTGAGACCTTGCGGTATAGTCATTCTTTCAATGGCCCGGATTTTTACCGGATTAACCTCAATACCCCGGCTTGATACGAGAAAGCCAAGCAATTTGCCGGCAGGGACACCAAAGGTGCATTTTGCCGGATTGAGTTTCATCCGAAATCTCCTCAAGTTATCAAATGTTTGCCTCAGATCATCGATCAAGGTCTCTTTTACCTTAGTTTTTATCACGACATCGTCCACATAGACTTGCACATTTTTTCCGATTTGATCAAACAAACACTTCTGCATACATCGCTGGTACGTTGCACCAGCGTTGCGCAAACCGAAAGGCATTGGGACATAGCAATAAGCCCCGTGCGGGGTAATGAACGCAGTTTTTATTTGATCTTCCTTTTTCAGGGGAATCTGGTGGAAACCGGAATAAGCATCCAGAAAAGAGAACAGCTCACAGCCAGCAGTAGAATCAATCACTTGATCGATCCGGGGTAAAGGGAAAGGATCTTTTGGGCAACCCTTGTTCAGGTTGGTGTAGTCGATGCACATGCGCCACACCTTTGGAGCCTTGGGGTCTTCTTTTTTCTTCTCGACCAGCACCGGATTGGCTAGCCACTCGGTATGCAGTACCTCCACGATGAAACCGGCTACCAGTAACTTTGTCACTTCTTCTCCAATGATCTTTCTCCTGTCTTCAGCGAACCGGCATAAGGGTTGTCGTACCGGCCTTGCATCCTTCCGGACATTCAGAGAGTGCTCAGCCAACTCCCTCGGAACACCTACCAAGTCATCAGTAGACCAGGCAAAGATATTCCGATTCTCACGGAGGAAGTTGACGAGCGCGCTTTCCTATGCCTCACCCAGGCCAACACCGATACAGACGGTACGCTCAGGGTATGCTGGGTCCAGCATGATGTCCTTTGTCTCCTTGGTTG
>NC_061508.1:35829261-35852061 GCF_022539505.1 Lolium rigidum | reverse complement strand
CCGTTTGAGAGGTGGCGGGGATCGAAAGAAAAAGGCAAGTGACAAAATTTGAGGTGCCAAAAAAAACTCCAAGAAAAGAAAGTTTTATAGTACATAGAGGATGACATGCGGGTCCCATTTAGCAGCGGTATCACCGTTTGAGAGGTGGCAGGGGATCGAAAGAAAAAGGTAAGTGACCAAATATGAGGTGCCAAAAATAATTCAAGAAAAGAAAGTTTTATAGTGCATAGAGGATGACATGCGGGTCCCAGTTAGCAGCAGCGGTATCACCGTTTGAGAGGCGGCAGGGGATCGAAAGAAAAAGGCAAGTGACCAAATATGAGGTGCCAAAAAAAACTCCAGGAAAAGAAAGTTGATTGCACATAGAGGATGACATGCGGGTCCCATTTAGCAGCAGCGGTCTCAACGTTTCCAAGGCGGCAAGGGATCAAAAGAAAAAGGAAGTAGCCAGAAATCGGGGGTCAAAAAAAATCCAAGAATAGAAAGAATTTTGGTTCATAGAGGATGACATGCGGGACCCATGATCCTGCATCGTAAACGGCTCGATCGGAGAACGTTGAACGAGATGGCGCGATCGAGAAAAAAAACAATGCCGGAGAGGCTGCCATCCGGGCCCTACATCCCTCGGCGGTGCGGATTTGCGTTGACTCGGCCGGCGAACCCGAGAATTCGCGATGCACCACGTCCCGGGCCACCATACGCGACGTTTTGGCCGCTTTCGTCGGGCTAGGTGGCCTCAAAAACGAGAAAAAAAAGTTTTGACATGCACCACGGAGGGACCAAAATCGTCGGCCATGGTACACCAGCAACCACGGCGCGACTTCAACTTCGTCGGCCATGGCAACTTTTCTTGTAGTGGCATCTACCAAATTGGTTGCCCCCCGAGCCTTAATCGAGGCGAGAATATCAGCGAGGATGCACAGATCGAACAAAAAAGCTTTGACCTCAGGTAATCTGATAATCTGAGACAGTCACCAGGAAAAGTCAGCCGAATTTGCCCCCATTGATCAGCTTTCTTCCACTGAACGCCGATGTTGTAGATGACACACCAACAACTTAATGAGAAAGAGGCTGTCTTGCATGCCAAATTGATGTTACCGCTAAACTGGCGCAAAGGGTCGTGCTCATTGCAGTCGAGGCTGCTCTCATTGTACATTTCCTCCAAGGAAACAGAAGCCCTTGAAGCCGAACTGAAAACCATCTTGGCGAAAATCTGAGCCTTGAGCACATAGCCGGTAGGTCTTGTGTAATTGTGCTAGAGTCGATGGCTGTGCATCGGCTTTGTTCCTTGCATATCATGCGAATTTTTTTTTTACGGGCCGATTTTTCTATCGGCCCCCAATGTTCCACTGCACATGTATCGCACATGTTCATCTGATTAGGTGCCCCCCGAGCCGATTCTGCCAGGTAACTGCTGAAATCGGCTTCTGTGATTAGCCAAGGCACTCTATGTGAACGTCGGCTCTGTTAGGACCAATGTGGACTTCTTCCAGCTCATCAGCCGACGTAAACCCCTTGCCCCTTAGATCGTCATTGAACCCAGGCAAAATGTATGGTGAGGATAATTTTGGCCGATTGCTGGAATCGACCTCCATGTTGCTTGCTCCATGAAGGTTTTGCAATGTTCCTCCATAAATCCTTGGGGCCGATCACATGAATCGGCATCGCCACGTTTGTCCATTGATGTTGCTTTTGTTACACAGTCAGGCCGGTGGATAAAACCAGCCTAACCCCGTCCTTTGTCACGTCGATGCGCTCGCAGTCGTCCAAATTGATGCCTGAGAGTGGCTCTTGGCCTCGATGTCTCCCAAACGTTCATGCCGGCCGTTGAAATCTCGGCTGAATCATCTGCGTGGACGACTTCTACTTCATCTCCATCCCATTGTATTAGGCATTGGTGCATCGTGGATGGAATGCAACGAGTTGGCGTGGATCCAATCTCTCCCTAGTAGGACAGCATAGGAGCTCTTGCTTGTCGACAATAAAGAACGTCGTAGGGACAGTTTTCCTTCCTACGGTCGGATCCACATTCAGAACACCTTGTGCGTCAGATGCTTGGCCGTTGAAATCGCTCAGTGTCACATTGGTCTTGATCAGATCCGAGCTGGAGCGTCCCAACCGACGTAGCATGGAGTATGGCATAATGTTAATTGCCGCTCCGGTGTCCACCAACATCTTGTTGACAGGCTGCCCATTGATGTAACCTCGCAAGTACAGGGCCTTCAGATGCCGGTAGCTTCTTTCTCGTGGCTTCTCGAAGATGACCGGCCGTGGGCCGCAGTCAAGTTGTGCCACGGGTGCTTCGTCTAATCCGGGAGCGCTAAACTCCGTTGGGAGGATGAAGACCATGTTTGTGCCAGCCGATGTCTCATCATCGGCTTTCTTTTGTCTAGGGCGCCACTCTTTCCTTTGTGGTCGACCTTCTTCGTCCAGGGTTCGCTGAATTTTAGCGGCCAGATCAGGCCGTGCCTTCCTCAACGTGTGCAGGTATAACCTTTCAGCTTCCTCTAACCCACGTAGACGCTGAACCCTTCGCTTTGGGGAACGGCTGAGCCCATCAGGGCACCACCTTGGCCGATGATACTTGCCCTCTTCTTCATCATCGTCCTCTAGTTCCTCGAGATCTTCCACCCGAGCGGACTCAGCATGCTTGTTCCGAGGCGGGAGAGGCCCTAGACGTTTGAACACAGACACGTTAGCTGCATCCTTCTTCTTTTGTTTACATTCACAGGCGGTTGCCGATTGTGGGCAATCGGCTCATTCCTGAATCCCAGCAGTGTCTGAAGAAGGGGCAGTCCCAGTGCCTATCCACGTCGTCTTGCTCCCTCGATTTTTCCTTGGCGTGGCGCTCATACCGCTCCTCGTCGCGATCATGCCGGCGACGTCTCCTGTCGTCCCTAGCCAGACGATCTTTTTCATCATCGTCGTTGTATCGCCGGCGTTGGTCGTATTGACCCACATACTTGTTGAGGAGGGGATCAGAGAGAGGTCGCTGATATCTTACGTTCCTCACTTCTCCCTCTGTGATGTAGAGCTTGCCGTCGTGGCGGAGCCGATCGCGTGGAGCGGCTTCCTCTGTGTCTTTGCTATGAGAGCAGCTGCCCTCATCTCCGTCCTTACCAGAGTGGTGCCCAGGTCCTACCATGTTGATATTGCACGAGAAATCTGGCTAGCACCCTCCATGGTAAGTATACTCCACCATGTTAACGGCGGGAAAGGGGTGTGTGTCGACCTTCATGGCGTACTGGTTGAAAGTTAGCCGCCCTTGTTCTATCGCCATTTGGACCTGCTGACGCCACACCCTGCAGTCGTTAGTGGCGTGGGTGAACGTGTTATGCCACTTGCAGTATGGCTTTCCGTTCAGCTCCTGCACCGTGGGGATCTTGTGGCCTTCGGGTACCTTTAGCTGTTTCTCCTTGAGTAAGAGGTCGAAAATCTGCTCAGCTTTGGTCACGTCGAAGTCGAACCCTTTTGGAGGACCTTGTGGCTTAACCCACTTACAGGACACGGGGCTTGCCGCCCAAGTCCATTCAGCCACTGCTACCTCTTGATCTCCCGCGGCACCTTCATCCTCGTCTGCCTCAACCAGGACCACCGCACGCTTGAATTTGTCCTGGTAAACATCTGGGTGGCGCTCGTTCATATGCCGACAGCCTTCGCACCATGTGCGCCAATGAAGGGTAATCTGCTTGGGAGGCCACGTCCTTGATCGATGATGAGAAACCCACCACCGCCAACTCGATCGCTTCTTTTTCACTTACGTGAACCGAATAGCATCGGTTCCTAATGGTCCTGAAGCGCTGGATGTATTCCGACACCTGTTTCCCCGCGCTTCGTCGTACTTGTGCTAGATCGGCAATACCAGCCTCGGAAGCCTCCGAGTGATACCGTATGTGGAACCGCTCTTCCAATCTGCTTCCAAGTCCGGATTGAGTTCGGTGGCAGCGATGTGTACCACCCGAAAGCCGATCCTGTGAGGGACCGTGCGAAGAACCTCACACGCAGCTCGTCCGATGCTGAGATCGTGCCCAGCTTGTGCCAAATATCGGCTCACATGCTCGATGGAGCCCGGAACCATCCGATCCACTAAACTTCGTGAAGTCGGGGAGCCGATATTTGGGTGGTAGCGGGATCAATTCGTACTCGTTGGGGTACGGCTTGGTATAGCCGATTGTCCTCCTTTTCGGCATCATGCCGAACTGGTCTTTCGAATTGTACAAATCTGATCCGCGGTGATGGCTGAAGGTGTCGAACCACGAAGATTCGCCGGGTGGCATACTTAGCCAGCCATGCTTGCTTTTCCAGCTCCGAGCCAGCTGCGGGAGCTGAGCTCCGGAGGTTTGTCGGAGTGGCGTACTTAGCTAGCCACGTCCGCTTCTCGAGATCTGTTGCCGACGTTCCTCCTCGCTCGTTCCGGAAGTCCCTGCCGTTGCGGCTCGGTTCGAGAGTGCCCGGTTGCTGCGGTCGCAGCACGTATGCACACGTGTATCCGTGCGGGATCTCCTTGGGCGCCTCATGTAGGAATTGGTAGTCACTAGGGCCACCACCAATCTTGTAGACGACGTATGCCGATGAGTTCGGCACTTCTGGTGCTGCCAACGCGAACGGCAGCGGTGGACGGGACTGGAGTGGCATCTCTCCTTGTGTAAGTCCCCAGAGCCGGTCCTGACGGAGAGTACTGATGGCTCATGATTTCTGGATCACGCGAAGAGCGACACGCTCCAAAGTGTTCACCGGGCTCTTAGAATGGCGGTGCAGCGAATGAGCCACCATGAAGTTGATCTCCGACGCAGCGACCTGGTGCGTTCTTCGACGGGGAGGACAGGTCCACTCGCATCGAGCGCGCCTTCGGTGAGAACCCCTTCCACCTGATGCCATGGGAGCGGGTTCTGTGGAAAGAGCCGATGAGGTCGGCTTCGAGGACTGCTTTGATCTCGTCATGCTTTTTCTTGAGCTCGTCAGTCAGATCCTCGTACTTGACCGGAGTGCCTTCCGCCATCTCAGATGTAGATGGCGATGCGGTGGATGTCGAAGATTGTCCCACCGGGCGTGCCAGAATGTGTTGCGGTCAGAATCCCACCGGCGGGCAGCGACGGGCAACACCGTAGAGCCGGGAATCTCCCAGGACTGCGGCTGGCCCTGGTCCCTCCGAGCGACGGCCCGCAAAGCCTACTGCGCACACGTCCGATGCTGTCGCAAGGGCGTGCCACCTGACCTATACCCGGTCGGGGAAGGTGTTGGATGATGCCTCGCTTAGTTTCCTGCATTGCATACACGTAAACGTTAAATACGAGCCTCGATCGGCTCTCGAGGTTGTCTGTGAATCGGCTCAAAGAGCCGATCGACCCATGATGCGTATGAGGTGTACGATCAGATGGTGGTCCTGCTTGATCAAGATAAAGCTGAAGCGACCTACTACGATTTGGGGTTTTCACCGCACAATCGGAACATCCTACTCGTGATTGGGCCTCGCGCTCGCGTACGGTGATCGTAAGCCGATCCTAGACGGGGCCTAAAAACCAACACGAGGTTGATCCTCGGAACGTCCTGTCTAGGGCTAGCAAACTACACCCTACACGCCGCTGGATCCTCCAACCCTTTGTAAGGCCTAACAATGCGGATATTAAACTAATCCTTGAAGAACAAGGAGCAATCATAACGGATCGGATCTACTAAATAATGATCAAGCGGGGTGCCGCCCTTACACCCGTGACAGGCGTAAGGGCGGCTAGATGCCTAGGGGTTGCACGACGATAGCATATGATACGAAGAACAATGCTAACCCTAAAACATCTATGATAACTACGTTGCTCGCCATCAAAAAGGCTTCAGTACGAGCAACGCATGGGAGACGAATAAACGTGTGTGCTGCCTAGATCGCAAGATGCGATCTAGGCAGCATGGTGCTTACCCGGAAGAAACCCTCGAGACGGGGGAGTTGGCGATGCGCCGAGATTGGTTTGTGTTGAACGTTGGTTGTTGTTTATTTCATAAACCCTAGATACATATTTATAGTCCGGGGGACTTTCTAATTCAGGTGTGCACCTAACCGTGCACGGGTTAAACTCTAACTTCTAAATGACACGTATCCTACTATATTACAGATACACGGGCAATTAGCCCAAACTTGGTACAGAAGGCCGATTCATGTATTTCTTCTATGTATATTCTTCAAGCCCATCTCCAATCGCGGCCCACCTCTGATCCGGTCAAATTCTGGTGATAACAGTAACGTGCTAAACCTACTGGGGTCTTCGACTTTGCTGCTGTCCGAAACCCGGCTTCATGGCAAGCAAGATAAACCGGAAGGATCTAAGCACGTGAAACACGCAGAGAGAGATTGAAAGCTTGACTAACCCCGGTTATATCGGTTTTTTGTGAAAAAATTCGAATTATTTCTAAGTTCAAGAAAGTGCTTACTTGGCAAAAGAACTTTGTGACTCATACGCCAAAAAACCCAGAGCGGTAGGTGCTTGTGACGGCAAAGCACACGTCCGTTGGGAACCCCAAGAGGAAGGTATGATGAGTACAGCAGCGAGTTTTCCCTCAGTAAGAAACCAAGGTTATCGAACCAGTAGGAGATGAAGATCACGTGAAGGTTGTTGGTGAAGGAGTGTAGTGCGGCACAACACCAGGGATTGCGGCGCCAACGTGGAACCTGCACAACACAATCAAACTACTTTGCCCCAACTTAACAGTGAGGTTGTCAATCTTACCGGCTTGCTGAAAACAAAGGATTAAACGTACGGTGTGGAAAATTATGTTCGCTTGCAGAAAACAAAAGAGAACAATGATTGCAGTAGGTTGTATTTCAGATGTGAAAGAATGGACCGGGGTCCACAGTTCACTAGTGGTGTCTCTCCAATAAGATAAATAACATGTTGGGTAAACAAATTACATTTGGGCAATTGACAAATAGAGAGGGCATAACAATGCACATACGTATCATGATGACTACTATGAGATTTACTTAGGGCATTACGACAAAGAACATAGACCGCCATCCAGCATGCATCTATGCCTAAAAAGTCCACCTTCGGGTTAGCATCCGCACCCCTTCCAGTATTAAGTTGCAAACAACATACAATTGCATTAAGTACTGTGCGTAATGTAAACAATACAAATATCCTTAGACAAAGCATTGATGTTTTATCCCTAGTGGCAACAGCACATCCACAACCTTAGAACTTTCTGTCACTGTCCCGGATTCAATGGAGGCATGAACCCACTATCTAGCATAAATACCCCCTCTTGGAGTTACAAGTATCAACTTGGCCGAGCCTCTACTAGCAACGGAGAGCATGCAAGATCATAAATAACATATATGATAGATCAATAATCAACTTGACATAGTATTCCATATTCATCAGATCCCAACAAACACAACATGTAGCATTACAAATAGATGATCTTCATCATGATAGGCAGCTCACAAGATCTAAACATGATGGCATAATAGGAGAAGACAACCATCTAGCTACTGCTATGGACGCATAGTCCAAGGATGAACTACTCACGCATCAATCCGGAGGCGGGCATGGTGATGTAGAGCCCTCCGGTGATGATTCCCCTCTCCGACATGGTGCCGGAGGAGATCTTCTGAACCTCCCAAGATGGGGTTGACGGCGCGGCGTCTCTGGAACTGTTCTCGTTTTTTGGCTCCCGGTATTAGGGTTTTCCGAGACGAAGGAATAAATAGGCGAAGGGGCAGCGTCGGGGGAGCCAGGGGCCTCCCTCCCCACATGTCGGCGCGGGGGCCCCACTGCCGCATCGCCCTATGGTGTGGGCCCCCTGCTGGCCTTCCTCGACTCTTCTTCGGACTTCTGGAACACTCCGTGGAAAATAGGGCCGTGGGCTTTTGTTTCGTCCAATTCCGAGAATATTTGTAAACCAACTTTTCTGAAATCAAAAACAGCAGAAAACGAGAACCGGCACTCGTGGCATCTTGTTAATAGGTTAGTCCCAGAAAATGCATAAAAACATTATAAAGTGTGAATAAAACATGTAGGTATTGTCATAAAACTAGCATGGAACATAAGAAATTATAGATACGTTGGAGACGTATCAGTAGGCAGAGCCAAAGCAAAAGAACCAAGTGTGCATCAGATTGGATGCGGAAACAATTCCGGAATCTTCACTGTGCAAGATCAAAGCAAGCAATAAAGGCAAATTGCTAAGGTAGCATACCAACATAACTTAATAAGTTACTGGTTTATCATATAAGATACCGGCATAATAAAGTGTAGCACAACCAAAAGAACTTCAAAGTATTATCTTACATCAAACACCCCGGCATACCGCGGGTGAATTTAACAGACATTGTTTTGAGACAATAGGTGTAGCAAGCAAATAGTGAAGTGGTTCAGGAAACAGGGGGCTGCGGGTCGGCTTCCGGAGCTTGCTCTAGAACGGCATCGCCTTCTTCAGCATCCTCCTCCTCATCGCCGCTAGCACCTTCTTTGTCCTCGTCGTCGGTGACTTTGTCCCTGATGTCGGCAGGAGGAGGGATGAAGGTGCTGGTGCTGTCAAATTGAGCGACCCGGTACGCGCGGTCCTGGCACTTGGCGGTTAAGGCAGGATCTGTGTCGGTAGGAGCCTTGTCGCGCAAGCTATGGAGGGCGTCGAGGTCCAGTTCCTCGTACCAGGAGCAGGCAACGCGAAGCGCTGCGTCAGCTCCGGCACGGGCCGACGAGCATTTCCACTCGCGGAACCTTCTGCCGGCGTCTTTCAAACGATCCGAGAGGAGCGTTAGATTCGCCGGTACCGCTTCCCCGGGCCACAGGACCCTGAAGATTTGCATGGCCACATCCGGCAGATCGACCAGATGCCGGTCCACAGCTCTCATGTGGGAGATCCGAGCGGACAGCGCAACAAGATGGTCGTAGGCGTTCCAGGGGCATCCGGGTTGCTAACAGCATGCTCAGCCCTGCGCTCTGTTACCTTCTTGTGCGCATGCGGCTGATAGTTCGGGAAAAGCTCTGAAAAGAAAGAAAAAGAAGAAAAGGGAGCCGGTATAAGGACATGCAGCCGCAAGATATAAGCTTGTAAGCGAAAAGAAAAGAGACTTACTGAGGGCCAGCGCATCGGCCTGAATGACCAACCGGTCAAACTCAGCCTAGTCCGACATGAGTTGGGCGTTCCGGTCCCACGCCTCCTTCAGCAGCCGGGACTCCTCCTCCAACTCCTTCCGCAGCTGTGCGCTGGCGTCGGAGAAGTCCTTCAGCGACTCATCCAGCTTGGCTTCAGCGGCAGCCTGGGCATCCTTGAGCTCATGCGAGTGTCGGAGTTCAGCTTGCACGAGCTTGTCCTTTAGCTCAGCAGAGATATTCTCCTGTGCGTCCAGGGCCGTGCGGTGCTCGACGATGAGCTGCTCCTTTTCAGCTGTAATCCGGAAGAACAAATGATTAACAGAAAGAAGCCGGTAGATTCAAGAGAGACAAGACAGAAGAACAAGAAAGTGGTATCTTTGAAGGAGGCTTCCGGAAGTGCAGCTGTGTAAAGAGCTTATGAATATAGATTGAAAGAGGCAACCGGTACAAAAGAAGCCGGGGGCAGAAAAACTAACCTTGGCACTTGCTGTGGGCCTCGGAAAGGAACTGGTGCTGCCACATAAGCTCCTCGAAGAGTTGCTTCCGGGTGTCCAAGGTGCCCTGTTCAAGTTAAAGGTTACGGTAAGGCGAGGCCGGTGTTCAAGCAAGTTTCGCGCTAAGAACTGCGTGCTCAACCCGAAACTCGGGGACTGGCTATGCCGGCTTTTTTTGTTTCAAACAAGTTTCGCGCTAAGAACTGCGTGCTCAACCCGAAACTCGGGGACTGGCTATGCCGGCTTTTTGTTTCAAACAAGTTGCGCGCTAAGAACTGCGTGCTCAACCCGAAACTCGGGGACTGGCTATGCCGGCTTTTTTGTTTCAAACAAGTTTCGCGCTAAGAACTGCGTGCTCAACCCGAAACTCGGGGACTGGCTATGCCGGCTTTTTGTTTCAAACAAGTTTCGCGCTAAGAGCTGCGTGCTCAACCCGAAACTCGGGGACTGGCTATGCCGGTTTTTTGTTTCTAGAAAGTTTCGCGCTAAGAACTGCGTACTCAACCTGAAACTCGGGGACTGGGAGGATATACATATAAGCTGGGAGATTGAAAACCGGCATATGCGTGAAGGATAAAGCTTTGAGGATAAAAGTATGGAACTTACCACCACATTGCCGCTGGCATCGTGCCACGCGGTGTCAAACTCCTTGACGTCACGCTTGAGCCGGCTCAGGTGTTGCGCCGTGCTCCGTGGGCCGGAAGGGTCAACAACCGGAAGCTTGTCCTTGCCTAGGCCGTGGGTGACCGCAGACAAGTCCGCCAGATTCCACTTCTCGGCGTACTCCAACAGCGGGCCCAAGTTGACCTCGCCGCGGTTGAGCTCAGTGATCCGGCCCAGCTGAGCTGAGGCCTTCTCGCTGGCCGCAACGGCAGCGCGGCCGGCATGCAGCACTAGTGTCTGCGAGCCGGAAGGAGATGAGGTCGCCGTTGTGACTACTGCAACAAGCTGCTGAGCGGTAAGATTGGCGCCTTCCGGGCGAGCTGGCTTGGCGGCGGCAGGTTCACCAGATGGAGGTGCCGGAGGAGATGGCGGTGCGTCCTTGGATGGCGCAGGAGCTTCCGGTGTTTCCTTAGCCGGTGGTGGGCTTGCCGGCGCGGACGTTTCCGGCATGGACTTAGCGGGAGAGGCGGTGGTCTTCTTCTTCTTCTTCTTTGGAGTAGGGGGAACCGCAGGTTCCGCCCGTTCCGCTTCTTCGTTACCGGCGCCGGTGTCTTCAAAATCTGGAGGGGAAGTGAAATCCTCCTCCGCGCGGGGGTATGACGGTTCAGGGGCCGCGCGCCGCAAACTTGTGTTGCCTCCCAGAGGGGAGGCTGGAGATTTGCCGGCACCAGAGGGTACCGGGCTTGCTTGAGGAGGAGGAGAGGTCATGCCAGGCGCGCTCCTGGTAAGGCTCAGAGCAGGCCTGAAAAAGAAAAGAAAGATAGTTAGAAAGAGCAATGGGACAAGGAAAATCACAAGCAAAAGACAAAAAGTAAGAAGAACCGGAAGCTTACCCGGTAGCGACCGACATCTTATACCAGTGCTTCCTGCTGTAGGGCTTGCCGCCGTCGTCCTTCCTAGAGCGCTTGGTTGGGGGAGCTTCGCTGGAGCCGGCCTCAGGGGCCGGAGCCTTGTTCTTTCGCCCCCGGGAGGCCAGGTTGTCCAGGAGCTCCTGGCCAACCTCGGCTTGCAGGGGAACCGCGCGCTCCACAACCTAGGGGTTTGCGTCGGCTGAGCGAGGATCTACAGAGAAATAGTTTATAAGGAAATGGGTGAACAAAGTACCTCAAGGATGGCGACCTCGTCGTCAGAACCGGAATCATTTGCCGAACGAGGAGTTGGGAAGTTACCGGGGAGCTTGGTGTGCGTCGGGCCCATCTTATGCTTTCCCTTCAAATAGGGATCCGGGTCGCAGTCGTCCTGAAAGCGCCGGTTGGGGGCGTAGGAGGCTTTCTCCTCCTTGCGGATCCGGCGGAAGTTCTGCAACACCAAAGAAACAAATCAGTATGGGAAAGAGGAAAGTCACAGATACTCCGGTACAAGATCTTCCGGAGGTCCTGAGATCTTACTTGGCGTGGAGGAGAGTGGCTACGGCTATATGGAACCAGCCCAAACTTTCCGCTGGGCCTCAAAGTGTTTTGGCAGATCTACTTGGCCTTAAGGACCAAGTCAGGGGCGCTCAGCTGGTGAGTGGTAATCTGGGTCAGATCCATCTGGCCCGACATCTGGCAAATCTTATGGGCGCGCCGCTGAAGGGGCAGCACCCGGCGCGAGAGGAAAGCCATGACCAGATCGTCCGCGGAGAGGTTGGTCTCTTCCTTGTTCTTCTCGACGAAAAGGCCGAGTCAGATGCACTCCTTATCATCCTTAGGATGGTGGAGGCAGTTCTTCATGCTGGGTGGCCCGGGAACATATTCCGGAAGATTGATGAAGTCTTCCGGGCCACCGTTCCGGACATAGAAGAAGGACTTCTGCCAGGTCCTGACAGACTCCAATCCGGAGAGTTTGTAGAAGGAGCTCCCTTGGCGGGGCGAGAGAATGCGACCCCCGCACCGGACAAACGGTTTGGGGTGCGGAAGTTTCGTGTCCTGGATGGAGTTCTTCCGCAGATAGTAGAAAAAGGAAAAATTATCTACGGAGGGGGTCATACCGACGTACCCCTCCATGAAAGTGGCGAAGGAAAAAATATAGAAGATGGAGTTTCCCGAAAGGTGATGGGGCTGAAGTTCATAGAAATCAAGAAAGCGCCGGAAGAAATCCGACGCCGGAAGGCCTAATCCGCGCTCAAAATGAGTGGAAAAGACGACATATTCACCCGGCTGAGGCTCGGGCTGGCGCTCCTTGCCAGGGACGCGGCACCAAACCTCTTCCGGTATCCTCCGGGAGCGGTAGAGCCAGTCAATGTCCGCTTGGGTCACGTCGGAGCCCATCCAGGCCCCGCGTGTGTAAGAGTCCAAATCTATGCCAGCGCCCTGGCTCGAGCTGCCGGCTTCTCCTTGGTTACCGGTAGCTTGAGCGGAAATACCGGTACCTGCTTCACTTTGGGCTAGGTCCGCCGCGAGCCCGTCATCGATCTGATCAACCGGAGTTTCCCCTCCGGAAGAAACGGTGGGGCTCTCGCTGTGGTGACTGCTAGCGAGGGATTCCGATATATACTCCTCGGAAGACATACTTGCCTAAACTTCAAAGATCTACCTACCAACTGATTTCCCCAAATCTAGCCTCTCGCGAAGATCTACAAGTAAGAGAAAAAGCAAAAGAAAAGAAGAAGTAAATACACTACCGGCCCAAAAGCAATGCCATAAAAAGGGAGAAAGATAGTGCGTCCGCGAGACTGACCTGAGGGCGGCGGAGGACGACGGTCCGCCGGAGCTTAGCAAGCTAGCGGCTAAGGGCGGCGAGCAGAGAAGAGGAAGAGGAGATTCATGTAAGGTGCGAAGAGGCTACGGTGAATCTCGGCGGGACAGAGCCCTGCGGAGCTTCTTGGAGAGGTTCCCCGGAGAACGAAGTCTTGGCGGCGAACAACGGCGAGGGGAGCGCTAACGGCAAGGGCTCTGTATGCTCAGGGAGTTGGGAATGCGAGGAAGAAGATGAAGAGGAACTGCCGTGCCCTTAAATAGAGAGGGAGTTCGTGGGCCGGCAACCGCTAGGCCCGCGATGCTTCGCCTCGTGGGCTGCCACGTGGCACGGGGCTACACGCGTGAAAGATAAGATGCCACAGGGAGGCCACACGGATCCGGAACGGCGGCGAGGATCCGGTATGACACATTAAATGCAAGCGCAGAAGTCGAAGGGAAGTGACCCCTGACACTGGCGCGTCAGAAACAGTGCGCATGTCTCTGATAGGCACTGTTCCCGAGATATTCTCGACTTCACCGAGGAGAGTTAATAACAAAGCTACCGTAAAAGATCGGTATGGTGAGATGGGTTCGGCAGAGACGCCGAAAGGTTTCGAACTGGTTTCCGGAAGAGTTAAACCGGTACGTTAAGAAGTGGGAACCTGGCATGGTCCGTCGGATAAGATCCGCCGGACTATACCAACTTCGGGGACTAATGTTGGGGGGATGACCCCCGGTATGCCAAAGGCATGCCGAACTTGCCTGGTTTAGGCTGGTTGAGGTACCGGTTTAAAGGTTAATCCGGATAAGGAAGTTGAGTTCGTGCTAAGGAGAAACTATGCCGGTATCCCAGAAGGGGTATACCGGAATAGGTTAAGAAGGTGCCGGAGTACCGGCACGGGCTACACTGTAGCACGTCGGCAAGCTAGTCAAAGATTCTCTCAAGACCTAGAGGACAAGGATGAGCGAAGCACTTCAGCTTTAATCGAAGCTCTGAGGCCAAAGCAGAAGATGACGTAAAAGGTACCGGAGGATGTCAGCGTTCCTGATTAAAGGTCTACCGGCGTCACCTGCTGCCAAAGAGGCTTTGTAAAGTAGTTTGTCTAGTCAAAGATGCCGTCAGGGTTTCTTACCCTGTAAGCCACCCTCTCCCCTATATAAGGAGAGGGAGCACACCCTTGCGCGGGGTACCTAGTTATGCAATAGAGAGAGATCCCAAGTTAGAGATAGTGCATGTACTGTACTTCTTCAACCTCTGGCCAATGCCAAGTTCATCAATAAAGATACCAGAAATCAATCCGGAATTCATCCATGTGTTACCAAAACCCTCCCCCGGATCCTCTAGCGCACATTCGGCCCCAACTCAAGCCATCCCATGGCATCTGTTTGTTCACCACGACGACAAAAGTGAGTTCCATCAAAATGGGAACATTCCCACTATGGTTTATATGAGGCATGGGTGAAGTGTTTTTGGGATAGTCATGATTGACTTGATGGAAACCTTTCGGAGGAACCGAAGTCCCACTAGAGGTTCCACTAGTAAGGTTCTTAAGCATGGCCGTCATTTGTGCCATTTGGCTTTGGACTTCATCCTCCTTCAACTTTTTCTCGGCATCATATGCTAAGAGTCTGGATTTCATCTCCCTAACCGAAAGGTTAGAGTCTTCATCCAGACCCTCAAATAGTTTATCCATCTCACTCTTAAGGCTGCGAAGCCCTTAAAAAGAGTCCAGGATCTGATACCAATTGAAAGTTCAGAGATGGTAAACCTAGAGGGGGGTGAATAGGTTTCTACAGATTTTTATTCTTTCTTTGCAATATTAGGCTTTGCGGAATATAAAGGTGAGCCTAATGCAAACTAGGTGAGAAAACCTATATGAGGATACAAGTAACTTGAGCACGAAGGCTCTCACAGGCAGTTATATCACAAGTAAGGAGTTCGGTTAGAGATAACCGATAGCACGCAGAGACGAGGGTTTATTCCCGTGTTCCCTTCCTTTGCAAGAAGGTACATCACGTTTGGAGGGGTGAAGGTCCCATGAAGGATTCTCAAACTCCACGAAGGCTCACCCTATTCTCTGGAGCCTATCCCACGAAGGAATAGCTCACTCACTTATGGTAGACTTTGAGGTAGCCTCCAAACCATGACAATCTGGTCAGGAGCAAATCCACAACCCGGATGCTTCCAGACCACTCTTGCCCACCTAGGGTTTCCAAGGAACCCTAGAGAGCAAGTTTCTTGATGAATACAAGAGGGAATAAGATTTGGCTTGGTAGAACGGTAGATCGGGGCCTCCTCTATCTTTGCCCCAGAGGGATTTGAGTTTGGGTGGGGGAGGAGGTAGATCTGAGGCTTTTGGTGTTTCTAACAATGGAGTATGTGAGAGAGAGCTCAAGAACAGCTTGTCGTGTAGTGCCTAACCCTTCAGAGGTAGGAGAAGGGGTTTATATAGCGTCACTTGAAATATGGCCATTGATGACTTGCCACCTCAACAACTTCCTCGAGGAACCCAGTCAACCGGGCCTGGGACCGGGCCATCCGGTCCAAACTAGAGCTGGGACCGGGTCTTGACCGGGGTAGGACATTGTCGTGCAGTAATGCCTCCGGATGGCATCAGCGTAGGAGTCGGTTGGAAACATAATATGTTCAGATCTGAGATCATGGCACTCGGGCCCAAATTGACAAGCATTAAGTATAACAAGTTGCAACAATGCATAAAATACTCACAACGGATACTAGGCACTATGCCCCGAATAATTCGAATGCTATTACATGAACGAACTCATCCAATCCCGACCATCCCCTTCAGCCTAAAGCGAGGGAACTACTCACACATGGATGGAGGAATCATGGATGGTTGATGGAGAGGCGTCGGTGATGGCGATGGCGATGGCGATGATCTCCTCCAATTCCCCGTCCCAGCAGGGTGCCAGAATGGAGTTCTTGCCTCCGAAATAGGGTTTCGCAAGGTGGCGGCGCTACGGACTTTTCTCTGGAATAACTTCGAACCCCCTGGGGTTTTCTCGTGACGAGGATATTATAACCGAAAGGGGAGGTCGAAACGACGAAGGGGTCGGGAATACACCCCCAGGCGCGGCCAGGCCTGGGCCGCGCCTGGGCCATGTACTCCCAGCTCCAGGCCCCCTGCTCTTCACCTTCTGGCTCCGTGAGTTCCCCGGGAAAATAAGGCATTTGGGTATATTTCTGGGATTTTTCCCGAAAGTTGATTTTCTGCACAAAAACAAGACACCAGGGCAATTCTGCTGAAAACAGCGTTAGTCCGCGTTAGTTGCATTCAAAACACACAAGTTTGAGGGCAAATAATAACAAAAATGTTCGGGAAAGTAGATACGTTTTGGACGTATCAACTCCCCCCAAGCTTAGCTTACTGCTTGTCCTCAAGCAATTCAGTGACAACTGAGTGCGATAAAAGACTTTCACGAACCTATTTGTTCCATAAGATGTATATATTCTCACGGATGATCAAATACTTAGCTAATTCACAAATAAGGAGCATGTGAAACAACATAATCAGCAGTAATGCAAACCATGAATGGATACCAATAGCAATGATAAGCAACATGAAACATAAACACTTGCAAGATTGCAATAGTCATAATGAAGTAAGACAAAGTGGTATCTCGCTTGCCCCTATTTGGAAGCAAAACATAAATGCACAGGCCACCTCTGAAGTCCAAAAGAAGACTAGAAGTAAATATATCGAAAGATGCAAGCATCACAAATATGCAATAAATAATCTTGTCTTGGGACAAACACATTACACTAAGAATGACTGCCAATGCTTCTAGGAAAGTGCTTCAAAAGAGAGAATGGTGACTCAACATTGCGGTGGTTGAATGGTCCTTTGCAAAGGAAAGCAGAGATTAAACATGTGCTAGAGCTTTTCATTTGTAAAACTGAGGTAAAATTGCTTTTTGAGTGGTGGTTGCTTTTGTCAACGAATCGGTAAAAGAGTTTTGTCATCTTCCATACTAAACAAGTTTGAGAGCGGTTCCGAAGTATTTCGGCGAAGCCTCTTTTCATCTATGCTACTTATAAAACTGTGACACTCCTCCCATCCATTTCTTACACATACCATGGCTAGCCGAATCCTCGGGTGCCGACCAACAATCACAAACCATGGAGGAGTGCCACTTTCTTATAATTTCCTATTTTCTTCCCCTTTTGGAAGTTGTGGTCAAACCAGCTCTTCTTCTTTTTATATCTATCACTTTTTATTGACAAGCGAGATGAAGCTCATGAGTCTTGTGGTACTTAGTAAAGCATGGAAGACGACAATAATAACTCTCACATCCTCATGAGCTAAAAACAGTGTCACAAAACGAGGATTTGTTTGAAGGTTTTAAAGGTAGCACATGCAAATTTGCTTGGAGTGGCGATGAAATACCACATGTAGGTAGATATGGTGGAGTCATTTGGCATGCTTTGGTTCAGTAGTTGGATGCACGAGCAGTAACTCCGCTCAGTACAGGTGAAGGCTAGCAAAATACTGGGAAGCAACAATCAAAAATGCATTGGCGGTCATAATCATGCTTGCGACAAAACGCGATTAAAAACGGCATAAAAGCAATGCAAGAACTCCGAGGCAAAATAAATCATCAAGGCTTAATTGACTATTGTTCAGTCATATGCATGCGTGAGCACGTGCCAAGTCGATTCAAATGAAACAGATAGAGGAGGATACCACAATGTCAATACCGCTATATGAAAAGAGCAATGCAAGCAAACACGAATGTAAAATGTTACCCACCAAATGTAAATTGAAACCAGTCGTGAGAGAGAGGTACTACTGAATATAATTGATTAACATACACCCCACATGAATAAACTAAGTACCTTCACATAGATGAGTATATGTACAAAAATGAAAACAAATAGAGTTCATACCAGCCTCTCACCACAAGCAGATTGACGTAGATCGTCATTTTTGCTATACTTGTGTGGCTCGAATGATATAAAATGAAAACTATGCTCCAATACAGCCTTGAGAGACCACTGAACCCAGCATCAAACTATACAAAACCAAAGAAGAACAACAAATATTTTTGGATTTTTGATATTAGAGTCACCGAATGAAAGTAATTTTTTTTTGGATTTTCTCATAGCAAACCAACGATAGTAAATAAAGCAAAATAGGAACAAGAAACCAAATAAACAAATGATAAAGAGAAACAGCAGAAATATTTTTGGTCCTTTTGTGTTTTAGAAAAGAAACAAAGAAAAAAACAAGAGAAAGAAAACTAAAAGAGTCACGCAAAAACAAAGTCACAGAAATCTGCCAAAACTTAACAGCAGTACAGTAATAAAAAAATTCGAAAATCTTATGCTGCTCAAATCGAAAAGTGCTAAACTAATGAAAGTTAGGTAATAACCTGGGGAGCATGCAGAAAAATTGTCAGATCAAAATAACGTTCTGGCTATTTTTAGGAATTTTTCCAGTATCAGTCCAGAATCTGTTTTTTAGACAGCACTTCCCCAAATATCATCTTCCTCATGTTAGAGGCAACCATCGGCACACGAATGAAATAAAAAAAGTGAAATTAGAGGTTACTAAAGTAGCAACAACCTTCAAAAACTAAAATAAGAACCTACTGAAATAAAAAATAACCGAAAGAGAAACAACCAAAAGAAGCGAAACAAGTTTATACAAATGACCGGCAATTGTATGCAATGAATGAGTGATGCCGGCGTATCTCCCCCCAAGCTTAGGATTTTGGCCTAAGTGAGGCTCAGTACCAAGGGTCCCATGATGTAGTAGGTGCTGGGACATACTCCGAGGTAGCACCATCTTCCGGATGAGAGCTTGAGGATGCACCAGGATAATACACCGTGTAGTCGACAAGGGGTGCCTCCTGATACTCCTGGGGTTCCGGGTCGTGCTGCTCATGGAAACCAAGTACTCTGAGCTCATCCTCTAATCTCTCCAATGCAACAAAGAGAGGCATGTTGACAACACTGAACAAACTTTGTCGAGGCAAAGGCAAGTGCCTTTCCTCACGGTCAGCGAAGAACAATCTATACATCAAGTTTCCGAAAGTCGAATCATTGGTAACAAAATGATGCATTTTCATTGCCGCAAGGTCAAGCCTTGGCGACACCATCAAAGTATCAGTAGGATCCACATGGAGATCATAGTGGAGAAGAGCACGTGTAGCAATAATCCCACCATAACTGGGACCTTTTGCTGACAACCGTCGAGCAATCAAAGCACCAATATTATACTTGGGGCTTTCATTGATGGCCGCATCGAGAAAAGCGAAGTGATGGTTAGAGATATTACTAGTGTCCTCTCTTCCCAAAAAACTAGTAACAAGAAAATAGGTAAAATAACGAACATCAGGGAATTGGATGTTTCTTATCTTCCCTCGCTGGGAGCTGCGAGTGTCGTCACCGGTCACTTCCCTGTAGACTTCTGCAAGTTCAGCTGGACTGTTTGAAATCTTCTTGTCTGCACCAAACGCACCAAGACCTAAAATGCTGCAAAATTTTGTCAAGAGCATGACAATAGGTCTATCATATATTTTGAAGGACACAGTAGAACCATGTTCTCTAGATTTGAGCTTGAAGCCCTTAGTGAAAATCTTGGTGAGCAATGCATATTGAGGGACTTAATTCCTCATATAAGAGGTTAGTCCAGCTTTATCAACAAGGTGTAGGAAATCTCCACGAATCCCTGCATCGTTAAAGAATTCATAGCAAGGATATGTGCATGCATTTGCATCACCAAAATCCCTGTCACCAATGTCTGGCGCGATGTCATCTTCATTGTGGGATCTCCTAATTCGAGTGGACGACCTCGAAGGTCTCGATGACCTCCTTGGTTCCCCCTCAAAGAACTCACCAAAGTTGTGTTGGTTCATGCTCTTTTCTGAAATTTGAAGCCCACAATATAAAAATTAATTTCGAGACAAACAAATAAGGTAGAACACTAAAACAACAAGTAGGAAGGCTAAACATGCGTCAAAACTACTTATAAGAGCATAAATCAAGCATGCAAGCTCACATAACCTGTCACCTAAGATGGCAAAATACTCAAGATATACTCCACCAAAAAAATTCTACTTGGATGAGCGGAGGAGTCACATACCGGAGAGCAAATGTGCCAAATTTCAGGCAGAAATCTGGGCTGAGCAAGGAGATCGGGAAATCCTGAGCTCTCGGGCGAAAATGAGAGTGAGAACAAACTGGTACGAGTTTTTTTCGGGAGAGAGAGTGGAATGAGTGGAAGGGATGAGTGAGTGGGGCCAGGAGGGTCCCATACACATAGCAGGCGCGACCAGGGGGGTGGCCGCACCTGGCCCATGTATGGCCGGCCTGGGGGCCCCCCTGAGCAGCCTCAGGTCCCAATCCTCCTCATTTCATGAATAATTTTTTTTGGGTAAACTTTCTGGAATTTTTCGAGAAACTTCATTTTTGACCAAATTCCAGATTTTAAAACAAAAGATTCAGCGCAGGAAAAATTTAAACAACGATGAAAGACCAAACCAAATAAAACTTCCAGTAGCTCTAAAACATTCTAATATGAAAAGTAAACAGTAGTGGCACTTATGAAAGCATTGTTTCATTCATCAAAATCACTTTGGTGGCAAGGTTGATCAGGTCTTGACATCAAAAATAATTTTATATGAAGTAAAACCTTGCATTTTCACAAAATAATCAAGTTACCTCAATTTGAATAGGAATATCTCCAATCATAATAATATCAGACTCCTTATGAGGCTTTGACATAGGCACGTGTATTTGACCAATTTGAATGGTCTCAATATAGATAATAGAATTTAGGCAATATGCCCCATTAATCTTCTTCGGAAAATAGACGATATGCTCCTTGTCATTAACATTAAAAGTAACCTTGCCTTGATTGCAATCAATAACAGCCCCTGCAGTATTAAGAAAAGGTCTCCCAAGAATAATAGATATATTGTCATCCTCGGGGATTTCTAGCACAACAAAGTCAGTTAAAATTAAACAATTATGAGCAACTTGCGCAGGAACATCCTCACATATACCAACAGGAACAGTAGTGGACTTATCAGCCATTTGCAAAGATATATCAGTAGGTATCAACTTTTCTAAATCAAGTCTTCTACAAAGAGAAAAGGCATGACACTAACTCCGGCTCCTAAATCACATAGAGCAGTTTTAACATAACTATTTTTAATAGAGCAAGGAATTGTAGGTATACCTGGATCTCCGAGCTTCTTTGGAACTTTGCCATTGAAGGAATAATTAGCAAGCATAGTAGAAATTTCCTCAGTAGGAATTTTCCTTTTGTTAGAAACAATATCCTTCATATACTTTGAATAAGGAGGCAATTTAATAGCATCAGTCAAAGGAATTTGCAAGTACATAGCTTTTATCCATTCACAAAACAGGTTAAAGTGTTCCTCTTCCCTTGATTTGTGTTTCTTATCAGGGAAATGCATTGGTTTTTGCACCCAAGGTTTTATTTCTTTGCCATGTTTGTTGGCAATGAAATCTTCCTTAGTGTACTTCACGTTTTTAGGTTGCTTTTGAGGTGCAACCTCAGCTTCTTCTACTTCTTCCTTATCGGAAGCCTCACTTTTCTCATTGCCGCTTTCAGTTTCGGCATCGAAAATAGATATACTATTAGGATCTACAGCGGGATCAAAAGATTCTACAGATGTTCTATTTCCCTTCTTCTTATTTTTCTTAGATTTAATCCTAGTATCATCATCGTGCTGAGAATCTTGCTCGACTCTCTTGGGGTGACCCTCAGGATATAAAGGATCCTGGGTAGTAGCACCACCTCTAGTTCTAATCTCATAAGCATGCTTCTCTTTAGAAGCATTCACTAACAAATCATTTTGCACTTTGGTGAGCTGATCTATTTGTGTTTGAACCATTTGGAAATTCTTAACAAGCATCTTCACATCATTGGAGGTTCGCTCCACAATATCATGTAAATTACTAATCGCTCTAGAATTTTCCTCTAAATGTCTCTCAACTCTCTTATTAAAGTTATCTTGCTTAATACAATAATTATCAAACTCATCTAAGCATTGGTCGGGAGTCTTACCATAAGGAACGTCTCCGCTGTTGAATTGAAGAGCATGTACTTAGACAACGGTAGGAGGAATTGGCTTACATAATTCTTCGATAGGAGGGAGGTTCTTCACATCTTTGGATTTAATACCCTTCTCCTTGAGAGATTTCTTGGCTTCCTTCATCACTTCATCATTTAATTCAATCATCCCTCTTTTCTTCGAGGTTGGTGTAGACTCAGGAATATGCCAATCATCATAATTCTTGCTTATTTTAGCCATCAATTCTTCGACTTCAGTAGGAGTTCTTTGCCTGAAAACACAGCCAGCACAACTATCCATGTATGTCCTAGATTCATCGGTTAGTCCATTATAGAATATATCAAGTAATTCATTTTTAGCAAAAGGACAATTCATTACTCCTCTAATTAATGAGCAAAACCTTGCCCATGCGACAGGCAATATTTATTCTTTCTCCTCGCACAAAGTCGGTAATATTTTGCAAAGCAGACATGTTCAGCACTAGCAGGGAAATATTTCGAAAGAAAGCTGCAACTAAATCCTTAGGACATTTAATAGACCCAGGCAATAAACTATCATACCAAGCTTTCGCGGCACCTTTCAAAGTAAAAGGGAAAATCTTAGTAATAAAGTAGGTGCGCATTTTATTATCATCAGCAAAAACATTACTCAAAGCACTGAGCTCATTCATATGCTTCATAGCACTTTCATTTTCAGTACCACAAAAGGGCTCCTTCTCAACAATTGATATATAAGATAAATCTAGAGAGAAATCATAATCCTTATCCCTAATGTCTATGGGAGATGTGGCAAAAGTAGGATCAATAGGCGGCGTATATTTAATAGCGC
>NC_061508.1:35795000-35829161 GCF_022539505.1 Lolium rigidum | reverse complement strand
GTGAATCCTTCATCGAAACTGCTTGTCAACACCTTCTGCTCCTCGTTGGGTTCGACACTCTTATTTATCGAAAGTACTACGATACACCCCCTATACTTGTGGGTCATCAGTTGGCTTGAATGCCGGTGTTCCCAAGTTGCCACTCATTGCCGCTAAACTGAACTGTGAGGACTGAGTCAGCGCAACTGCAGTTTGCATCCTTCTTTTTTCCTCAGCGATCACCAGTGATTCTGCCAGATTTGATCCGGCGGAAGCGGTTTCCACTGAGACTTTGTAGTTTCCCACCACAGTTAAGGGTCCACGAGGTGCCGGCATCTTCATCTTGAGATACGCCGTGTGAGTTGAAGCCATGAATGCTGCCAATGCCGGTCTACCCAGCAATGCATGATAAGGACTGTCTAGGTCCACCACCTCGAACAGGAGGTTCTCGACCCGGCAATTGTCACGTCCTCCAAACGACACATCTACCCGGACTTTTCCCATGGGCGAACAGGACAGGCCCGGAACGATTCCGTGGAACGTTGTGTGAGTTGGCTGCAGCATGTTCTCTGTTATCCCAAGCGTATGCATGGTGTGCCGGTACATGATATTTATGCTGCTCCCATTGTCTATCAGCACCTTGCTGAACTTGACTCGAGTCGTTGGCCCATGCATGATTGGGTCTACAACAAGAGCATAGCCACCCGGATTTGGCATTATCTTGGGGTGATCCTTGAACGACCAGGTAATTTCCTGATCAGACCACAACATGTATTTTGGAACTGCCGGCATCACCGCGTTCACTTCCATGGAACGGCGATGCATGCTTTGCTTCTCTGTTGTCTCAGTAACGAACACAACATAGCAGAGATGCGGATCCTTGTAAACGTTCCGGCCCAAAGGTGCCGGCGGTGGTGGCTGGCCATTGCCATCTTCCACCTGATGAACTTGTTGTTGCTGTTGCCGGTTCGGCTGAGGTTGTACCGGTAGAGCATTTGATGCGGTAAGCGGCGGTGGTGGTGGTAGTCTTCCGGCATTTTGGTCCCTTGCATCTTTCATCATGCCTCTTTCCATCAATCTTTTTGTCCAAGTGCAATCTTTTGTCAAATGGTTTGCTGGTCTCGCTGGATTTGGTGTGTGCCACCGGCATGGTTGATCCATAGCGGATTCCATGGTGTACCTCTCTTCATTTTGCCACGGTTTCTTTTCAACCCATTGTTTTTTAGGACCCGCCCACGGCTGCGATCCGGTTTTTTGCCTCTAGCTTCCGCTGGCGCCGGAATTATCCTGCACCGCGGCTACTTGCTGCGGACCATACCTTTGATCCGGAAAATCTTCCCTTCTTTTATTGTGCCGGTTATCCCGGTACTGCTCTTGGCGTGGCTGAGATTGGTTCGTTTGTTCCGGCTCAGCTTGAACCGCTGGTTGCATTGGGTCTCCCAATGCGTAGCTATCTGCAACACGTATCATCTCTGCCAAAGTTGTTGGCATGTTCCACTGCAGCTTTTGCCACAACGGCGAACCTCTTCTGCATCCATTGAAAAACCAAGCAATAGCCTGTGCCTCGATCACCCCTTCACAGGAGTTCCGTGTGGAGTTCCACCGGGTCAGGTAGTTCCGGTCTGTTTCATTAGGGCGCAGCACGCACAAAGCGAGCTGTTGCGGCCTGTTTGGCCTCCGGTATGTGCTGCTGAAGTTACTCACGAACGCTTCTTCAAAGTCCAACCAACCATTTATGCTTCCTGCCGGCTAGTTGTTAAGCCAAATTCGTGCCGGTCCTACCAGAAAAGACGGCACGATTCTCACGGCCCAACGCCGGTTTCCTTCGCCTATTACGGTTCCCCCGCCGCCAGCGACGTACACTGCGGTTACGTAGTCCGCAAGCCAATCTTCCGGCTTAGTGATGCCATCATATGTTTTTGTGTCCCGGGGCAACTGGAAGTTGCGAACCGGTGGTTCCTTTTTCATGATTCGTGGACCAAAACACTTTGAGCCAGGAGGACCTTCTGCCTCGATCATCTCAGATAAGTAGACCCTGTCCAGCCGGTGCCTCGCATCCCGTTCTGGCAGGCATCTTTCTCCTACACGTTCCCCCAAAGGGTTCCGGTAGGCTGCGATTCTTTCAGTTCCTGAATCAGCTTCATCGTAACGTTCCGGTACCGCGGCTCTTGCCTGCCGGTACCTTGGCGGAGGCATTTCCTCATAAGCAGCTCTTGGTGCACGATAATTTTTCCCGGTTTCACCTCTACCGGCATAATCATTTCCGGCGTAGCCAATTCCAGCATAGCCACGACCAGTCCCTTGGCTCTTTCTTCCGGCCTCATGTCGCCCGGCTTGTTGTTTTCCGGCCAGCACCGGATCATACATAGTCATTTGCTGCGCATTCACCTCTTTTTCTTTTCTCCTGTCCGGATGGGGGGATGATGCCTGCCCATGGGACTTGCTTCCGGCATTTTTTGTCGAACGCACAGATTTTGACGCTGCAACTTTGTTTACTCTAGCAAGCTGCTCAGCATTTTGTTTCTGTATCATATCAAGCAACTCCCTAACACGATCTTGCTGTTTTGCTAAGGCATCTCCGGTAAGCGAGTCACACAGCTCTACAGCAGCCCTAGCAGCTTTTATGGTTTTATCCGGGCTACTGTACTTAGGTTTCTCTACGATGCTCAAAGATGCAGAGGTACTTTTGCCGGCAAGAATCTCCTTACGCAAATCCTGATCTAGATTGCGTGCTCTAAGCCGGTTTTCCGGTACTCTAGAAGCCTGAGCACTAACAGAAGCAAAGCCATGGGCAGCATTATACTCAGGTAGGGTCAGGTTCAGCTCGCGCTGCGCCCGGATGATGTCCGCGCCTCCGAAGAGAAACTTCTGTCGTTGCGCCTCCAGCTCTGCCTGAGCCGCTGCCGGGTCGATGTTCTGTGCAATGGGCGTCGCCAGCACGTTCATCGCCGCTTGGAGAGGAGTCTCCGGTGGCGCTGCAGATGCACCCGCGACCCCTTGGTCATGCTCCGTTGGCGGCTTGGCCGTGCGCGTGGACTTCGTCTGCCCAGCGCCTTCAGCCGCGACCACCTTGTCGGCGTCTGCCGCGCCAACCACCAGCACCTCGACGCTGCCGGTGGCGTGGCCGCTGCGAGCCGCAGATCTTGGCGGGTCCGGCGCCACCAGCACCGGCGGGAGGCACTGGCGCTCCGGGACGGTGCCGTAGTAGACGCGGAGGCTGCCGAACTCGATGACGCGGCCGTTCTTGGGAAACTTACTGCCGTTGCGCGAAGCACCCAGTGTTGTCGTTGATGAAGTCCATGGCGAGGACGCGGTCGACGAGCGCAGTGACGACACGCTCGCCGGCGATGGTGACGAGGCCCGCCCGAATATGAACTCCAGCAAGCGCAGCTGCTGCCCCACAGTGGGCGCCAACTATCGTCGTGGTGAACAGACAGATGCCATAGGATGGCTTAAGTTGGGGCCGAATGTGCGCTAGAGGATTCGGGGGAGGGTTTTGGTTATATGGGGATGAATTCCGGTTGGAATACCGGATGCTCTCTAGATGAACTTGGCATTGGCCAGAGGTAGAAGAAGAAGAAGAACACAAGGACTAGCTCAACTTTGGATCTCTCTATTCCATGATCGAATTAGGTTACAGGCTATCAGTTACCCCGCGCAAGGGTGTGCTCCCTCTCCTTATATAGGGGAGAGGGTGGCTTACAGGGGAAGAAACCCTAGGAAACCCTAATGGCATCTAGCTTTGACTAGACAAACTACTTTACAAAGCCTCTTTGGCTACCGGTGACGCCGATATCTCTTTAATCAGGGAGGCTGACGTCCTCCGGTTGCTTTTACGTCATCTTCTGCTTTGGCCTCTGTAACAACCCAAAAATTTCAAAACAAACAAAATGAATTTCCCTAGTTCCAAATTTTGGAACCAACAAAAACTTTTATTAAAATAAGATTGATACATATAGATCTTGTTTAAATCTTGTGTTTTGCCATGATGAGTGTTATTATGCTTTTGTGCTAAAACCTTAAACCCTAATCTTCTCCAAAAATCATTGGGATCTATTTTGAGAAACCCAAAATAAAATAAAAGACATATGGGGGCATATAGCCCTAATAGGTAAATCTTGAACCCTACCTTTATTATTTATGCTAAATGGTGGTGAACCATTGTGAACCCCACTAAACCCTAAACCTCACCCCTCTTCTCACCATATTAGTTATAATGAAATAAAAAGAAATTAAATAAAATAGAGGCATATGTGCCTAGGGCTATATTTATAAAACTTTACCCTAAGCCTTTCTACTTTGCTTAGAGGTTTGGAAAATCTTCATACACCTTCCCTAGTACCTATCAAACCAATTCCAAGTGATTTCCAAAGAAATTAAAAAGAAACTAAAAATGCCATAGAGGCATATGAGAGTAAAATAGCAAATTTGGGAAATTAAGAATATTGGCCCTAGTACTTGTGGTAAATGAATGGATCACTTCCATATACCATTTCAACACTCAACAACACCAATTGGGTCAAGCCTAGCCAATTAAAAATCAAATGCCACATATGCATAGAGGCATATGTGCCACATAGCCATTTTCACCAAACTTTGACCTATGACTTCTACCTTGACCAAATGGTGTGAGACCATCAACAAACCTAATATAACACTAAATTGACCCTAACCTATGCCCAAGTAAAGCAAGGGGAAACAATTTACAAAAATAATAAAATTTAACACATCACCTCTTATGTGTTATGGCCAATTTTGCAAATCTTTGAGCAAGACCATTGGAATTGGGTTCAATGGTTGGAAAATGTTTCTAAACTAATAAGAGTCACATTTGAGTCAACAAAAGTCAACTCAAATGGGGAGATTTCAATTAGGGAGAAAATCCCCAAAATTCACTCACATACACTTAGCCAAATTTGCAAATCTTCAACCAAGGCCCCCATTGCTTGATCTATTGTTTGTAAAACTCTTATCTATGATAAACAAACACAATTGCATCAAAGAAACCAAAATCAAATCAAAGCAAATCTCAATTTCAACATACATGTGATAATGGTCATTTGGCCATTTTATAAAATGTTCCCCTCTTTACCCCTCTGGCTTTGACTTTTCTTCAACCAAACTTGGTCAACTATGACCATGTCATCCAAGACCTTATGAAGGTGAACAACTTTCATGTTGACCACCATACCCAATGTTGACCAGGTTGACCAGAAGTAAATTGACAAGTGGAGACATTGAAACTAATTCTAGATTCCCTCCAAATTTAGAATCTTTGCAAATCAATTTCAAAAATCAAACCAATGCCATGAGTGGTTGACCAATATCATTTAGAACCTATCCATGCAGAAATTTGGTCAAAAGTCATCACACAAGAGACCTTGTTAAATAATCAAAGATGATTCCATAGAGGTACAACCACTATTCCACCCACTCTCCATCACCTCAACTCTCTCTCCCTTGTGCTCATCCACACTACCTGGTGCCCAAAACCCTCTAGCATGACCTCACCAAGTGCATGGTCACCTCCCATCACCACCATGCTCTAAAAATATTGTCTCATGTCACATACACTTTGAATTGTATTAAATGTACAAACCCTAGACCAATCCAACCTGGGCCACCATGTCAACTAGCCTGGACTCACCTCACACACCAGTGCCAAGCCCTCAGAGACCAAAAGAAAGGCTTAAACAACCCTAGAACATGCCATGCCGGCCACCCTAGTCACCCCCATGTCACCCCTCTCTCCCTTCACCTCAGCTCTGCCCAGCAATGTCCTGGAGAACCCTCACCTCACCACGCCTCGCTCGGCGCAAGCCCTGGCCCAGGAGAAGACTACACTCGCCGGGCCGTGACGTGCTCACCGCGTCCAGACGCGCCAGCGCGCGCACGACCACGGTCACGGGCGCGCCAGTACGCCTCCTCGCCCCGTCGCCTCACACTCCCCCTCGATCCCTCCTTTCACCCACTTGCTCGCCAGGACCCCTGCTAGCCCCAGGACAACCCCATTGGTTCGCCGTTGCCCTGTCGCCGTCGCTGTGGACGACGAACCATCCGCCAGTATCGCGCCAGTGCACCTCGTCGTCAGACCCGCTCCGTGCTTCCCTGTCCTCGCCACGACGCGCTTCAGCACCGCCACAACGTCTCCTACAGGACGCCCCCATTCCTTGCCCCTTCGTCACCCTGGACCGACGAGCTCGTCGACGACCTGCCCGCACCCTCGGCCAAACCTCGCCCCTATAAGTACCGGCTTCCCCGGGACGAGTTCAGCACCACAATAGCCTCCTCTCCTTCTCCTCGGTCTTCTCAACCCGTCCTCCACCTCAATTAAGCTCACCGTCGCCGCAATTTCGCCGGAGCATCCGCGGCAGTAGCCAGACGGCGCCGTCGATTGGCGCCACCTCAGCTCCTCTCACCGCCACCAATCGAACCGCCGTCGTCTCCCACGTCAAGCGCCCGCCTCGCCGACGCTCGCCCGCCACCAGGTAGCTCCCCGACCCCCTAGGTTAGCCGCCGGTAGGGTTAAGTCTCCGGCGCGCCTCGCCGAGGAAGAGGACGACTCTCGCCCGTCGATCCTCCTTTTAATCCGATGGCCTCAAACCCTGCGTACCGCTTCGGTGAATTGGGCTCACTGACGGGTGGCCCCTCACCTGTCAGCTGGCCCGTAGAGAAGCTGGGCCGGCCCATCTCTCCTTCTCGCTGTGCAGCCCACCAGTCTTCCCGCCAGCCCAACAGTTTAAATTCAAAAATCCAGAATAGGGAAAAATTGCGAACTTATGCTGTGTTCAAAATTGAATAACTCCAAATCTACTTGGCCAAATTTTACAAATTTTATATATTTGGAAAGCTTAGAGTTTTCTCTACACAATGCCACTGGATTCAAACCCATATAGGTTGTAGAATTAAAGTAGAAAAATAAACAAGACAGGAACTTTTCTGACTTAGAATAATTCTTAAAAATCAACCAAAAATGCTTTTCAGTTAATTCCACCTCCAATAATTCACCTTTCACTTATACTAATTGTTTCTGCGAAAATATGCCATGCTTAATTTGAATGATCATGGCCTAGTTGATTTAAATGACTTTATGGCTATTTCTAGTCAAAGATATTGTCCAAAACTATTAAGAAATCTTATGAGAGAGTTTCTCTCATTTAAATCTTGTCACCACCAACTTACAATGAAGTAGAGACTCTGGTCAATTAGGTCTCATAGGAATTGTTGGTGACATTAAATCTTTGCTATGCTAGAATTAAATGGTATGAGGTGTTCACCTCATTTAAATCATTTTCTCAAATGATAAGTATGAAGAGGTTGACTTTGGTCAACCTAGGTCATATATGGTTCATAAGAGAAATTAAATCTTAATAAGATAATGAGAGGAAATTATTTCTCTAAGTAATTAAAAGTAACCCTCCATTAGTATGAGAGGAAATTATTTTTCCTAAATAAGAAAACAACACCTTTAACCACTTAATAGTAATGAGTGATGCTAGTTTAACTTGTGTAAATTATATGAGGTATCTCACTTCATTTAAATCTTGTCCCAAGTACTTTCATATGAAGTTTGAACCCCAGGTCAACTACTCTCACATGAAATACTTGGAGATTTTTAAATCATAATAGGCATTATTAAATGGTATGAGGTATCCCTACCTCATTTAAATCATTTTCTCAAATGATGATGATGAATGGTTGACTTAGGTCAACATAGATTCATGTGTGATGGTTTGAGAAATTAAATCTTAAGGAAGGTTCAATGAGAGGAAATTATTCCTCAAAAACTATATGGAAACTATCCTTTACATATAAAATGAGAGGAAATTATTCTTCCTCAAAGCAAGACCACCAATGCACCAAATTGTATTAATTGTGTGAATAGAATAGTTTGTGTGAATATATGTGATGTTTGGAATAGCCAATGAATTGTTTGGTGATTGTATCCTCGTATTCGGATTTTAGACGCTAGTATCGAGGAGTATCAAGAGGAGGAGGTTTTCTACCAAGAAGAAGAAGAAGAGAACTTTGATCACCTCAACCACCAAGGCAAGCTATATTATTGAAAGCTATTACCAATGCAAGCTAATCTTCTTGCAAGATAATACCCTTGCAAAGTGCAAAGCTCTACAAGAGCAAGGCACCACCACCTTTTACTTTATGCTTAATGATCCTATTTCCCAGTTTTACTCTTACCAGCTTTTGTTTTTGATTATTTATAACTTGCTTTTATAGTTAACTTTGGTCTAGAGATAGAATACTACAAGAGTATCAAATTTAGCCTAGAGCAATGGAAGCTAGATAGCACCCCTCATGACTAGTTGCTAGTGCTAACAAATAAAATTGACTACTCTAGATGGGAACTTGTGAATTGAAATGACTTTGAAAACCTTGGAATGATGAGTCATTCTATTGAAAGATTTTGAAGGTGAATATGACTTGTGAATGACTTGGTGAATTTTACCAAAACTCGATGGTTGGGTTCGGATGCGATACCATTCCAATTTTACAAGTACCCCCACAATACCCGAATCCGGGTAAGGCTTAGATGGAAACTTATGTATTTTAGTATGGGTTCCCTCTAAACAAGCGTCATCGGGGTTATGCCAAGGGCTGCCTCCAACCAAATATGAAATGATGTGATATGACGTGAATATGAGGTGAATGTCCGGCCCAAGCCCTCGTGCGGTTCCCAGGCCGACGGTTTGTCTTCACTCGGGAGGCCAAGCTCATGGGGAGAGGTGCCTATACTAGAGTATGTAAATGAAAGGTTAGGATTGGTAGTTCGCGTACTGCGTACGATAAATCGGGGCCGATTACCCCGACGAACTATTGCAATTGTTGTGGCACAAGTGTACAACCTCTGCAGAGTTAAACCTATTCGAATAGCCGCGTCCTCGGTTATGGACGAGTTGGAAAGGCCATACTGTTCCGTCATCAGAACTTTTCTGAAAAATATGAATGGTGACTTGTGATTTGAAGTGAAAAGTGACTTGGACTTTGAATCACAACTGAGTTGTGGGAATGACACTAATGTTCCCACTTGAGTTAGTTGAGCAAATGAAGGTTTTTGATTATTAAAGTGTTTATGAAATAAAACTGGCTTTATGCAAATGAAACTAGAGCTTAGAACCCCCTTACTATAGTTGATAGTATTTACATTAGTATTAGTTTGCGAGTACTTAAAAGTACTCATGGCTTTGTCCCTGGCTATTCAAATGGCCAGACTATGAAGAGGAGTACCAGAACCCGGAAGAAGGACAGCAGGACGTCTACGACAACTAGGACCACTCCTGACGTCAACAGTTGCCTGTGGAATAGATGGACCACGACCGCTACTACTTCGCTTCCGCTATGTGTTTTGTAATAGGATCTCTAGATCCACTATGTTGTAATGAGACTGGATCATGTGATCCTTTGTTGTAAGACAATTACGATGTTGTAATGAATGATGTTCTGTGATATCAATCTATTATGTCTCGCAAAAACAATATTCCTGGGATTGCGATGAATGGCATAATAGGCATCTGGACTTAAAAATCCGGGTGTTGACAAGTTGGTATCAGAGCCATTGTTGACCTTAGGAGACCCTAGTTCGAATGGACGTCTGAAAAACTCAGCTTCAAAACAAAGGAAGTGAATATTTGTGAAAAACTTATTCTTACCCTTATCCTTGAGATCCTTTTTCAAAATGAGAAATTCATGCTCTACTTTTTCTTTGTAGCACTACCTAAAATGTTGCACACTTGACTACTTCTTTAACTTACTTATCCTAATTGCTCACAGATGAAGTACCAATGGGAGTCCTATCAGCTTGGTTCCGGAGGCGACCCAAGGTTCGAAAAGGAGTTGAAGCAACTAGTGGACTATCTAGGACACCCGTATCCCGAGTTCTTCGGAATACCCCTCAAGGCTCAGTTAGGAGAACCACCTCAGTGGGACGTTTCTCTCGATCTACGAAGGAAGCTTGATGCCCCGGTATGGGAAACCATATGGTTTTACGTAACGGGAAACACTTGGAAGGAAGGACTAGACAAAGCTATGCAAGAAGCAATTTCCCGTCTGTGTGGACAAAATGAGAACAAGATCAAGAACACTCGCTTCATCTACTACCCAAGACATGACTCCATGGGAAGACCGATGACCATGCCCCCACCACAACCAAAGATGAACCCCTATGAAGCACCTCAGGACTTCAAGCAGTACAAAACCCGCAGGGATTTGGACAACGCCCTCGCCTCTCGCCAAGCACCTCACCCGTGAAGAAGAAGAAATCCACCCTGAAGAGTAGTATCACCCCAGCACTTAAGTAGGTGTGAGTTGTATCAGGATCCCCCTTGTATCGTAGAGCGAATGAATGGTTGTTCAAACCAACGATGTGTTAGATTTGTAATGTGTGATGCTTGGTATGAATAAAAAAAAAAGGTGTTGTTGGTTTTTACCCCCGCAACACTACTCAAAATTTCAAATTGTGAACTTTTAAAATTTAACAAAACAAAACATAGAAATTTCCCTCTTATCTTATCATCTACCTCGATATTTAGATGGCCCCACCAACCCGCAGCGCCAATCAGGACGCCTTGATGCAGATGTTGCAAACCATGCTGGAGGATAGGCAAGCTGAACGAACTGAACGCCAAGCCAACATTGCAGCACTTCAACAGCTTGCAAACAACAATCAAGGCCATCATGATCACCCAGGATCAAAGCTAAAGAACTTTCAGAACACCAACCCTCCAATTTTCAACAAGACCGAAGAACCCCTAGATGCCGATGATCGGCTCCGGACAATGGAGAACAACCTCGAAGTTGCGCAAATTGAAGCCGCGAGAGAAAGTGCTTGTTTGCCACGCACTACTTAGCAGGACCAGCCAGAGCTTGGTGGACCAGCACCCGTGCCATGAATGCAGGACAGATGATGACCTGGGAAGACTTCAAGCTGAAATTTAGCAAGTACCATGTGCCCCAAGGACTGATCAAGAAAATGAGAGACGAGTTCCGTGAACTCAAGCAAGGAAGAATGTCCGTAGTGGAATACCGCGACAAGTTTCTCACTCTGTCAAGGTACGCCCCGGATGAGACCGACACCAATGAGAAGAGAAAGGAAAGATTTCTGAACGGACTGCATGACGAGATGCAGACTGTGTTAGTGAACATTCCGTTCGCTGACCTCGAAGCCCTGGTGGACTCAGCCATACAGATGGAAGGAAAGCTGCATCAGGCCAATGAGAACCGCAAACGCAGAATGATGAACCAGAATGGACCCCACCATAACCAGAAGTACCGCAACAACTCAACTGGAGGATTCACCCCAAGATACAACAAGCCAACCACTCAGAATTATCGCCCCAACTACACCAACAACAATGGAGGACCCCCGAAGCCCAGAGGCAACAACAACAACCACCCCAACAACAGCAACAACAACAGCAACAACAATGGAAATAACAACAACAACCCCAACACTGCCCCGAGGACTGGGAGTAACGCAGTTCCCGTCAACCCCAAAGACAAGTCCACCGTCAACTGCTATGAATGTGGAGTTGTGGGTCACTACTCCAACGAGTGCCCCAAGAAGCTTGCCAGGATTGCCGCCAATACCGCATCACCTGCTCAGCAACAGCGCCGCTTTGCCGGAAGAAGTAACCAGAACAACAACAACGGCCGTCTCTATCACATGACTGCCACTGAAGCTCAGGAAGCACCCCAGACCATGCCAAGTATGTCCTCCTGTTAATAAAATGCTCAATCTCTCTTAGGAACCTAACTTTTCTTAAAATCTCGGGACGAGATTTGTTTAAGGGGGAAGGGTTTGTAACAACCCAAAAATTTCAAAACAAACAAAATGAATTTCCCTAGTTCCAAATTTTGGAACCAACAAAAACTTTTATTAAAATAAGATTGATACATATGATCTTGTTTAAATCTTGTGTTTTGCCATGATGAGTGTTATTATGCTTTTGTGCTAAAACCTTAAACCCTAATCTTCTCCAAAAATCATTGGGATCTATTTTGAGAAACCCAAAATAAAATAAAAGACATATGGGGGCATATAGCCCTAATAGGTAAATCTTGAACCCTACCTTTATTATTTATGCTAAATGGTGGTGAACCATTGTGAACCCCACTAAACCCTAAACCTCACCCCTCTTCTCACCATATTAGTTATAATGAAATAAAAAGAAATTAAATAAAATAGAGGCATATGTGCCTAGGGCTATATTTATAAAACTTTAACCTAAGCCTTTCTACTTTGCTTAGAGGTTTGGAAAATCTTCATACACCTTCCCTAGTACCTATCAAACCAATTCCAAGTGATTTCCAAAGAAATTAAAAAGAAACTAAAAATGCCATAGAGGCATATGAGAGTAAAATAGCAAATTTGGGAAATTAAGAATATTGGCCCTAGTACTTGTGGTAAATGAATGGATCACTTCCATATACCATTTCAACACTCAACAACAACAATTGGGTCAAGCCTAGCCAATTAAAAATCAAATGCCACATATGCATAGAGGCATATGTGCCACATAGCCATTTTCACCAAACTTTGACCTATGACTTCTACCTTGACCAAATGGTGTGAGACCATCTCCAAACCTAATATAACACTAAATTGACCCTAACCTATGCCCAAGTAAAGCAAGGGGAAACAATTTACAAAAATAATAAAATTTAACACATCACCTCTTATGTGTTATGGCCAATTTTGCAAATCTTTGAGCAAGACCATTGGAATTGGGTTCAATGGTTGGAAAATGTTTCTAAACTAATAAGAGTCACATTTGAGTCAACAAAAGTCAACTCAAATGGGGAGATTTCAATTAGGGAGAAAATCCCCAAAATTCACTCACATACACTTAGCCAAATTTGCAAATCTTCAACCAAGGCCCCCATTGCTTGATATATTGTTTGTAAAACTCTTATCTATGATAAACAAACACAATTGCATCAAAGAAACCAAAATCAAATCAAAGCAAATCTCAATTTCAACATACATGTGATAATGGTCATTTGGCCATTTTATAAAATGTTCCCCTCTTTACCCCTACTGGCTTTGACTTTTCTTCAACCAAACTTGGTCAACTATGACCATGTCATCCAAGACCTTATGAAGGTGAACAACTTTCATGTTGACCACCCTACCCAATGTTGACCAGGTTGACCAGAAATAAAGTGACAAGTGGAGACATTGAAACTAATTCTAGATTCCTCCAAATTTAGAATCTTTGCAAATCAATTTCAAAAATCAAACCAATGCCATGAGTGGTTGACCAATATCATTTAGAACCTATCCATGCAGAAATTTGGTCAAAAGTCATCACACAAGAGACCTTGTTAAATAATCAAAGATGACTCCATAGAGGTACAACCACTATTCCACCCACTCTCCATCACCTCAACTCTCTCTCCCTTGTGCTCATCCACACTACCTGGTGCCCAAAACCCTCTAGCATGACCTCACCAAGTGCATGGTCACCTCCCATCACCACCATGCTCTAAAAATATTGTCTCATGTCACATACACTTTGAATTGTATTAAATGTACAAACCCTAGACCAATCCAACACTGGGCCACCATGTCAACTAGCACTGGACTCACCTCACCCACCAGTGCCAAGCCCTCGGAGACCAAAGGAGAGGCATAAACAAACCTAGAACATGCCATGCCGGCCACCCTAGTCACCCCCATGTCACCCCTCTCTCCCTTCACCTCGGCTGCACGCAGCCATGTCCTGGAGAACCCTCACCTCACCACCGCCTCGCTGGCGCAAGCCCGGCCCGGGGAGAAGACTACACTCGCCGGGCCGTGACGTGCTCACCGCGTCCGGCACGCGCCAGCGCGCGCACGACCAAGGTCACGGGCGCGCCGATCACGCCTGCTCGCCCGTCGCCTCACACTCCCCCTCGATCCCTCCTTTCACCCACTTGCTCGCCAGGACCCCTGCTAGCCCCAGGACAACCCCATTGGTTCGCCGTTGCCCTGTCGCCGTCGCTGTGGACGATGAACCATCCGCCAGTATCGCGCCAGTGCACCTCGTCGTCAGACCCGCTCCGTGCTTCCCTGTCCTCGCCACGACGCGCTTCAGCACCGCCACAACGTCTCCTACAGGACGCCCCCATTCCTTGCCCCTTCGTCACCACGGACCGACGAGCTCGTCGACGACACTGCCCGCACCCTCGGCCAAACCTCGCCCCTATAAGTACCGGCTTCCCCGGGACGAGTTCAGCACCACAATAGCCTCCTCTCCTTCTCCTCGGTCTTCTCAACCCGTCCTCCACCTCAATTAAGCTCACCGTCGCCGCAATTTCGCCGGAGCATCCGCGGCAGTAGCCAGACGGCGCCGTCGATTGGCGCCACCTCAGCTCCTCTCACCGCCACCAATCGAACCGCCGTCGTCTCCCACGTCAAGCGCCCGCCTCGCCGACGCTCGCCCGCCACCAGGTAGCTCCCCGACCCCCTAGGTTAGCCGCCGGTAGGGTTAAGTCTCCGGCCCGCCTCGCCGAGGAAGAGGACGACTCTCGCCCGTCGATCCTCCTTTTAATCCGACGGCCTCAAACCCTGCGTACCGCTTCGGTGAATTGGGCTCACTGACGGGTGGCCCCTCACCTGTCAGCTGGCCCGTAGAGAAGCTGGGCCGGCCCATCTCTCCTTCTCGCTGTGCAGCCCACCAGTCTTCCCGCCAGCCCAACAGTTTAAATTCAAAAATCCAGAATAGGGAAAAATTGCAAACTGATGCTGTGTTCAAAATTGAATAACTTCAAATCTACTTGGCCAAATTTTACAAATTTTATATATTTGGAAAGCTTAGAGTTTTCTCTACACAATGCCACTGGATTCAAACCCATATAGATTGTAGAATTAAAGTAGAAAAATAAACAAGACAGGGACTTTTCTGACTTAGAATAATTCTTAAAAATCAACCAAAAATGCTTTTCAGTTAATTCCACCTCCAATAATTCACCTTTCACTTATACTAATTGTTTCTGCGAAAATATGCCATGCTTAATTTGAATGATCATGGCCTAGTTGATTTAAATGACTTTATGGCTATTTCTAGTCAAAGATATTGTCCAAAACTATTAAGAAATCTTATGAGAGAGTTTCTCTCATTTAAATCTTGTCACCACCAACTTCCAATGAAGTAGAGACTCTGGTCAATTAGGTCTCATAGGAATTGTTGGTGATATTAAATCTTTGCTATGCTAGAATTAAATGGTATGAGGTGTTCACCTCATTTAAATCATTTTCTCAAATGATAAGTATGAAGAGGTTGACTTTGGTCAACCTAGGTCATATATGGTTCATAAGAGAAATTAAATCTTAATAAGATAATGAGAGGAAATTATTTCTCTAAGTAATTAAAAGTAACCCTCCATTAGTATGAGAGGAAATTATTTTTCCTAAATAAGAAAACAACACCTTTAACCACTTAATAGTAATGAGTGATGCTAGTTTAACTTGTGTAAATTATATGAGGTATCTCACTTCATTTAAATCTTGTCCCAAGTACTTTCATATGAAGTTTGAACCCCCGGTCAACTACTCTCACATGAAATACTTGGAGATTTTTAAATCATAATAGGCATTATTAAATGGTATGAGGTATCCCTACCTCATTTAAATCATTTTCTCAAATGATGATGATGAATGGTTGACTTAGGTCAACATAGATTCATGTGTGATGGTTTGAGAAATTAAATCTTAAGGAAGGTTCAATGAGAGGAAATTGTTCCTCAAAAACTATATGGAAACTATCCTTTACATATAAAATGAGAGGAAATTATTCTTCCTCAAAGCAAGACCACCAATGCACCAAATTGTATTAATTGTGTGAATAGAATAGTTTGTGTGAATATATGTGATGTTTGGAATAGCCAATGAATTGTTTGGTGATTGTATCCTCGTATTCGGATTTTAGACGCTAGTACCGAGGAGTATCAAGAGGAGGAGGTTTTCTACCAAGAAGAAGAAGAAGAGAACTTTGATCACCTCAACCACCAAGGCAAGCTATATTATTGAAAGCTATTACCAATGCAAGCTAATCTTCTTGCAAGATAATACCCTTGCAAAGTTCAAAGCTCTACAAGAGCAAGGCACCACCACCTTTTACTTTATGCTTAATGATCCTATTTCCCAGTTTTACTCTTACCAGCTTTTGTTTTTGATTATTTATAACTTGCTTTTATAGTTAACTTTGGTCTAGAGATAGAATACTACAAGAGTATCAAATTTAGCCTAGAGCAATGGAAGCTAGATAGCACCCCTCATGACTAGTTGCTAGTGCTAACAAATAAAATTGACTACTCTAGATGGGAACTTGTGAATTGAAATGACTTTGAAAACCTTGGAATGATGAGTCATTCTATTGAAAGATTTTGAAGGTGAATATGACTTGTGAATGACTTGGTGAATTTTACCAAAACTGATGGTTGGGTTCGGATGCGATACCATTCCAATTTTACAAGTACCCCCACAATACCTGAATCTGGGTAAGGCTTAGCTGGAAACTTATGTATTTTAGTATGGGTTCCCTCTAAACAAGCGTCATCGGGGTTATGCCAAGGGCTGCCTCCAACCAAATATGAAATGATGTGATATGACGTGAATATGAGGTGAATGTCCGGCCCAAGCCCTATGCAGTTCCCAGGCTGACAGTTTGTCTTCACTGGGAGGCCAAGCTCATGGGGAGAGGTGCCTATACTAGAGTATGTAAATGAAAGGTTAGGATTGGTAGTTCGCGTCACTGCGTACGATAAATCAGGGCCGGTTACCCCGACGAACTATTGCAATTGTTGTGGCACAAGTGTACAACCTCTGCAGAGTTAAACCTATTCGAATAGCCGCGTCCTCGGTTATGGACGAGTTGGAAAGGCCATACTGTTCCGTCATCAGAACTTTTCTGAAAAATATGAATGGTGACTTGTGATTTGAAGTGAAAAGTGACTTGGACTTTGAATCACAACTGAGTTGTGGGAATGACACTAATGTTCCCACTTGAGTTATTTGAGCAAATGAAGGTTTTTGATTATTAAAGTGTTTATGAAATAAAAGCTGGCTTTATGCAAATGAAACTAGAGCTTAGAACCCCCTTACTATAGTTGATAGTATTTACATTAGTATTAGTTTGCGAGTACTTAAAAGTACTCATGGCTTTGTCCCCGGCTATTCAAATGGCCGGACTATGAAGAGGAGTACCGGAACCCGGAAGAAGGACAGCAGGACGTCTACGACAACTAGGACCACTCCTGACGTCAACAGTTGCCTGTGGAATAGATGGACCACGACCGCTACTACTTCGCTTCCGCTATGTGTTTTGTAGTAGGATCTCTAGATCCACTATGTTGTAATGAGACTGGATCATGTGATCCTTTGTTGTAAGACAATTACGATGTTGTAATGAATGATGTTCTGTGATATCAATCTATTATGTCTCGCAAAAACAATATTCCTGGGATTGCGATGAATGGCATAATAGGCATCTGGACTTAAAAATCCGGGTGTTGACAGCCTCAGAGCTTCGATTAAAGCTGAAGTGCTTCGCTCATCTTTGTCCTCTAGCTCTTGAGAGAATCTTTGACCAGCTTGCCGACGTGCTACAGTGTAGCTTGTACCGGTAATTCCGGTACCTTCTTAGCCCGTTCCGGTATACCCATCATGGGATACCAGCACAGGTTCACTTAGCCTTAAGCTTAACTTCATTGTTCCGGAATAAACATTAAACTGGTACCTAGCCAGCCTAAACTAGGCAAGTTTGGCATGCCTTTGGCATACCGGGGGTCATCCCCCCAACACATGGACTTCTAGCTGTCGGTTGGGCGGCTGCTGGCCAGGGAACACCTTCCCCTAGCGGGCAAGAGTTGATGGTGTGCGTCCCTTCTCCCCTCGATATCTTCTACCTGGTTTAACCTCTAATAGATAGTTGACTCCTTGACTTGAGACTACCGGGGGTCATCCCCACGGCAGATACACTAATACGATCTCTGGCGCATCTTTGCTTGGGCACATTATGGAGGTGTTCAAGATGTCCATGGTCTTCTTAATTAGTATGAAAAATTGATTCGTGACTTCTTCTAGGGTGATCATGAGAACCACACGAAAGTTCACTGGTTTGCCTGGAACAATTTGACAAAGGAAAAGGGTAAAGGAGGGATGGGCTATCGTGACATGCATCTGATGAACCAAGCCCTTCTTGTGAGACAAGCATGGAGAATGATCCAAAACCCCTCCAGCCTCTGTGCAAGGGGTCTGAAATCCTGATATTTCCCCCATGAAAATATGCTCGGTATTGTCTTCTCGACAGATCCTTCACCGGTGTGGAGAGGCATTGAGCTTGGCCTTGAGTTACTCAAGGAAAAAATCATCACTCGCGTAGGTAATGGAGGGAGTGCTCAAATTTTACGAGACCAATGGCTTCCAAGAGACAAAGGTCTCAAAATCATGGGCATAGGAAAAAACTCAAGGAAGAAATAGGTGATCAACGCCGACAACACCTGGAATATGCCTCCACTATGTTACCTGTTCTTTGAGCATGATGTACAGGCTATCAAAAGCGTTGAGCTTCCAAACCAGGCTATGGATGACCGAGTGGCTGGTACTTCAAGAAAATGGGATCTTCCTAGTAAACAGTGGCAACAGAAAGACCGTGAAAGTAACAACGGTAACATTGAGAGATCACTCTGGAATTGTATTTGGAAGACGGATGTTCCACCCAAGGTGCGTATCTTCGCGTGGAGGCTTACCACCGACACTTTAGCTACGAGGAAAAATAAACTGAGAAGAACCCTGGAACCATGATGTCGATGCACAATATGTGGGCTCGAGGAGGAAGACGCCCACCACCAAGGTGAGGTGCACCAAGGCCAGGAACCTGCCTCTGGCAATGTGTGAACACTAGTCACTACCTCGGGAAAAAGCTTTTAGGTTTACTGGAAAAGATTGGCTTTTGGTTTCCTTAAGTAAGTGAGGCTCACAATTAGACCAAGTCTGAGGATCCTCCTTATACTGTGGCGTATAAATGGACAGATATTTTCAATTTCATCATCAATACTTGTGCTTTGAGAGAGATACATATGTCTGGTGCTCAATACACTTTGATAAGGGGTGGCCCGATCTTCTCAGTAAGCAACGAGGGTGATGATGATCACGAGATGATTGCAGCGGAGATAACTTGATGAAGTGGATCATAACTTGTATGACGCAATGAGATCTCTCGATTGGTCCCTGTCGCCAATGCAACAACTCTCAACCCTGCAAGATATTCGCAACTCCACACACTTGCGCACGTAGCCGCCGACCATGAAGCGGTAAGTTGCAACCTTCTAATTCCCAATGGAACAACATATCACACAAGACTTTCAGATCTACACCAAATCAATCAATATGGTGTAGGGATTCAATAGTTTTGCAGAGCAAACAACTAAAACTAGGGTTTATCTTAAACGTGGTCTAAAACAACTTTGGGGGCGTCCTGGGCACTTATATAGGGGTTCAGGACGACCTCAGTTCGAAAAAGTACGAAAATAACCGACCCGGAATAGATCTGGTCGAGACAGACTCGGACACGTCCGGTCTGGAATCCGGTTGACCGGGCCTGGGACCGGACGGTCCGGTTTGGACCGGGTCTGGCGCCTGGTGACCACCGGGTGGACCTTCCGGGCTTACTGGATAGTGCCCGGTTGGCACAAGTTCAGGGCCCGGTTTGGACCGGGCCGATCCGGCGTAGGAGCCGGCCGATCGGGGCTGGGACCGGGTGGCCCGGTGCCACGACCGGTCTGACCGGCCCTGGCGCCGGCCTGAAGACTTCCTCCTCTCGCGCATGCCTCCCGCTCCTCCCTCGCGCGTCCATGGGATGTCTTCACGTCCAGCTCCATGTCCATCTTCTGGTCCAGCTGCTCCTCTCCTCCTCGTGCGATGCTTGCTCCCTCCTCATACCTGATCATACATAAGTAATAACACTTAGGCAGTATAAAGTTCTCATAAATCAAAGTATCGTTTAGGAACAAGTTCACCTGTTGTTTAAGTAGCTTCGCACGAGCTCGTGTGATTGGTCCAATCCTGACTTCATTGGACTTGAGCTTCACAGCAGGATCATCTTCTTGTAATGATGGAGGTAGTAGTGAGGTAGGGATGTCCTCACCACACTTGGTCCAATAACCATGTTGACCCCACTTTGGAGAAACTGGACATATTTCTGATGAGTAGCTCCTGGGAAGATTTATTCCCTTTGGCTACAGTTCACAAGCTTGTGAGAGATGTATCATATCACAACCCATTAATTCTTGATACAATGGATATCAGGATAAAAAACAAGGGAAGAATTCAGATATGAGAAGAGATGGATAAAAGAAGATAACTTCCTGGACAAATTTAAAATAAGTTGGTCTCAATCTGTGGTGGCCAATAATAGTCTGGACAGATTACAGAAGAAATTGAAAAATGTAAAGAATTTTCTGAAAGGGTGGGGTGCTAACCTGAGAGGTGCTGATATTAAAAAAAGAGGGATATTTCTATGGAGTTGAAGGAGCTAGAAGAAATAGAGGAAGATGGCAATTTGTCTCCAGATCAAAGAAAAAGGAAAGTCCTGATACAACAAGAATTATTAAAAATTCTTGATAATGAGGAATGCTTCTGGCGACAGAGATGAAGAGAAAATTTATTATTACATGGAGATAGCAATTCTGCTTTCTTTCATAGAGTTTCCAATGGATGTAAAAGGAAAAGAATAAAATTTTCCTTAAAAAAAGGAGACACTATTGTCCAAGGTGATGCTGCTTTGCTGGATCATGCAACTTCCTTTTATGAGGACTTATTTGGGCCTATAGCTAACACAGGCATAAGATTAAATAGTGAAATCTAGACAGATGGGGAAAAACTTAATGACCAAGATCGTTTGGACATGGATAGAAGAATTTCCTTGGAAGAAATTAAAGGTATTATTGACCAGATGGAGAAAAAAAAAGTTGCAGGGCATGATGGCTTTCCTATTGAATTCTATCAGCATTATTGGGATATAATCAAATATGACATCATGGCTGTGTTTGATGATTTGTTTGAACACAGAATTGGTCTTGACAGAACCAATTATGGCATTATTACCTTGATCCCTAAATCTGCTGATGCTGATGTTATTTAGAAATTCATACCAATTTGCTTACTACAAGTTTTCTTCCAAATTGTAACAAAAGTTTTGACTGTCAGAGAAAATCCTGTAATGAGCAAGTTACCGCATCCTTGCGAAACTGCTTTTGTCAAAGGGAGATACATTACTGACGGAGTGATGCTGCTACGGGAAGTTCTTAGAGAAAGCAAATTCAGGAAACAACAAGAGGTTGTGTTGAAAATTGATTTTGAAAAGGCATATGATAAAGTAATTGGGAATTCCTGTTTGATTGTGTAAACAAAAAGGCTTTAGTGATAACTGGATGATTTGGGTCAAGAAGGCACCCTCAGTGTCAAGGTGAATGACAAAGTGGGCCCATATTTCACTAGTCATAAGGGAGTAAGGCAAGGTGATCCCTTTGCTCCATTTATGTTTAATATGGCAGCAAACAGCCTGGCTAAAATGATTAGTCTGGCCCAACAAAGTGGCTTAATTACAGGACTAGCTAGCAATCTGATTCACCAAGGAGTTGCTATATTACAGTATGCTGATGATACCATTTTACTAATCCAAGATGATGCACAACAAGCTATCAATTTGAAACTCTTACTGTATTTTTTTTGAATCTATGTCTGGTCCGAAAATCAACTTTGAGAAGAGTGAGGTGACGATGATCTTGGAGGATGACACCAAACAAAACTTCTTTGCTGACCTGTTCAATTGCCAGAGAGGGAGTTGGCCTATCAAATATCTAGGAACTCCAGTTCGTGCCAGAAGGACTACTGTTGCTGAAATGGGCTTCATTGGGGGAAAAACAAAGAATAAAATGAGTGGGTGGATAGGAAACTCCATGTCTATTGGGGAGACATTGGTGAAGATTGATGCTTGCATGTCCAGTACTGCTGTTTACCAGATGTCTTTGAGACTTTTGCACAAAACAAATATAGAACAAATGGATAAACCTATCTGGTCCTTTTTCTGGGCTGGTAGTGTTGAGAAGAGGAAATATCATTTTGTGAAATGGAAATGAATTTGTAAACCAAAATCAAAAGGTGGACTGGGTGTGAAGGACTTGATCAAATTCAATATCAGCCTGATGTGTAAATGATGGTGGAAACTGGAGCATGATTCTGGACATTGGCAAGATTTTATGAGTTTAATTTATCTAAAGGGTTCTGGTGTATATTACACCAAGCACAGACCTGGGGATTCATCTTTGTGGGTAGATATGTTACAGGTAAAAAAATATCTTTGTGGCAGAAGGATGCAAGTGGGGAGTGGTACCTTCACCAGTTTCTGGAGTGATTCCTAGTGCAGTGTTAGTCCTCTCAGAGATATGTTCCCTGATTTATACAACATTTGCAATGAACAATCTGTAACTGTTGCTGGTGCAGCTGCTATGAGCTGGACTTTCTCCTTCAGGAGGTGGTTGACACCTGATTTGATTCTGCCAAGGGATGGCTTGATGTATTTGATGAATCAAATAACTTTGTCCCAAGCAGAAGATGTCCCCCGCTGGAAATGGTCCAAGGATGGCAATTTCTCTGTTAAGTCAGTCTATAAACACATGTGCAATAATGGGATTGATAGATCCTTTCGCCATCTGTGGAAGAGCAAAATTCCCTTGAAGATAAAAATATGGCTTTGGTTAATCTGGCACAATGCCATTGCAACCAAAGACAATTTGATCAAACGCAATTGGACATGAAATCCACTATGTCAGTTCTGTAGAGAACATGAGACAATTAGCCACTAATTCTTTGGTTGTGTTGCTGCCAAATTTGTCTGAAGTGCAGTGGCTACTGCCATAAACTCCCACACGTCCTGGGAGTTTTTCCCAATTATTCTGGTGGTTTCTGAAGTTTGTCCCTGCAAGCCGTAACACTCAGATTGCTGGCTTGGCAGCGATCTGCTGGGCTATTTGGAAATTGAGAAATAGAGCTTGTTTCGAAAACAAACTGAAAGGAATTCATTTTTTTCGATAAAGAAGGAATTCATGATGATGATACATACTGTGTGGTACTACAAATCAGGTGAAAAGCCAAATGTACGGTGCGAGAGCAGGGAGTTGCCATCTTGTAGGCATCCAGATCATCAAGAGGCTCGCAATTGAGAAGGTAAAACTTGTAGAGGTACGCTTGATATGCGAGAGCCACTCAACATAGAGAGCGTGAGGATAAAGGCGATCATATCCCCGTGATTTCTCAAAATGACCTGAAACTTTTCGGTTAGAAAGAGTGTGCATGCTAGTCATGAAAACTAGAAACTCACTAGGGAAGCACAACATGTACACATTACACGGATGGAATCAGTTTGGGTGCGTTTGGTTGCCTGCATCCCTCTTGGCTCGCATCAGCCCAACTTTTTTAGGCCCGATTGGTTACCTGGTCGAGGTCGCGTTCTTGCATGAATCGCTTGTCAAAGCATCCTCGGGCCAGGCCCTGGAGAAATGCCCGGTTCGGCCGTTTCTAGCGAACCACCCCCATTTCCGCACAAGTGGAGAACGCGGCGTCCTCGCAGAGCCACCGCGGGAGATGGCGGAAGCTCGCGCGGGACGGCGAATTCTTGGCGGGCTGAATTCGATCACCGCGCTTGAATTTTCGCCACCGTAAACAGGGGCGGCTCTCTCACCGGGAAATCCAAACCCCCCAGTTCCCCCCATTTCGAGCTCAGCCACCGTCCCCGATCTAGCGACATGGCCGGCTCTACCTCACCCGCACGGTCGGCGAGGCTTGCGGCAGCGACGGCGGCTACTGGCAGCGGAGGATGGTCGTCTTCTTCGTCTGCGTCCATGACTTCGGTTGTGGTAAGCTTCTGCAAACCCTAGCCTTAGATCTAGGTCTTTTGGGTACACAACTGGGGTCTGAACGAATCCATTGTAGGACATTCCTTCGTCGCCGGTGGAGGTTGTGGAGGTTTTCCAGGTTCCATATGACTCTACGACGGGGACGGTGGTGCTGCCTGCATCTTCCACTGGGACGGTGGTGCTGCCTGCATCTTCGCCAGGGTCCCCTGTGATACGTCCAAAACGTATCTACTTCCCCGAACCTTTTTGTTATTATTTGCCCTCAAACTTGTGTGTTTTGAATGCAACTAACGCGGACTAACGTTGTTTTCAGCAGACTTGCCGTGGTGTCTTGTTTTGTGCAGAAAATCAACTTTCGGGGAAAATCCCAGAAATATACCCAAATGCCTTATTTTCCCGGGGAACTCACGGAGCCTGAAGGTGAAGAGCAGGGGGGCATGGAGCTGGGAGTACATGGCCCAGGCACGGCCCAGGCCTGGCCACGCCTGGGGGGTGTATTCCCGACCCCTTCGTGGTTTCGGCCTCCCCTTTCGGCTATAAGATCCTCGTCACGAGAAAACACCAGGGGGTTCGGAGTTATTCCAGAGAAAAGTCCGTAGCGCCGCCGCCTCGCGAAACCCTATTTCGGAGGCAGGAACTCCGTTCTGGCACCCTGCCGGGACGGGTAATTGGAGGAGATCACCAACATCGCCATCACCGACGCCTCTCCATCAACCATCCGTGATTCCTCCATCCATGTGTGAGTAGTTCCCTCGCTGTAGGCTGAAGGGGATGGTCGGGATTGGATGAGTTCGTTCATGTAATAGCATTAGAATTGTTCGGGTCATAGTGCCTAATATCCATTGTGAGTATTTTATGCATTGTTGCAACTTGTTATACTTAATGCTTGTCACTTTGGGCCCGAGTGCCATGATCTCAGATCTGAACATATTGTGTTTTCATGATGATGCTTTATATATTGTTCTTGATCATATCTGCAAGTTGTATACACATGTCATTGTCCGGAACCCGAGGCCCCGAAGTGACAATAATCGGGACAACCGGAGGGGATGGCTTTGATGTGAGGATCACGTGTGTTCACGGAGTGTTAATGCTTTGCTCTGGTACTCTATTAAAAGGAGTACCTTAATTACCAGTAGTTTCCCTCGAGGCCCCGCTGCAACGGGCTGGTTGGACAAAAGATGTCGCGCAAGTTTCTCATTGTGAGCACGCGCGACTAAATAGGAACACACGCCTATGGTTATTTTATTCTTGGATACTTGTATCACTTTATCTGCAAATGCCCATGTTAGCTATTATATGAGTCGTCTCATTCATGCAACGCCCGGTTATCCATCCCTGTGCCTACAGTATTTTTATCCTACTGTTTACCGCATCCACCACTGCTGCTGTTTTTACTTTATTTCCGCTGTTACTTTATTATCGCCACTCGCTATAAAACTGTTGCTACCGATAAACCACTCGCGAGCTAGTCTATTTCCGAGTGCAGCTGAATTGACAACTCAACTGTCAAGGCTTATATTTATTCTTTGGCTCCCCTTGTGTCGAATCAATAAATTGGGTAATACTTCCCTCGAAGACTGTTGCGATCCCCTATACTTGTGGGTCATCAAGACTATTTTCTGGCGCCGTTGCCGGGGAGCATAGCTTTATTTATAAGTCAACTGGGAGTGATCCTGTTCGCTGCTATTCATTATGGGAAAGACTCGAGATGAAAGAGTCCCTATATTTCCGTCCACTACAAGAAGAGGTACAACTTTAAATACCTCTGCTGCTCTTGATTCGCCGTCTGTGATGAGTAAGCTTCTTACTCTACCTTATGTTGATCATGCTACTACTTCTGCTGAATCTAAAAATTCTCCTGATGATTTGGATGGTGCCTCTACTGTGTTTGATGAAAGTGGTTCGTTAGGTCCTTTCCTAGACACCACAATTGCTAGGGCTAAGAAAATCAAAAATGAAAGAAGTACTTTTTCGCCATCCGGTTCACATGAGCCCGGAGAGCATGGTAGTGACGATTTTGATGAAGCTTATATTGAGCTTGATGATGATTTAATTGATGAATGTCACACCGCTATTAATGCAAGCGCTGCTAAAAGCCTACTTGCAAGGCGCGCTGATGGCGTGTATTTCACACGTTCGTTGGGAACCCGAAGAGGAAGGTATGATGCGCACAGCAGCAAGTTTTCCCTCAGAAAGAAACCAAGGTTTATCGAACCAGGAGGAGCCAAGAAGCACGTTGAAGGTTGATGGCGGCGGGATGTAGTGCGGCGCAACACCAGTGATTCCGGCGCCAACGTGGAACCTGCACAAGACAACCAAAGTACTTTGCCCCAACGAAACAGTGAGGTTGTCAATCTCACCGGCTTGCTGTAACAAAGGATTAACCGTATTGTGTGGAAGATGATTGTTTGCAGAGAAAACAAGTAAAAAAGTATTGCGAGCAGATTTGTATTTCGGTATTAAAGAATGGACCGGGGTCCACGAGTTCACTAGAGGTGTCTCTCCCATAAGATAAAAGCATGTTGGGTGAACAAATTACGATCGGGCAAATGACAAATAGAGAGGGCATAACAATGCACATACATGTCATGATAAGTACGAGTGAGATTTAATTGGGCATTACGACAAAGTACATAGACCGCCATCCAACTGCATCTATGCCTAAAAGTCCACCTTCGAGGTTATCGTCCGAACCCCTTCCAGTATTAAGTTGCTAAACAACGGACAATTGCATTAAGTATGGTGCGTAATGTAATCAACAACTACATCCTCGGACATAGCGCCAATGTTTTATCCCTAGTGGCAACAACACAACACAACCTTAGAACTTTCCGTCATCTGTCCCGGTGTCAATGCGGGCATGAACCCACTATCGAGCATAAATACTCCCTCTTGGAGTTAAGAGCAAAAACTTGGCCAGAGCCTCTACTAATAACGGAGAGCATGCAAGATCATAAACAACACATATGTAATAACTTGATAATTAACATAACATGGTATTCTCTATCCATCGGATCCCGACAAACACAACATAGAGTATTACGGATAGATGATCTTGATCATGTTAGGCAGCTCACAAGATCCAACAATGAAGCACAATGAGGAGAAGACAACCATCTAGCTACCGCTATGGACCCATAGTCCGGGGGTGAACTACTCACTCATCACTCCGGAGGCGACCATGGCTGTGTAGAGTCCTCCGGAGATGAATCCACTCTCCGGCGAGGTGCCGGAGGAGATCTCCGTAATCCCCCGAGATGGGATTGGCGGCGGCGGCGTCTCTGGAAGGTTTTTCGTATCGTGGTTTTTCGCCTCAGGGGTTTCGCGACGGAGGCTTTAAGTAGGCGGAAGGGCAGAGTCGGAGGGCTGACGAGGGGCCCACACTATAGGTCGGCGCGGCGAAGACCTGGGCCGCGCCGCCCTATGGTTTGGCCACCTCGTGGCCCCACTTCGACTCCTCTTCGGTCTTCCGAAGCTTCGTGGCAAAATAGGACCCTGGGTTTTGATTTCGTCCAATTCCGAGAATATTTCGTTACTAGGATTTCGAAACCAAAAACAGCGAGAAAACGACAATCGGCTCTTCGACATCTTGTTAATAGGTTAGTTCCAGAAAATGCACGAATATGACATAAAGTGTGCATAAAACATGTAGGTATCATTAATAATATGGCATAGAACATAAGAAATTATCGATACGTCGGAGACGTATCAAGCATCCCCAAGCTTAGTTTCGCTCGTCCCGAGCGGGTAAAACGATAACAAAGATAATTTCTGAAGTGACATGCCATCATAACCTTGATCATACTATTTGTAAACATATGTAATGAATGCAACGATCAAAACAATGGTAATGACATGAGTAAACAAGTGAATCATAAAGCAAAGACTTTTCATGAATAGTACTTCAAGACAAGCATCAATAAGTCTTGCATAAGAGTTAACTCATAAAGCAATAAATCAAAGTAAAGGTATTGAAGCAACACAAAGGAAGATTAAGTTTCAGCGGTTGCTTTCAACTTGTAACATGTATATCTCATGGATAATTGTCAACATAGAGTAATATAACAAGTGCAATATGCAAGTATGTAGGAATCAATGCACAATTCACACAAGTGTTTGCTTCTTGAGGTGGAGAGAGATAGGTGAACTGACTCAACATAAAAGTAAAAAGAATGATCCTTCAAAGAGGAAAGCATCGATTGCTATATTTGTGCTAGAGCTTTTATTTTGAAAACATGAAACAATTTTGTCAACGGTAGTAATAAAGCATATGAGTTATGTAAATTATATCTTACAAGTTGCAAGCCTCATGCATAGTATACTAATAGTGCCCGCACCTTGTCCTAATTAGCTTGGACTACCGGATCTTTGCAATGCACATGTTTTAACCAAGTGTCACAATGGGGTACCTCCATGCCGCTTCGTACAAAGGTCTAAGGAGAAAGCTCGCATTTTGGATTTCTCGCTTTTGATTATTCTCAACTTAGACATCCATACCGGGACAACATGGACAACAGATAATGGACTCCTCTTAAATGTATAAGCATGTGGCAACAATTATTATTCTCATTTGAGATTGAGGATATATGTCCAAGACTGAAACTTCCACCATGAATCATGGCTTTAGTTAGCGGCCCAATGCTCTTCTCTAACAATATGCATGCTCCAACCATTAAGGTGGTAGATCTCTCTTACTTCAGACAAGATGGACATGCATACCAACTCACATGATATTCAACAAAGAATAGTTGATGGCGTCCCTGAAGCATGGTTATCGCACAACAAGCAACTTAATAAGAGATAAAGTGCATAAGTACATATTCAATACCACAATAGTTTTTAAGCTATTTGTCCCATGAGCTATATATTGCAAAGGTGAATGATGGAATTTTAAAGGTAGCACTCAAGCAATTTACTTTGGAATGGCGGATAAATACCATGTAGTAGGTAGGTATGGTGGACACAAATGGCATAGTGGTTGGCTCAAGGATTTTGGATGCATGAGAAGTATTCCCTCTCGATACAAGGTTTAGGCTAGCAAGGTTATTTGAAACAAACACAAGGATGAATGGTACAGCAAAACTCACATAAAAGACATATTGTAAACATTATAAGACTCTACACCGTCTTCCTTGTTGTTCAAAACTCAATAGTAGATGTTATCTAGACTCTAGAGAAACCAAATATGCAAACCAAATTAGCAGGCTCTAAGTGTTTATTCATTAATGGGTGCAAAGTATATGATGCAAGAGCTTAAACATGAGCACAACAATTGCCAAGTATCAAATTATCCAAGACATTTTAGAGTTACTACATGTAGTATTTTCCAATTCCAACCATATAACAATTTAACGAAGAAGAAACTTCGCCATGAATACTATGAGTAGAGCCTAAGGACATACTTGTCCATATGCTACAGCGGAGCGTGTCTCTCTCCCACAAAGTGAATGCTAGGATCCATTTTATTCAAACAAAACAAAAACAAAAACAAACCGACGCTCCAAGCAAAGTGCATAAGATATGACGGAATAAAAATATAGTTTCAGGGGAGGAACCTGATAATGTTGTCGATGAAGAAGGGGATGCCTTGGGAATCCCCAAGCTTAGACGCTTGAGTCTTCTTAGAATATGCAGGGGTGAACCACCGGGCATCCCCAAGCTTAGAGCTTTCAGTCTCCTTGATCATATTGCATCATACTCCTCTCTTGATCCTTGAAAACTTCCTCCACACCAAACTCGAAACAACTCATTAGAGGGTTAGTGCACAATAAAAATTAACATGTTCAGAGGTGACACAATCATTCTTAACACTTCTGGACATTGCATAAAGCTACTGGACATTAATGGATCAAAGAAATTCATCCAACATAGCAAAAGAGGCAATGCAAAATAAAAGGCAGAATCTGTCAAAACAGAACAGTCCGTAAAGATGGATTTTATTAGACCACCAGACTTGCTCAAATGAAAATGCCCAAATAGAATGAAAGTTGCGTACATATCTGAGGATCATGCACGTAAATTGGCTTAATTTTCTGAGCTACCTACAGGGAGGTAGACCCAGATTCGTGACAGCAAAGAAATCTGGAACTGCGCAGTAATCCAAATCTAGTACTTACTTTACTATCAAAGAATTTACTTGGCACAACAAAACATAAAACTAAGATAAGGAGAGGTTGCTACAGTAGTAAACAACTTCCAATACTCAAATATAAAACAAAAATACTGTAGTAAAAACATGGCCGTCTCCCATAAGCGCTTTTCTTTAACGCCTTTCAGCTAGGCGCAGAAAGTGTATATCAAGTAACATCAAGAGACGAAGCATCAACATCATAATTTGTTCTAATAATAGAATCATAAGGTAACTTCATTCTCTTTCTAGGGAAGTGTTCCATACCTTTCTTGAGAGGAAATTGATATTTAATATTACCTTCCTTCATATCAATAGTAGCACCAATGGTTCGAAGAAAGGTCTTCCCAATATAATGGGGCAAGATGCATTGCATTCAATATCCAAGACAACAAAATCAATGGGGACAAGGTTATTGTTAACCATAATATGCACATCATCAACTCTCCCCAAAGGTTTCTTTTTAGCATTATCAGCGAGATTAACATCCAAATAACAATTCTTCAATGGTGGCAAGTCAAGCATATCATAGACTTTTTTAGGCATAACGAAATACTTGCACCAAGATCACATAAAGCATTACAATCAAAATCTTTGACTCTCATTTTAATGATGGGCTCCCAACCATCCTCTAGCTTTCTAGGAATAGAAGTTTCAAGTTTTAGTTTCTCTTCTCTAGCTTTTATGAGAGCATTTGTAATATGTTTTGTGAAAGCCAAGTTTACAGCTCTAGCATTGGGACTCTTAGCAAGTTTTTGTAAGAACTTTATAACTTCAGAGATTTGGCAATCATCAAAATCTAAATCATTACAATCTAAAGCAATGGGATTATCATCCCCAAGGTTGGAAATTTTTTTAGCAGCTTTATCACGAGCGGTTTCAGCAGCTTTAGCAGGCTTCAGGTAATTTTGCGCGCTTTGCACTAGGAGTAGAAGCATTGCCAACACCAATTATTTTACCATTGATAGTAGGAGGTGCAGCAACATGTGAATCATTAGCATTGCTAGTGGTGGTAATAGTCCAAACTTTAGCTACATTTTTCTCTTTAGCTAGTTTTTCATTTTCTTCTCTATCCCACCTAGCACGCTAGCTCAGCCATTAATCTTATATTCTCATTAATTCTAACTTGGATGGCATTTGCTGTAGTAACAATTTTATTTTCAATATCCCTATTAGGCATAACTTTCGATTTCAAAAGATCAACATCGGAGGCAAGACTATCAACTCTAGAAGCAAGAATATCAATTTTATTGAGCTTTTCCTCAACAGATTTGTTAAAGGCAGTTTGTGTACTAATAAATTCTTTAAGCATAGCTTCAAGTCCAGGGGGTGTATTCCTATTATTGTTGTAAGAATTCCCATAAGAATTAGCATAACCGTTACCATTATTATAAGGATATGGCCTATAGTTATTACTAGAATTGTTCCGATAAGCATTGTTGTTGAAATTATTATTTTTAATGAAGTTTACATCAACATGTTCTTCTTGGGCAACCAATGAAGCTAACGGAACATTATTAGGATCAACATTAGTCCTATCATTCGCAAGCTTAGACATAATAGCATCAACCTTATCATTCAAGGAAGAGGATTCTTCAACAGAATTTACCTTCTTACCTTGTGGAGCTCTTTCCGTGTGCCATTCAGAGTAATTAACCATCATATTATCAAGGAGCTTTGTTGCTTCACCAAGAGTGATGGACATAAAGGTACCTCCAGCAGCTGAATCCAATAAATTCCGCGAAGAAAAATTTAGTCCTGCATAGAAGGTTTGGATGATCATCCAAGTAGTCAGTCCATGGGTTGGGCAATTTTTAACCAAAGATTTCATTATTTCCCAAGATTGAGCAACATGTTCATTATCCAATTGTTTAAAATTCATTATGCTACTCCTCAAAGATATAATTTTAGCAGGGGGATACTATCTACCAATAAAAGCATCCTTGCATTTAGTCCAGGAATCAATACTATTCTTAGGCAGAGATAGCAACCAATCTTTAGCTCTTCCTCTTAATGAGAAAGGGAACAATTTTAGTTTTATAATGTCACCATCTACATCTTTATACTTTTGCATTTCACATAGTTCAACAAAATTATTGAGATGGGCAGCAACATCATCAGAACTAACACCAGAAAATTGCCCTCGCATAACAAGATTAAGTAAAGCAGGTTTAATTTCAAAGAATTCCGCTGTAGTAGCAGGTGGAGCAATAGGTGTGCATAGGAAATCATTATTATTTGTGCTAGTGAAGTCACACAACTTAGTATTTTCAGGGGTAGCCATTTTAGCGAGTAGTAAATAAAGCAAACTAGATAAAGTAAATGCAAGTAAACTAATTTTTTTGTGTTTTTGATATAGCAAACAAGACAGTAAATAAAGTAAAGCTAGCAACTAATTTTTTTGCGTTTTGATATAATGCAGCAAACAAAGTAGTAAATAAAATAAAGCAAGACAAAAACAAAGTAAAGAGATTGAGAAGTGGAGACTCCCCTTGCAGCGTGTCTTGATCTCCCCGGCAACGGCGCCAGAAAATATGATTGATGGCGTGTATTTCACACGTTCGTTGGGAACCCCAAGAGGAAGGTATGATGCGCACAGCAGCAAGTTTTCCCTCAGAAAGAAACCAAGGTTTATCGAACCAGGAGGAGCCAAGAAGCACGTTGAAGGTTGATGGCGGCGGGATGTAGTGCAGCGCAACACCGAGAGATTCCGGCGCCAACGTGGAACCTCGCACAACACAACCAAAGTACTTTGCCCCAACGAAACGAGTGAGGTTGTCAATCTCACCGGCTTGCTGTAAAAAAGGATTAACCGTATTGTGTGGAAGATGATTGTTTGCAGAGAAAATAGTAAAAACAAGTATTGCAGCAGATTTGTATTTCAGTATTAAAGAATGGACCGGGGTCCACAGTTCACTAGAGGTGTCTCTCCCATAAGATAAACGCATGTTGGGTGAACAAATTACAGTCGGGCAATTGACAAATAGAGAGGGCATAACAATGCACATACATGTCATGATAAGTACAGTGAGATTTAATTGGGCATGACGACAAAGTACATAGACCGCCATCCAACTGCATCTATGCCTAAAAAGTCCACCTTCAGGTTATCGTCCGAACACCTTCCAGTATTAAGTTGCTAAACAACAGACAATTGCATTAAGTATGGTGCGTAATGTAATCAACAACTACATCCTCGGACAAATCGCCAATGTTTTATCCCTAGTGGCAACAGCACAACACAACCTTAGAACTTTCTGTCACTGTCCCAGGTGTGAATGCAGGCATGAACCCACTATCGAGCATAAATACTCCCTCTTGGAGTTAAGAGCAAAAACTTGGCCAGAGCCTCTACTAATAACGGAGAGCATGCAAGATCATAAACAACACATATGTAATAACTTGATAATTAACATAACATGGTATTCTCTATCCATCGGATCTCGAACAAACACAACATAGAGTATTACAGATAGATGATCTTGATCATGTTAGGCAGCTCACAAGATCCAACAATGAAGCACAATGAGGAGAAGACAACCATCTAGCTACTGCTATGGACCCATAGTCCAGGGGTGAACTACTCACTCATCACTCCGGAGGCGACCATGGCGGTGTAGAGTCCTCGGGAGATGAATCCCCTCTCCGACAGGGTGCCGGAGGAGATCTCCGAGAATCCCCCGAGATGGGATTGGCGGCGGCAGCGTCTCTGGAAGGTTTTCCGTATCGTGGTTTTTCGCCTCAGGGGTTTCGCGATGGAGGCTTTAAGTAGGCGGAAGGGCAGAGTCGGAGGGCTGACGAGGGGCCCACACTATAGGTCGGCGCGGCGAAGACCTGGGCCGCGCCGCCCTATGGTTTGGCCACCTCGTGGCCCCACTTCGACTCCTCTTCGGTCTTCCGGAAGCTTCGTGGCAAAATAGGACCCTGGGTTTTGATTTCGTCCAATTCCGAGAATATTTCGTTACTAGGATTTACGAAACCAAAAACAGCAGAAAACAAGCAAGCGGCTCTTCGGCATCTTGTTAATAGGTTAGTTCCGAGAAAATGCACGAATATGACATAAAGTGTGCATAAAACATGTAGGTATCATCAATAATATGGCATAGAACATAAGAAATTATCGATACGTCGGAGACGTATCA